>NC_081756.1:35905091-36222925 GCF_963082965.1 Carassius carassius | reverse complement strand
TCACCCAGTGAGGTAGTGCTTTGACAACGGTGAGTGGAGCTACTTGTTCTGAGCCCCGGCCTACACCTAATAGGGGCGCAGGCGGCTCGCATAGGGCACTGGAAGGGGCAGCACCCATGGCGCTTTGATAGGGATCCCATATTCGTCGGTTACCGACAAGGCGTCGAGAGTGACCGACTGAAAGGGAACGTCTCGGTTACGTATGGTAACCCTCGTTCCCTGAAGGAGGAAAAGGAGACACCACGTCCCGTCGCCATGGTTGCTGTACCGCTGAGCTTCCGGGTCCCCGGCTCGGCTCCTCAGCGAAAAACTGGTATGCATTGCACCTGCTGCCCTCTTATACTCACGCAGTGATCAGCGGCAGCTGGATGCAATAATTGCATGCCAATGTGCATTGGCTCGTTTAGTTTACACTCGAAGTAGATTGGTCTATCGAAGCGATATCCCATATTCGTCGGTCACCGACGTGGCGTCGAGAGTGACCGACTGAAAGGGAACCATAACGCCAAAAATAAATTGTGTTCAATAAACTCAAGTAACTTGCCAAAGTGGTCCTGTCTGAAATATCATTAAATAATATCGGCATATTTGAAGTACTGTAGAAGACCGCAGTTCTTAGGGACCGTTCACATTCCGCGTCTTCATGGAGAGAGCTCGTCATTGTTGCTTAGCAACGGCAGACGCCCCAGGAGGGCTTCTGCCTGAGCACTTTGGAGAGAAGGAGAAAGCAGCGCGCCTAGCGTTTTCCACACGTTTTTAGGCGCGAGATGTGAACGGCCCTTATTCATTAATTAATTATTTTTTGCTTGCATACATCTTCAAATATGGCGTGGAGAATCACAGAAAGTGACCAAATTAGGTTTTATTGTGAACTTTTTTGTTCTGCGAAATTCAAATATCATTTTTATTTATCAAATAATTAGGGCAGAACGAATATTCGAATGTTCGACTATCCGTGCACACCCCTAGTCCTAACACTACCAAATGATCATCATCACATTTTTGAAGTGCCTTATCTAATTGATTAAATACTCAACCTATTTTTACTCCAAAGGCGTCAAAAACCGAAGCATGGTCAAGCGCCTCTAGTGTCACTTTTATGACGCCAAATGGGCCTCTCGGCGTCGCAATATCGACGCACTACGACCTTCATTGCTTTCACTGAGAAACACTAGGCGTCAGTATTTCGACGCGAGGGCATGAGATGTCTTAGGTGAGATGTTTATCTCTATAAAATCACGTTCAAGAAGTCTCATTCGGCACACATCGCGATACTTGCCATCAGTTCCACAGTTTGGGTGAGTAGGCGTAAATACGCTCTTTTAATGCCTTTTATAAAATGTATTCTGTCTTCTTTATTAATCAGATTAGCGCCATATGTTTAATCGCTGTATTATATCGGTCATCCGAGGCTGTCTTTGAGTTTCATTGCGTATTATTAACTAAATGAACACAGCTGTATACTAGTGTGCCATAGACCTTCGATCCGTTTTATATTAATTTCAGGTTCAATGATGTAAGTTGTATCTGTAGTAAAATCATGGTAATCACGACACTTACAATAGTAATAAATGAAATTTGAAGTTAAAACATAGTAAACGGGACATTTACCATGTTTTTACCACAGTAACTGTAGTTTTACTATGGTATATTAATAGTCAATACAACAATACAATAATCATCAAACCAACTATGTTTGTATCACTGTAATGTTATTGTTTTTATGTGCTTTTATATGACAGATATTACAATAATCATATACGGCACCATGCTTTAATACATTTTAATGTAAATCCAAAAAATAAAAATAAAATAAAAAATATTTTTACATCTTGCAGTTCATTCATATCAGTTTATATTTAAATATTTTGCTCTCAGATTCAATTTTATTTTCTCTCCCTTTTTTATTATTTTTATTTTTAGCTGAAAAGACGTAAAGGAATCAGTCAGCCCAGTGGTGTTTCTGGAGAGGTATACCTTCAGAAATGGAGAAGACAGAAAGCTGCGGAGGCAGACATTTGCAGCAGTAAGTCTGTGATAGTTTTACCCTTTTATCAAACATTCCTGCTGTTATCATTTGTACAGTGTTTGTTGTTTCTTAAATTAAACTTTTGCACTGTCCAAATACCCACACTTGCCATCTTTGCACTTGACCACTTGATTACTTATTTGACGTCTTTCCTGTATTTGGCCTAATGTTCGAGTGAGCATGATGACCACAAGTGTTTGTCGAACTTTTCATGACCTGATGGCAGTGTTTCCCAATCCTGGTCCTGGATAACCCCAACACTGCACAGTTTTGGTGTCTCTCTTATCTGACAAACACACTTTTGAGGTCTTGGAGTCTTCACTGATGAGCTGATGAGTTGAATCAGGTGTGTTTGAACAGGGAGACATCTCAAATGTGCAGTGTTGGGCTTCTCCAGGACCAGGATTGGGAACCACTGCCTTATGGGACACACCTATGTGTTTACAGAGATTTTTAATATCTAATTATTATTATCAATATTTCACATACTGTACAAGTGTGTGTTAAGGATGCTATGCTTTGGCATTATTAAGACTGGGAACAGTCTCGTTCACACACTGTCATGTACACACACTCTGAAGTGGCCAAGACTGCAAGTGTGGGTATCTGGACCGGGTCAAAGTCTTAAAATTGAACCCTAAACACAGTCGCACATCACAGTCTTAATAATTCAGTTTAACACTTGTATGATATTGTACAAGTCCCAGGACTGTCTCATCTGACACTATCAAAAGAATTCATGACTATAGCTTGCTATTAATTACTTGCTTTCAGTAATGGATGCATTTAACATTTAATTATACAGCATCTTTACAGAGCCTGCTTTTATGGTCTAAACAAAACCCAATGTAATGTACAAGTTGCACGTAATTAATAATATTTCCTTCCTTTCTGTCTTACAGGATTGTTTGCAGATAATGCTGTTCTTCTTTTTCAGGTCTACAATATTGAGCTCAACAGCTCTTTTAAGAGCCAACCCTCACAAACCTTCCTAAAAACTAAAAGAGCTATTACTGAGTCTCAGTGAATCTTGCCATGATCAGCTCTTCCCAGGTACGTTTGTTTAGAATTTTTTTGAATCAACATTTACTCATCAAATGCTCTGGTCTGAATCTTATTTTAAATTAACTTAATTATATGTTTAATGAGCAATATTAATTGCACTCAGAGTAAGTAGAGATTATCTTGTTTCACAGAAGAGAAGGAAGACCAAGGAAATTATTTGCTCAGGATAAGGAATGAAGACGGCCATCTTGTGCTCAAACAAACAGAAGTCCTCTGGTATGTGTGTGTTGAAGCAATGCTGTGTTATACAGCACTTTATGATGATCTCTCACAGGACTGTTCATGTCAGCCTTGATTTTGTTTTAATACTATTACAATTACAGCATGTTAGCAAAGTGTGAATGGACATTTTTTATCTTATGTTTTTAAAAACACACCACCTGTTTTAAAAGCAGACAAGTGTCATGAAATTAGTTTAGTTGATATAAACACTAATTGACATTATTTCATTGTTTTGTAAATTGTTATAAATTGTGGATTGATAGTTGATTGGTTTGAAGCCAGGCCTTACACTGCACAGACTAAAACATTTGTGAGAGAAGTCAGGAACTTTGGAGAAAGATTCTAGAGGAAAAAGACACATTTACTGCAACAATAGATGAATTCTAGAGGCAAAAACTCCAGTCTCTGAGAACTACACATGCTAATGCAGTCTCATGAGCAAGTTCTTTGCCTTTATTCTTGCAGAATGAAATTTTTATTGCAGTATTTTAATTTGTACAGATGATCTCATCAGCCAAATGAGGGGTTTTTGACCAAGTGATGCTCTTGAAAGGAGTGAAAGAAGAGGATGTGGTAAATTGTCTTCAGAGAAAAAGCTTCTCAAAAGGTCTTAAAGCAGCTTGAAGAATGGTAAGTGTACAGTACTACAAGGTTCATAGTTGCTCACCCTGCTAAAATCATGCAGAACATAAGCTGAGCTCTCTGTCCATTAAACAACTTCATCTGGATTGTTTGTTTTACTTTGACCAGGTCAGGGATCTGAGGACTGAGAGATCTTCTGGCTGAGAAAAAGCTACACCACATTAGTGCTGGATTATCAGCCACAAACTGTTTCCAGACACAAGAGAAGAAGATCAAGATGGGGAGATGAAACCAGTTTAGATGTGATGATAAGGAATCATTATTTTCTGAAACAGTATCACATGTCTTATAGGTATCACATGATCGGTATCACAGTTGACTGGATGGGATTGTGTGACTTTTAAGGAAATTTCATCACTCATGTCTAAACTGATTAATATATGAGGTTAATGTATTTTTGATGATAATTATTTTCCTTGAATCTTATTTGTCTTGATGCTACTTTATCAACTTTATAGTCTATGCTTCAATAAAATGAATATGGTGAATCTTGTGTTCAGAAGATTCTTGGTAAATACATCATTTTACTAGGTAGGCTCATATGTGTTTATTTTAGACTTGGAAAAACTACATATTAATTAATGGGATTATTTTTTACTTAAGACATAAACATTTTTAATCGGATTACCGTATTTTCGGACTATAAGTCGCACCTTTCCAAAAATACGTCATGAAGAGGGAAAAAAAAAAACATATAAGTCGCACCGGACTATAAATCGCATTCATTTAGAACCAAGCACCAAGAGAAAACATTACCGTCTACAGCCACGAGAGGGCGCTCTATACTGCTCAGTGGTAGACTACAGGAGCACTGAGCAGCATAGAGCGCCCTCTCGTGGCTGTAGACGGTAATGTTTTCTCTTGGTTCATTTCTCTCGGTTCATGTCAAATTAATTTTGATAAATAAGTCGCACCTGACTATAAGTCGCAGGACCAGCCAAACTATGAAAAAAAGTGCGACTTATAGTCCGGAAAATACGGTAATAACATCTGTGACATCAGTACACCAGAAAGTTATTTTTATATTTTAATAACAAATATGCCAATTGTTTTGTGAAATAAAGGGAGTTACGAGAATAATTATTTTGCATTACAAGATGGTGCCATGGTCTTTATTGTTACAAACACTTGAGGGATAACTGAGAATGTAGCAGGAATGATCAACGTTGATCTTGTACTGCATTAAAACCAAGAGCAGGCACATTACTGGTGTCCAGCATCTGAGGAGCAAGATACGGGGGTGAGGAGGACATTTTTACACTGATTTTTGCTAATTAGTTTATATATATTAGTATTCTTAGTACTGCATGAATTTGTCCTTGTGTAATAGTGAAGTATCACAATGTGTATAAAATGTCCTTAATTACTCCAATGGTCCAATTACTCCACACTTGCAATGCTTTAACTGAAACAATAAAATTTTCCACATCTGGGAAGAAATCTTTCACCTCCACTACTTTACCGAAACTTGCATCCAGAAAATCATTAATCTCATGCAGAGAACCCATTTCTTCCATATTTTGAGACCCAATCTCAGAGATATCAGATAGCATATCATCATGCCTTATTTCTTTCTCTCCAACCATCTCATTACAACTCAACATCTTATTAGTCTCCACATTAATTACTTTATTCTCAATACCCTTGCATTTATCTGATCTAAGACTTTCCCCTATTTCAACAGGCTTATCAGAAATATTTTTTCCTTGTCCTACCCTACTACACGATTCAATCTCATTTCCATAACTTTCCTTTTTTTCATTAAAAATCATTTGTTCTCCATTACATTCACTTCTAGCCTCTGAATCAGCAATATTATTCACAGTAAGAATCTTTTGCCCTTCGCTAAATTCATTGGCCACTAACTTAACAGCGCGATTCACATCAGGAATCGTTTGCTCTCCATTTGTTCGTCAACCTTTGAGTCAACAGTGCGATTCACATCAGGAGTCGTTTGCCCTCCATTTGATTCGTCAACCATAGTCAACAGTGGAATTCGGTATACTATTAACACCACTACTACCAGCTTTATGTGGACCGTTTATGGCCTAAATCCCCGCATTCAAAGCACTTTAGATTACCTGTGCTAGCATAAATCGTATACGTCTACGAGATTCTGAAAGACACATCCAAATCCGGTTGTTTCAAAAACATTGCCACCTGTCTCCTAAATGACAATACGTGTTTCAGAGCCGTGTTTTTGCATCCGAGTGGAAGCATTCTTAATGGACTAGCAAACTTTCCGTAATATAAAAGTGCACGCTCAATTTCTCATTCCGGGATGAACGGAGGGACGTTTGCGATTATTACTTTCCGAGTCGGATTAACTAGCGGCGAAACAGCAACAAAAAGTCCACTTACCGAGATCCCGCTGCTTACTAGATGATTCACCAAAATCTCCTCCTTCAAGAAATCCACCACAGCTTTATTCATTCTTGACACTGAAGAGATGTTCTCATATCCAACTTGTTCTCCGATTGATAATAAAACTTCCTCCACCGCCACACTTGATAATGGCTATACCACCCTCCGGCAGAGACGCCATCTCAACTCCGTTAAAACTCCTCCCTACTACGCTCCAAAACCACTTTACTTCCTAAGTTTGAAAAGTTTCCACCTTAAAACAACCCCAAAGTTAGAAGTAAGAAGGAAAACAACAACAAAAGAAAAATAAAGCCACTTTCATTTGTCCTCTCCTCGTGAACACCCTCAGCCCTCACACGCACCCCAGCATTCCCAGCATGCACCGCAAGAGAGAGAGAGAGAGAGAGAGAAAGAAAGACTGAAGACAAAGCAGAGCGCCTTTAAAACATAAAGGGGTTCCACAAAGATAAAAGGTTTGATTGTAAAAGTGAGCCCGAAGTTGTCTTTCCACTAAGAATTGAGAAATGTAGAAAAGAGCGAAAGAGAAGTGTTAGTGGAAGCAGTGGCCTTGAAGACTGCATAGAAAAACATGGAAATGGAGGAAAATTAACTTACAGATATAGAATGACAAAAACAAAACAAACATATATGGACAGATGAGTGTAGGTGAAAGAGAATGAGCAAAAAACAAGAAGAATACATACATCAATTATGAAAACAAGAAATGTAACAGGCATTAACTAGTATCGGTGTACAATACTGGGGTACAATACATGTGAGTGTAGCATTAATAACAAATTGTTCTCATGCCTGATGCAGAAACATTGAGCTAAAGCTTTACCTGTGCTATTATTACCTAAACTAAATTAATCAGCTCAATACACCAGAAAGAAAACCAGTGACCGTAAAATAGAGTGAATAGAGGAAATTAGGGATTTTCAAAAAAACTAAAGGCCTCGTGTGACCAATTACCTCAACAGATGCCCTCATAGGGTGGTGTGTGAATTATATTATTTGAAAGGTAAAACCTTAAAAAAATAAAATAATATATATATATATATATATATATATATATTGCATGTGGAAGAGTTTTGTAGCGCTGCTCCATTCATCAGGTCTGCGACTCTGCAATTGGATACTATTATGCATGTCTCGTGTTTATAAGAGAAAATATTCTGATTAGCTAGTAGTGTTAGTTTGGTTGAGACTGAAAGCTGCTCCTCAGACCTTCAGGGTTATGGATTTGGACAAATGCTCTAAGTTTTAAAGTCCAACTGAAATCAAAATTGACTATATTTACTTTGTTTGCCTAAATTGATTGTTTTGTGGTGAACAGTTCATCCATGCAAGACAATCCACACACAAAAAAATAGCTTCGTAATCTTTAATAAAAATCTGAAAATGCCCCTCCCCTTTGCGTTGGAGGACCTTCCCTGATGATGTACAGTCGTGGCCAAAAGTTTTGAGAATTACATAAATATTAGTTTTCAAAAAGTTTGCTGCTAAACTGCTTTTAGATCTTTGTTTCAGTTGTTTCTGTGATGTACTGAAATATAATTACAAGCACTTCATACATTTCAAAGGCTTTTATCGACAATTGCATGACATTTATGCAAAGAGTCAGTATTTGCAGTGTTTGCCCTTCTTTTTCAGGACCTCTGCAATTCGACTGGGCATGCTCTCAATCAACTTCTGGGCCAAATCCTGACTGATAGCAACCCATTCTTTCATAATCACTTCTTGGAGTTTGTCAGAATTAGTGGGTTTTTGTTTGTCCACCCGCCTCTTGAGGATTGACCACAAGTTCTCAATGGGATTAAGATCTGGGGAGTTTCCAGGCCATGGACCCAAAATTTCAACATTCTGGTCACCGAGCCACTTAGTTATCACTTTTGCCTTATGGTACGGTGCTCCATCGTGCTGGAAAATGCATTGTTCTTCACCAAACTGTTGTTGGATTGTAGAAGAAGTTGCTGTTGGAGGGTGTTTTGGTACCATTCTTTATTCATGGTTGTGTTTTTGGGCAGATTTGTGAGTGAGCCCACTCCCTTGGATGAGAAGCAACCCCACACATGAATGGTGTCAGGATGCTTTACTGTTGGCATGACACAGGACTGATGGTAGCGCTCACCTTTTCTTCTCCAGACAAGCCTTTTTCCAGATGCCCCAAACAATTGGAAAGGGGCTTCATCGGAGAATATGACTTTGCCCCAGTCCTCAGCAGTCCATTCACTATACTTGCTGCAGAAGATCAACCTGTCCCTGATGTTTTTTTTGGAGAGAAGTGGCTTCTTTGCTGCCCTTCTTGACACCAGGCCATCTTCCAAAAGTCTTCGCCTCACTGTGCATGCAGATGCGCTCACACCTGCCTGCTGCCATTCCTGAGCAAGCTCTGCACTGGTGGCACTCCGATCCCGCAGCTGAATCCTCTTTAGGAGACGATCCTGGCGCTTGCTGGACTTTCTTGGATGCCCTGAAGCCTTCTTTACAAGAATTGAACCTCTTTCCTTGAAGTTCTTGATGATCCTATAAATTGTTGATTTAGGTGCAATCTTAGTAGCCACAATATCCTTGCCTGTGAAGCCATTTTTATGCAACGCAATGATGGCTGCACGCGTTTCTTTGCAGGTCACCATGGTTAACAATGGAAGAACAATGATTTCAAGCATCACCCTCCTTTTAACATGTCAAGTCTGCCATTCTAACCCAATCAGCCTGACATAATAATCTCCAGCCTTGTGCTCGTAAAGATTCTCACCTGAGTTAACAAGACAATTACTGAAATGATCGCAGCAGGTCCTTTAATGACAGCAATGAAATGCAGTGGAAAGTTTTTTTTGGGATTAAGTTAATTTTCATGGCAAAGAAGGACTATGCAATTCATCTGATCACTCTTCATAACATTCTGGAGTATATGCAAATTGCTATTATAAAAACTTAAGCAGCAACTTTTCCAATTTCCAATATTTATGTAATTCTCAAAACTTTTGGCCACGACTGTAGGTTTGACGTTACCACGCCTCTCCAACTGACAGTAGACAAGCTGCCTGTGTGTTTACGAGCATTGACAGCACGTGAAAGGAAAGATTGGGGAGGAGGTGCATTTTTGGTTGTGGCACTCACTAAACACTTTTCCCATTCCTTAAAATTTCCTCGTTACGGTACAAATGTTTACATTTCGAGGAAGGAGGGATAAAAGAGAGGTCACAGATGTGCTTGAAGCACTTCACGCACAAATGCTTCAAAAATTGGACAGAACACGAAATGGGGTTTGTGAGATAAATCTGTCATTAAAGGGATAGTTCACCCAAATAGCAAAATTATGTCATTAATAACTTACCCTCATGTTGTTCCAAACCCGTAAGACCTCTGTTTATCTTTGGAACACAGTTTAAGATATTTTAGATTTAGTCAAAGAGCTCTCAGTCCCTCCATTGAAGCTGTGTGAACGGTATACTGTCCATGTCCAGAAAGGTAAGAAAAACATCACCAAAGTAGTCCATGTGACATCAGAGGGTCAGTTAGGATTTTTTAAAGCATCGAAAATACATTTTGGTCCAAAAATAGCAATAACTACGACTTTTTTTCAGCATTGTCTTCTCTTCTGTGTCTGTTGTGAGAGAGAGTTCTAAACAAAGCACTTTGTGATATCCAGTTCGCGAACAAATTATTCGATGTAACCGGATCTTTTTGAACCAGTTCACCAAAACGAACTGAATCATTTTAAACGGTTAGCGTCTCCAATACACATTAATCCACAAATGACTTAGGCCTGGTTTCATAGACAGGGCTTAGCCTAAACCAGGATTAGGCCATAGTTCAATTAGGACATTTAAGTAATTTTTATAAACATGCCTTAGAAAAAAACATTACTGGTGTGCATCTTGAGACAAAACAAAGGCACTGATATATTTTAAGATCAATCAGTATAAGTTTCTTTCATTTGAAACAACTCAGACTTGCATTTTAGTCTAGGACTAGGCTTAAGCCTTGTCTGTGAAACAGGGGGTTTAGCTGTTAACTTTTTTAATGTGGCTGACACTTCCTCTGAGTTCAAACAAACCAATATCCCGGAGTAATTCATGTACTCAAACAGTACACTGACTGAACTGCTGTGAAGAGAGAACTGAAGATGAACACCGAGCCAAGCCAGAAAACGAACAATAGACTGACTCGTTCACGAGTCAAGAACCGGTTGCATCGGTTTTCGGATCACCAGTACTTCTTTCGGACAGTTCGATTCAATAAACTGGTTGAAGAAAACGGGTTCACCGGTTCTTTTGTGCTCGGTGTAATGGCGTCATTGGCTATGATTGCCCTTGATTCAAGCCTTCGGTTTACCCGCACTCAAAACACTAGCATAGAATCAGTTCAGAATCAATCACCAAAAGAATCAGTTCAGTTCAGATGCTCTGTGTGTCAGTCTGCTTCACGCTGAATCACACATGCGCAGTATCATCAGCTCCTCGGTTCTCGAATCGGACGCGTCTGACAGAAACGGTTCTTGTCTCGAGAAGTCTGTTGTTCGTTATCTGGCTCGGCTCTGTGTACATCTTCAATTACGAGCCGCCTAGGCGAGAGAGGGGTCAGGCAGAGATAAGGGGAAGGGTAAATGGACAGAGGAGAGAGATAGAGTTGTGGTGTGAGGAGAATCGGTGGAGAATTGGGCAGGTGTCTTGGTGAGTGACCACAGGCTATAGTTAATTGTGGCTAACATTGTCTCGATGTTTATCACATTGCAGTATCTTTAATAAATCATATTTAGCAATATTGCTGTCGACTTTGTTGTTTTTCAAGCATCCATGTAGATTGTCACCATCTATGCCAGCAACATGGGTCTTAAAATAATTAATTTACAATCCCAGATTTTAAATGAATTCTGTAGGCTGTAGGCTATAGCTTACATCTGTGACAGTCAGCTAGTCTGGAACTTGATGGAAATTCTGTGCATTTCTGCACAACATAGTTTATCGTGAAATTTTGTAAACCTTCTTCAGATGTCAAGCGCTTGGGCCGTATATCTGAACAACATAACCGGCCAGCTGGAATTTCGAACATAGCCGGCTGTTATACTACTCCCCTCTTAGTATTCCCGACGGACATTATGTAAATGAGCTTGCATGTACTGCGGAGTACGTGTATGAAAGCAGTTAGTGTTCCGGTTAGGTTGGGAATATGCTGTTCATGTAAATACAGTCATTGTAACAAGTATCTTTTATTGTCACGTGGAGGGATACTGGTTGTAAGGCATGCAGATAAATGCATCTAATTGACAGCCTATACTGTGCAGGGGGTGTGTCTTTTTACAGTGCATATTTACCTAAGCTTTAGGCAGTAAGTAGTCTACATGTCGTTTCTTACAAGGTCTTACACCAACCACTAGAGCTACAAGGAGGGAAGGAGAGTGAGTTTATCTTAGCACATTTGTTTAACAGGTGCTTGTGTGGTAGATGTGAGGCTATGCCATCAGCAGTGGTGAGTGTGTGCTGTAGGGAGGTCGAAGCCTATTGGTCCCTTGTCCAAAACCTAGATCCCCCAGAAGACATTACCTGCCTCACACTCCATCCAGGGTTTGAAACATCCTGTCTGAATCCTTTTGTGCTGCAGATAGCATACATGAACTTCAGACAGGAGCATGGCCCTCTCCAAGCCAGCAGACCAGAGTAGGTTTTGAGCAAAAATTATTTCACACTGCAATTCAAAGAAACAGCTTTTCTACACCAAAATAGTAAATCCTGTTAAGCAGGTTTTTAAACTCAGTGGTTTCCATATACTTACTATAAAAAAAACTTTGGTGTTGTGTAGTACAGTAGAATATCAGCCAACAGGACATGCAATATTTACCATTGGAATTGTTTACTATGAAAACATGGTATGATCAAAATGTAATTATGTCCCAATCTCAACCGCAGGCAGTTCCGATACACAGCATACAGACTACTAGGCAGGAACATTAGGAAAGCCATACCTTCATGTGTTGTGTCAGCAATAAGGAAGCAGTTTGCAGAGGAGGGACAAACATACAAAGGTTTTAAGTGGCCCCGCTTTGAAGACGATTTATAAATCCAGTTTAACAAACTGTACTGGTAAAATTGATCTTTTATTACATGTTAAAACATGAGTGTCGTGCGAGATGGAGGCTGGCTGCCTCATCCTTGGCAACATTCTGGAGGGAAGAGGTGAGGGTGGGCGGTGCAGCAGAGGACAGGACAGCACTGCTTTCTTGTATGGCCTCTGGTGACTTGCAGTATTCCTCAACCAGAGAGACCATAAGATTTGTTGCGTATCCTTGAGGAAAGAAATGTTTAGAACACATTTAATAACATGGTTGACTCACATAAAAAAAGATCTGTACGAGATAAGTCTCCAAAGCTAACCCAATGCAGTGAAATGCAACAGAAATACATGACATTAATGTTTTCAGTTTAAATGGGTCTAAGACAATTACTCATCTTTGCAATTATTTTTTTGCAAACAATATGTAATGCTATTATCAATCTATAACATTTTGGTCTGCTATACAAGACTGCATTAGTTTTTAGCCATATTCATTCTGTCATCATTTACCTGCTACAAAAGTACAGATGTATTGCAATATCCTGAAATTGAAAAAAAAAAAAAAAACTAATTTTATTAGTATCGATACTTTTAAGTGATAACACTACCTGCTGTACATCCCAAGAAAAGAAAAGCCAGTGTGTTTGGGAGCAAAGTGCAGAATGAGGGAATGGTAGGCCTCCAGGGAGAATGTCTGATGCTGAGGTGACAATTGTCGAATATCCTTTACCAGTGCTTTCCTGGCAGCTACACTCTCCAGTTTAG
The DNA here is from genome assembly GCF_963082965.1 of Carassius carassius. NCBI lineage: Eukaryota > Metazoa > Chordata > Actinopteri > Cypriniformes > Cyprinidae > Carassius > Carassius carassius. Next base: position 36,209,781 of record NC_081756.1, on the reverse strand, counting down.
TGGCTGCTGGTGATCCTGAATAAAACATATTCTGTCATATAGTCTGTCGCATTTCATAACACAAGTAATTATTAGTACACATGGGGTTACCTACTGATAAAACCAAACTAAACCTAACAAGCACTGAAAAAAGTTTAGCCTCAAAACATTTGACATCTTTTAACATAGGCTATTATGTTGTACCTGTTTCCAGCCACTCCTTGTTTCTTGCCTCTCCTTCCAACGGTGAATGTGCGCAGCTGGTAAATGCACGAGTGCTGTGTTCATGTATGTCCTGTACATGATTTATCATACTCTGCCATTTTGCCTGCATCTCATCTGGATCTCCTGTAGGGGTGGAAGCTGCGGTCCAGTAGAGATGGTTGATAATGGCTGGCCTCCACAGCTTTAGATCCTCACAGTCCCTCTCTTTTGCAGTAGCATCCAGTGCTTTCTGTACACCTGCTCCAGAGCAGACAAACAGAGCAGAGCATACTAATTATTAGGAAAGTGAATTTAACTACAAACATAAAGTCTGTTATATATAACTACCAACATCACAATACATAATTTTCCCAATATGCCAGACGTCAAAGAAATACATTGTTCCTTCTGAACACATTTTCTCACGTACCCACTTGGCCACCTAAAACACAAATTGATTTTATAGAATTTAGAATTTATTTTGAGTGATACTGTGCCTGTCAATGCTGTTCAGCTTTAGATCTCTCCTAGCATCATTACTTGCCGATTTCTGCCTGTTATCAGAGCAGACACTTGCAAGTCTTGGTCCATCAGGAACTGCATACTTCGCTTTAGACCCTCTAGCTCACACCAAGAGCTGCTTGGGACTTCTGAGCTCTGTAAAACCAACTGATTATTACTGAACAGTAACAGTAATATCAGTAACTAAATCAGACACAAGATTTCTGTGTGACATTAACTTACTTGGACAAGCTGAACATCCAAAACTTTGTTAATTCGATCCTCAATCAAGGAGTAGCTACCATATTTGGCACAGTGTCCAGGAGAATCTGATCTAAGAATGTCAAAAACAGTTACATTTAGAGGTTAATGCAAAAACACATTGACCTGTTCTACATCAGTGACGTGAGCTGGACCATTCTACCTGCAGTCACAAGACAGGATCAATCCACCCCGAGTCTCCTTCAACTCCCTGATGATTCCCCTCTGCTCATTCCTCCAGGCCTGCACAATGGTAGTGATAGTGTAATAGCGCTGATGGCAGAAAAAAGTGCCAGGACTTATGCACTGCAGTCCAAACAGCTTCAGCATCCTGATTGTCTGAGTAGCCATGCAACCTAAGAAGTGGATGGCACCGCTGAGTAAAAGGTTGCAGGCAGGCATGTTTCGATGCACCTTCTCTTGGTTTTGCCAGTAACGCTCATAACCACAAGTTCTGCAGGCCTGAAAGATTAGAGAAGATTCAGTACTCAAGCAGCTTTAAGATGAGCCAGTAAAAAAACTGTATAGTAAAGACAAAAATTATTAATAGACATACTGTACATTCACAGACTATAATTCAGCTCCTCATAGAAAGTTGACAAATAAGACATATACCTGCTTGACTTTTATTAAAGTTCCTTCCGGGTGCATTATGTGTCCCTGGGTTTCACCACAGCATGCAGGGCAAACCGTGAATAAGGACAGCAACTGTCTCTGGCAAACAATGAACTTGTCAACAGCACTGAAAACAAGAAAAGGAAAATACACATTAATTCTGACTATGACATTTTTTGATACACAATCAGAAACAGTTTCCATTAATAAAAAGGTTTTTACTTTGGGTCACTGAGAGATTCCAGTTTTTCTGGTTCCTCCTCAGAGAACTCGCTCAACATCTCCTCCCCTGGACTCCATGACATACCACCAGAATGGTTGATGATATCAGAAAATGACCATTCATCATCACTTTGTTCAGGACTGGCCAGTGGAGTTGATCTGCGATGCTCAAACCTTTTGGTTTGAGTCCCCACATCCACCATCTGAGGCTTTACCTGAACAGCTTAGATGAAAGAGATTCATCTTAATAATTGTTCACCATTGTACATTCATTGGTAACAACACATGCACATGCACATCTAATGCAACCCAGTACAAAATATATTTTTCTAACATGTATTTTAACAGTATTTTTCTTTACTGTCTGAAAAGTGGAAATTACAAAATAGTAACCATGGAGATCATGAAAATTTTTGACATGTAATCCTTATCCTTACATAATGAACGATGTAAACATCTTATGTTGAACTGTGATCCACGATGGACCACTTCTGGCTCAGGTTCCATTGTAGAGATGTCTCCATCTCCATCATCTTCAGGATCTGAAGTGGCAGTTGCACCCGCCCCATCTTTGCTGGCAGCACTCTCTCCCAAAATCTGAAAACAGACCAAAATCACAATTTTGAACTTTAAAAAATGTAGTCTTTTCATGAAATCCCCCATTCGTGCATTATTTCACTAGTTCACGCTTACATATAATTAGCTGAGGTATGGTATGCATATTTGGCGTGCTGTCCGGGGAAGGGCTCCGAGCTCGGGAATGGCCCGAACCTAGAGTACCCCCCAAAAAGCAAATGTACAAGAGGACAGCCGCCAGTTTAAAGAACGCCCCCCCAAAAATAGCATAGAGTACTGGCGGGGGCTGATTTTGATTTTCTGAGAAGTCATCTCGTTGGCAGGCCGGAAGGGCCTACGTACTCCGGTGGGAGCGACTTAGGCGTTGGAAGAGTAGGCCCTACCGGCTGCAGGTATTGAACTACGTGGTTGTTGGCACCCGGTCGGTAGGCCTCGAGCCGATGCTCAACGGGAGCTTGTGGCATTGGAACGGTGAGCCCTACCGGCCGATGAGGAGGAGCAGCGTGGTTGTGGTGCCCGACCGGGAGGACTCGAGTTGCCTCGACCGGAATAGGTCACGGTGTCGGCATACGGGCCCTACTGGCTGATAGCCCCTGCTATTCAGTGGGCGAAGGGCCTAAGGCTGACCGAGAGGGCCCATGAAGCCTCCGACAGGAGATTGAGACTCAGGATGACGGATGTCTGGGTCCTCTCGGTTTGGCAGATAAAAAGTTTTGGGCTGGCCGACAAGGAGGACTCTGGCGACATCCGAAGGGAGATCCCAACTCATGGCATCGGATGGATGACAGACGTCTGAAGGGAGCGCACGCATCAGACGGGTAAGCCTCGCCGGATGGGGAGAGTGGAAAGGAAAACCCAACTGGGAGGACTCTCGCGGCATCCGATGGGGCATTAAACTCAGAACATCGAACAGGTAAGCCTTGCCAGGTGGGGTTAAAAGATACAATGATAGCTGAGAGGTTTTTTTTTTTTTTTTTTTTGCAGGATTTGACGAGAGTAACGTCAAATGCAAAGGTAAGTTGTGTGGCCGAGAGACTCTTACCGACGTCCGAAGGCAGCACACGCATCGAACGGGTTAAGTCTCGCCGACCGTAGAGTGGAAAGGTAAAGGTTGTCTGTCCAGGAGGCTCTCGTCGGCATCCGAAGGGAGCACACGCATCGAACGGGTAAGCCTCGCTGACCATAGAAAAGGAAAAGGTAAGGTTGTCTAACCGGGAGGCTCTTGCCGGCGTCCGAAGGGAGCATACGCATCAAACTGGTAAGCCTCTCCGGATGTGAGACAGAAAAGGTAACATTAAGTGGCCAGGAGGCTCTCGCCAGCATCCAACGGGGACTTCCTGTTCCCGGAAACAACTGGATAAGCATAGCAGGCCATAGGATGGAAAAGGTAAGTTTGTGTGGCCGTGAGGCTCTCGTTGATGTCTTATGGGAGTTCGCTACTCACGGCATGAGACGGGTAAGCCTCGACGACCGTAGGAAGGAAGGAGGGTTTGTTTGTGTGTTTGGTACTTGCGGCATCGGACGGCTTGCTTATTGGGTAGATCGGTTTTGCGACCTAGACCACGTGGAATGGTAGTGGTTGTCTGGCCAGGAGGCTCTAGCCAGCGTCCGATGGGAGCACTCACATCGAACGGGTAAAGGATGGCAAAGGTCAGGTTGTCTAGCCGGGAGGCTCTGACCGACGTCCGATAGGAGCTTAGCTCCAGGAATCGAACGGATAAACCTCTACGGCTGAAGGACGGAAAAGGTTGTCTAGCCGGGAGGCACTTACCTTCGTCCGACAGGAGCTTAGCTCCCGGCATCGAACGGTTAAGCCTCGCTGGCCAAAAGACGGAAAAGGTAAGGTTGTCTAGCCGGGAGGCTCTCACCTACATCCAATGGGAGCCCTGACTCCATGCATTGGATGGGTAAACCTCTCGGTACGTAAGACAGAATGGCAAGAAAGGAGGGAGTGTGAGCTCCTGGCAACGAACGGGTAAGCCTTGCTGGCCGCAGAATGGAAAAGGTGAGGTTGTCTGGCCGGGAGGCTCTCGTCAGCATCCGATGGGAGCTCGAGCTCCTGGCATCGAAGAGAGAAGCCTCGCCCGCCATAGGATAGAAAAGGTAAGGCTATCTGGCCGGGAGGCTATGGCCGGCATCCAGTGTTTTTTTATTTATTTATTTATTTTTTACATTTGCGACACTGGATGGGTAGTCTCTCCGGCCATCAGAGGGAAAATTGAGATTGTTTTATCTGCGAAGCACCCGTTGGTGTTCGACAAAAGCTTAATTTGCGGTATTGGATGTGTACGTCTTGCCATGGGAGGGAAAATTGTTTTAGCTGCGATGTACTCGGTGTTCAATAGGTGTTCAAAAGGCTTCTTCCTGTGACCAATGAACATATGCAACATCACCATCATGTGTATCACGTGCCTGTGTATCACAGGAAGTTGAGCAGGTGCGCTGAGCAGACATGCAGAACGCTAACTCCTTCCATGAGCAATCCATTTAATCTCACATTCGTCTGCAATATCTCACACTTACTGATGCAATATAGTTGTGCGTGCATATAAAGTAAGCATTTTATTGTTCTTTATTTCCATCTGCTGATTGTTTGATCCCGCGAGTGAGATTCATCTAGCGCTATTGCGCCATGTGTATATGTGTTTATGACAATATATATATAGTTGACTTGTCACCATTAAGCTTGTTTTCATGTTCATTATATCTGATGCAAGTAATGTTAAGTATTTACTGTGAGATATGTTAATGTTTTATTGAGTTATTTCGAGACTAATGTCTTGCCGTTTACAATATACTAAATGTGTGCCTCAGTCACTCCTAGTGCAATAATGGCACTGTGCTGTTGCTTATGTCTAGCAGTGTTTCTTTTCCGCCTCCTACTGGACATTTAAGGTACTGCACTTTATTTGCCGTTTACTTTCGATTTCTCTCAGTGAATGCAGTCGGGAAGAATGTTCATACAGTTCCTATGGGCTATTGATTCCATCGTTAAAACCTTGGAAATATATGTCTGTAAGTGCTAAGTTTTATACTAAATAGTGCTTTAAGTGTTGTGTAGATTAAAGTAAAGTGTAGATCAGGATTATTGTTGTATTTTGTTATATACAGATATGATTCGCATTATTGGTTCCATACTTTGTTTTAGCATACTGCTAATTTCTCTTCTGTTTGTATAGAATCTCTTTTGAATATAATTTCTTGGTATAATGTACAAAACCGAACTGTAATGTTAGCTGGATGTGTATGTAAAGGTGTACCTAATGTTCATACATATTTATTCTTGTTTGTAGTTTTACATAAAAGAAGTGAGAAGAACAATCACCAGTAAAGTCACTAAGGTTATGAAGACTGCTTTCTGTAGTTCTTTTCTGAAAGTGTACGCTATCTGTTAAACCTTTGCTCAAGCAACGCAATTGGTCAGAACAGAATAGTAAAAAGACATTGACACAGCGGGTTAAAACAGCGGAATTACACGACCATTGTTACATTGCATTGCACATCTCTTCAGCAGCAAGTATGGAGTCACACTGTGATGAGAAAGAAACCTCTCAGGCCTTTGAGATTAGATCACAAGCTTCTAGCTGGAAATCATCTCAAAGATCAAGTTGGTCATCAGCCAGTGTGGCAGCGACTCGGGCGAGAGCTAAAGCAGAAGCAGCTCGAGCTAAAGCATCGTATGCAGAAAGAGAAGCAGCTATGATGAGGAAAAAAGCAGAAGTAGAAGCAGATCTATACTTGCTACAATCTCATAAAGAAGCGACTGCAGCGTCCGCTGACACAGCAATTTATGAAGCAGCAGCTGACATTGAGGAAGGAAATATAGCGGAATTGGACCATGAGACACACTCAGTTCGCACTCAGCATACTAAGGAGTATGTTCAGAAGCATGCAGTGGAACAAAATCTGCAGCAGTATTCTGGTACTCCGATTCTACAGTCACCCTTAAAGAATGCTGAACCTCTTCTGTGTGAAGCAACAGTAACATCTCCACATGTATATCAATCTTATGGAATGGAGGGATTAAAAATAAAACAGGAGACAATGGACAACCAGAGAGATCATGGACATCTCTCCGCTTTTCAAACATCTCCAGCTCCCAGCATTAAAGCTCCCATGTTTAGCCTACCATATACATCTGATTTAGCAAACTAAATGGTAAGAAAATAGATGGTGAGTTCTGGTCTTGTGAAGTTCGATGATCATCCTGAGAACTACTGGGCATGGAAATCCTCTTTTCAAGATGTCACAAAAGACCTCGGACTAACAGCCAGAGAAGAGCTTGACCTTCTTACAAAATGGCTCGGCCCAGAGTCATCAATGCAAGCCAAACGGATCAGATCGGTTCATGCACATTTTCCTATAACAGGTGTCCGTATGCTTTGGCAGCGATTGGAAGAGTGTTATTGTTGCCCAGAAGTAATTGAGAATGCGCTTTTGAGAAAACTGTTTCCACGGATTTCTAACAGGGATGGACAAAAGGATTATCGTGTCGCATTTCCCCCATTTGGCTTCTTTGTGAAATTCATTTGCGACCAAGGAAGAATAAGAAATGATCCCAGTTTTTTGCTATCCATGCAGTGCCATCCCAAACAGGAGAAATTTCCACGGGTCAGCAACAAAATACCTGTGTCAGTGAGGAAAACTGAAGGGCTAACCACAGTTCCTAATTCTAAAGCCAACCAACCTCCAGATCCTTGTAAACTATGTCCAATTCACAATAAGCCACATCCGTTGTCAAAGTGCCGTGGTTTTAGAGGAAAACCCCTGGATGAAAGGAAAACGTACCTGAAAGAGCAGTCTATCTGCTTCAGGTGTTGCAGTTCCACTAAACACATAGCAAAGGAATGTGCGGCAGCTGTTAAATGTAGAGAGTGTAACAGTGATCGCCATGTCTCTGCAATGCACCCAGGATCAGCTCCATGGGCAGTGGAATCTCCAGTAACACAGCAAGAGCAGGGCGGGAAGCCTGAAGGTGATGTATTATCTGAGGTTACTTCTAAGTGCACAGAAATCTGTGGCAAAGCTCTTAGACCTAGATCGTGCTCAAAAATCTGTTTGGTGGATGTTTACCCATCTAACTCCCCTGGAAAGGCTAAGAGGATGTATGTAGTTCTGGATGACCAGAGTAACCGGTCTCTAGCAAAGTCTGACTTTTTCGAGCTGTTTGGGATCAATGGAGATTCTTTTCCCTATACTCTTCGTACATGTGCAGGTACAACAAAGACAATAGGAAGAAGAGCAGATAATTTCATTGTTAGTTCACTGGATGGGAAAACTCAAGTGTCACTTCCCACACTCTTAGAATGCAACATGTTGCCGGAAGATCGCAACGAAATTCCTACTCCTGGAGTAGCACAATACTTCTCTCATCTCAAGCCAATGGCTGACAAAATACCACCTTATGATGCAAACACTCCCATTCTTCTTCTTTTTGGAAGGGACATTCTAAGTGTGCATAAGGTTCGAGAACAGTATAATGGACCTGGTAACCTGCCATATGCTCAGCGTCTTGACTTAGGCTGGGTCATTGTGGGAGAGGTTTGTATGGGAGGAGTACACAAATCCGAGACTGCAAATGTTTTCAGAACAAACATATTGCAAAATGGACGGACATCTTTTTTCACACCCTGCTCAAAAGGAATTCAAGTCAAAGAACAGTTTAGTACTCCAAATGATCAATACCAATCGACTCTATCTAGCTGTCCTGTCTCAAGCTGTTTTACGGATCACCTGGTGATAAAGTCTTTCAGAGGACTCCTGAGGATGATAAGCTTTCACTGTCTGTTGAGGATAACATCTTCCTTGAAATTATGAACAGAGAAATGTACATAGATGAGTCAAACCACTGGGTAGCTCCCTTACCATTCCGTTTACCTCGCAGCCCACTGCCGAAAAACCGAGACCAGGCAATGAAACGTCTTAATGTCCTCCAGCGCACCTTACAAAGGAAACCCGAGATGGCCAAACACTTTGTGGAGTTTATGCGAAACTTGTTCATCAACCAACATGCAGAAATAGCTCCCCCACTGCAGCCTGATGAAGAATGCTGGTATTTACCAATATTTGGTGTGTACCACCCTATGAAACCTGGAAAGATTAGGGTCGTCTTTGATTCTAGTGCACAATATGAAGGCGTCTCATTGAATAATATTCTTCTTCGTGGACCAGATCTAAACAACAAGCTCCTGGGGGTCTTGATGCGCTTTCGTAGGGAGCAGATTGCAGTTACAGCTGATGTAGAACAGATGTTTTACTGCTTCAAGGTCAGGGAAGATCACCAAAACTTTCTGAGGTTTCTGTGGTTCAAGGATAACGATCTCTCCAAAGAAATCACAGAGTACCGAATGACAGTTCATGTTTTTGGTAACAGCCCGTCGCCAGCTGTGGCAATCTTTGGGATGAGACGAGCAGCTGAGTTTGGAGAAGACGAGCATGGAAGAGAAGCCAAGCACTTTGTCCATAAAAATTTTTATGTGGACGATGGCCTGATCTCTGTATCCAGTGCCGCTGAAGCCATCAATCTACTGAAAAACACCAAAAACATGTTAGCTGAGTCAAACATCAAGCTTCACAAGATTTCATCAAACAGCCATCAAGTAATGGAAGCATTCCCTACATCTGAAAGAGCAAATGACCTGAAGGATCTGGATTTGAGTGTCGATCCTCTTCCCCTCCAAAGAAGTTTAGGGTTGAGCTGGAACTTAGAGACTGACTGTTTCACTTTTCAGGTATCTACAGAAGTTAAACCATTCACATGACGGGGCATACTTTCAACAGTTAACAGTCTCTATGATCCTTTGGGACTTGTTGCTCCTGTTACCATGCAGGGTAAGGCCTTAGTAAGAGAGCTGTCATCAGAGCAGTTTGACTGGGACACGCCACTCCCAGCTGATAAAGAAGCCCAGTGGAAAGGAAGTCAAGATTCACAGACCCTATGTTCCATTCTCCATTTCCTACACTTCCAAGAGAGAGATAATAATTTTTGCTGATGCCTCTACATTAGCCATAGCAGCGGTTGCCTACCTGAGGGTTGTAACTACAGACGGTCAGTGTCACATTGGGTTTGTTATGGCCAAATCAAAGTTGGCACCATACCCTGCTCACACAGTGCCACGTCTAGAGTTGTGTGCGGCAGTTCTTGCTGTCGAGCTGGCAGGACTGATTAAAGAAGAGCTGGATGTGGAACTAACTGCAGTAAAGTTCTACACTGACAGTAGAATCGTTTTAGGATACATCTACAATACTTCCCGGTGATTCTATGTGTATGTTGCTTATCGAGTGGCCCAAATTAGACATTCCACAAAGCCAGAACAGTGGCATCACATTGATTCAGACCTGAATCCGGCAGATCTCAGCACCAGATTCATTCCAGCAGCTATCCTACCTCAGACTAATTGGTTCTATGGTCCAGGATTCCTCCATCAGCCTATTCTCGGGGACACTACTGAAAATGAATCATTTGAGCTTGTAGAGCCAGAGAAGGATCAGGACATTCGCCCACATGTGGTAACCTTGGCCAGGCAGACGACAGAACAATCTCTGGGATCACACAGATTCGAACGCTTCTCTGAGTGGAGATCTCTTGTAAGAAGTATAGCCATGCTTGGCCATGTTGCAAAATCATTTTCTCAAGACAGAAATATGGGGGATTGCAAAGGCTGGCATTGGTGCAAAAAATGTCTCCAGTCTGAGCGCACACAAGCAAAGACTTCTATTATTAAATGTGTGCAGCAAGAGCACTATAAAGATGAATTCAAGAGTACTCTGAAGAGACTATCTCCCTTTGTAGACACCGAAGGACTTATTCGAGTGGGAGGTCGCTTACAATCAGCAGAACTGTCTGAACAGGAAAAACACCCACTAATAATTCCAGTAAGTCAACACGTAGCCACGTTGTTGGTCAGATACTACCATGATCGAGTGGCACATCAAGGACGACATCTAACTGCCGGTGCAGTACGTTCAGCAGATCTCTGGATTGTAAAAGGAACTAATCTAATCAACCGTGTGATTCATCAGTGCGTTTTCTGTAGGAAGTTAAGAGGTAGACTCGAAGAACAGAGAATGTCAGATTTACCTATGGACAGAGTGAAAGTGGATCCTCCATTCACTCATGTGGGTCTGGATGTTTTTGGGCCATGGAACATAATATCATGCCGCACTAGGGGTGGCAGTGCTGAAAGTAAAAGATGGGTTGTCATTTTCTTTTGCTTAAGTACAAGGGCTGTCCATTTGGAAGTCATTGAGTCCATGTCAACCTCAAGTTTCATTAATGCCCTCAGACGGTTTTTGGCAGTTCGCGGACCAGTCAAACACTTCAGATCCGACAGAGGAACAAATTTCATCGGAGCCTGTCGAGAACTGAAAATCAATGCAGATGATCCAGAACTAAAAGGTTACTTGCAGGAGCAAGGTTGCGTATGGACATTTAATGCTCCCCACTCTTCCCACATGGGGGGAGCTTGGGAAAGAATGATCCACATAGCACGGAATATTCTGCATGCATTGCTGCTAAAAAACGGCCTTTCCCGTCTTACCCATGAGGTTTTGACTACTCTCATGTCCGAAGTCATGGCAATAATGAATGCTAGACCTTTACTTCCTATTTCTTCTGATCCAGACACATTGGAAGTTCTGTCCCCTGCCATGCTCCTCAATCAAAAGGCTAGTACTGTACCAGCACCTCTTGGGGACTTTGACATTAAGGACCTCTACAAGAAAGAATGGCGACAAGTTCAGTGTCTGGCGGATGCCTTTTGGAAAGCTTGGAGGAGAGACTATCTTGCAACATTGCAAGTACAGAGGAAATGGACTGAGAAAAATGGGGTTCGAATCCACCTGAATCAGTTAAACAATTTGAAACCTCAATTATAAGTGGTCCTTCGAGCCGGATCTCAAATTACTGCAGAGAATGACATCCCAGACAGGGTCTCCCGTTGTCCGCCCCAGACGACATGTAAAGCCACCTGCATATCTAGCAGACTTTCAAGTACAAAGGCCTGGATCTGAGAGGAGATCCCAGCAATCTGCATGTTCCAGTGATGATGAAGCTAAGGCTGTCGATCCCCCGCTGTCTTCAGAGCGTGAGTCCGGTGTCTCTACACCTATAAGTCAGCGTCCACCCCCCAGTGATCTGGTGCTACTGGATGAATGGCAAGATATAAGGGGAGACTTGCAGAGAGAGAAGGAAGAACTGCATTCTCAGGCTCGACAATCTGCCTGGGAGGACCTGCAGAAGGAGAATGATGATCTTCGCAGCTGCATTCGACAACTGCCAGAGATTTTAAGTGCATTGCAAGGTCTTAAAGCAGAGAATGCCTTCATGAAAAGAGAAATACAGCAGTTAGCAAATACTATGGCCACCCCACACAAATTAATGCCTCCCATATCAGCTCCTCAATTACATGAGCCAGAAACATGTTGTAGCCAGTACCCACCACAAAAAGCAGAGACTTTACCCCTCTTCCAAGATCAGGCAGATAACACATCAGGTGAGGGACTGTGACATTTCATCCATACCTGATGATCAGCCTGAAGCTATGCCAAGGTATCGTACCTCTGCTCAGAGAGTGAATACTCCTCCTCAGACTTATCCATATGCTGAACCTATCCAGGCTGATGAGAAGGTCTCAAGAGACCCTTATTATTCATCATTGGATGTCAAAGAGTCCTATCTTGCACGACGATCTGAGGACATTCCCAGAGCTGCAGCACCATGCTTCCAGGAGAGAACATACAGAGGACCTAAGCCTTTTATACCTTCATTCACAAAATCAGATCCAAGAGAGTTTTCAAGATTGCGCATGGCATTAGAGAACCTCCTCCCTGCTGACGCCACCGAACGCTTGAAGTATCAGATACTTAAAGATCATTTACAATTAGAGGAGGCACTACTAGTGGCAGATTCCTATTGCAATTCAACACACCATTATACAGACACTATGCAAGCTCTCATTAAGATGTATGGACAACCGCACAAACTGGTCCTGCAGAACATTGCTGAAGTAATGGATGGCCTAAACATCAGAACAGGAGACGTGAAGGCTTTTAAGCTGTTTGGCCTTTGTGTGCGTTCTCTAGTGAGCATGCTGGAACAACTGGGAGCAGAAGGAACTGTTGAGTTGGACTGTGGTTCACATGTGTCACGACTTCAAAGTAAACTACCTCATGAGCTGAGAACTAGCTTTAAGAGATACATCCACCCACTGAGGGTAGCCATACAAACTCTCCTTGATTTTTCTAACTGGTTGGAGTACGAGCTCCAAGTACAAGATGATGGCTCCAGGATGACAGTTCTTCAACCAGAACCCATCATTAAGAAAAGGCAGGACCGCCGTGACCCAAGAGCTTCAAGGAAACCAACCTCCATTTTGCTGGGCACGGAGAAATCCATGACTGGGGGTGAAATCCAATTACCAACTCCAGATGTAAATATTAAATCTGCCAGATTAAAAGGAAGACTGCATGCATATTGTCCCTACTGTGACATTAACAATCATTTCTTAAATGGGTGTGACAATCTCAAAGAGCTCACAAAGGAACAGAAGGAATCTGGGATCCGTAAGAACAATCGATGCTGGTGTTGTTGACGGAGTCATCACGCTTCAAAATGCAACCTGGAATCCCCCTGTAAGACATGCCATGGAAACACCTCCTTATCCTGCATGATGTAAATGAACGGACTGTTGCTAACGAATCTGAAATGGACACTAAAGAGAACTCCTGTCTGGTTAACACCACCAAAGATGTCCTGTATGTGGATCGCCCTGTTTACAGCCGCAAGGTTCTCTTAAAGGTGAGCAAAGTCATCATTACCAATGGGGACAAATCTATTGAGGCATATGCCATGTTAGACGATGGGTCGGAGAGGACCATACTGCTCCACACAGCAGCACAGCAGTTAAATTTGAAAGGGCAGCCTGAAGACCTAATACTGCGGACGGTGAGGCAGGACCAACAGGTTCTTCATGGGGCGGCAGTCTCGTTTACTGTATCTCCTGTCACTAACTGACACAAGAAATTCCACATTCAAGGTGCCTTTCAGCCGAAAGGCTTGGTCTAGCTGAGCAAACTCACCATGTTTAATCCCTCCAAAAGAGGTACAAACACTTAGTTGGACTGCCTTTGCAACAAATAGATAGAGTACAGCCTGTACTACTAATTGGCTCAGATTGTCCACACCTTGTCACCCCAATTGAGCCTGTTCACCTAGGCCCTCCAGGTGGATCTGCTGCAGTTCGAACTAGGCTAGGCTGGACTCTACAAGGCCCTACACACGAAATCAAGCAAAGACTCAACACTCACCAATGCCTCTTTACTGCCATCTCCCCCAATGCTGATCTGTTTACCCAAGTGGAAAAGCTGTGGCAGATGGATGTTATTCCGTACCGCAGTGAGAAAGTAGTGACACGGTCAAAACTTGATCAAGAGGCCATCAGATTCTTGCAAGAGAAAACAGTGAGAGTTAATGTGGATGGTGTCATGCGTTATGCTACCCCGCTCCTTCGTATACAACACATGCCCACTCTGCACATGCCAAAAGAAGCTGTTCTGCCGCAGCTAAGAAGCATTGAGCGGAAGTTGATGAAAAACCCTGATCAGGCCTGTGCTTATAAAACTGAGATTGAGAGACTCAAGAATGCTAGCTATGTAGAGAAACTGCAACCATGCGAGGCTGAGAGATCATCCCTCACCATATGGTCACTCAATATGGCAAGATTTGAGTTGTTTTACTGCTCATTTCAATATGAGGGCCAGAATTTGAACAAGCTACTTCTTCCAGTTCCCACCTTAAGTCCCACCCTGTTAGCAGTGCTACTACGTTTTCGTGAACATTCCACAGCCTTAAGCAGTGATATCCAGGGGATGTTTCATCAGGTGAGGCTGCTCCCTGATGACAAACCTTTACTACGGTTCCTGTGGAGAGACATGACCTTAGAACAAGCACCAGATGTGTACCAGTGGCAAGTGCTTCTCTTTGGGACTACTTGTAGTCCCTGTTGTGCCACGTTCGCCCTGCAAAAGCATTTGCTGGACCGCACTCAACCAGGAGATGAGGTGAGAGAGGTCATAGAAAAGTCGTTCTATGTTGACAATTGTCTCCACAGCCTCACCTCCAAAGATGCCGCCAAAGATCTTGTTGATCGACTCTATGCCCTACTAAATGAAGGAAGCTTTGAATTGCGACAGTGGGCCAGTAATTTCCCGGCAGTGGTTGCTCATCTTCCCTCTGATACAAGATCGAACAACTGTGAGCTCTGGCTTAGTCAGGGACTGCAAGATACCCATGAATCTACCCTTGAACTGCTCTGACATTGTCAGTCAGACACTTTGCATTACAAGCACAGGATAGTGAACAATACTAAAGTAACAATGTGCAGCATATATCGGGTCCTGGCCAGCCAATACGATCCCCTCTGCTATAATATTCTGTACACCACTCGAGCGAAGATGCTGGTGCAGCGCCTATAGGATAAAAAACGTGACTGGGATGACCCAGAACTGCCTGAAGATCGGCTCCACTTATGGAGTTCATGGGAGAAAGAACTGAGAGATCTGGAAAAGATATTACTACCAAGATGCTATTCCAGTCCAGACTTGGATCTCCCAACTAGAAGACGTGATATACACATATTCTGTGATGTATCGGAGCAGGCCTATGGATCTGTGGCCTATTTGCGGACGGAGAATGCAGAAGGCCAAGTTGTAGTTGCATTTCTAGCAGCCAGGTCACGGGTTGCCCCCCGAAAGCAGCAGTCTATACCTCGCCTCGAACTATGTGCAGCTCTGAGTGGTGCCCAGCTCTCCAATGTCCTTGTCACAGAACTCACTATCCCCATTGGTTCCGTAACACTCTGGTCAGATTCTATGACTTTATTTACCTGGCTGTTGTCAAGTTCTTGTCGTTACAAGGTGTTCGTGGGAACTCGGGTGGCGGAAATACAAGAACTAACAGCATCTGCGACCTGGCGTTACATACGATCCGAGGACAATCCTGCGGACAGCATCACAAGAGGTAAACGCCTGTGTTACCTAGTAAAAGGAAGCCAGTGGAATCAAGGTCCTTCATTTCTCAAACTGCCACCAGCAAATTGGCCCAAGCTACCTTTCTTGCCTGTTGAAGAACAGAGTAGTGAGTTAAGGCAGTCCGTATTTTGTGGATCGACTACAGTTGTACCTTTGCCAAATCCACAGCAGTATGACACACTGGCGGAGTTCATAAAGGCATGCAGTCAGCAGCTTCACGGGGCGGCGAGCATTACATGCGCTGACAAACAGAGAGAAGTAGAACAAACAGTGCTTCGTCAAATGCAGACCGAGTCCTTCCCTACCGAGATGGTCCAACTGAAGTCTGGGAAACCAGTATCTGGTACGAGCAGGTTGGCTTCTCTCTCTCCTGAGTTTGACCCCACCGGTAGTCTTATACGTGTAGGTGGGCGCCTAAGATGCTGCAATGAGGCAGAATTGGATTCTGTTCATCCTGTCGTTCTTGCCCCTCAACATCCTGTGACCAAACCCATTATCAAGGATTATGATAAGAAGCTGCACCACCCCGGGCCAGAACGAGTGTTCGCAGAGTATTGCGAGGCCGCGAAGCAGTACGCCGACACCAACATCAATGTGGAGAGTGTCGAAAATGGAAGGGACAGCCAGAACTTCCTTGAATGGGTGAATTATCACTTGTAAGACAACAGCTCTTTAAGCCTGCCTTCTTCTCAACTGGCATGGACTGTTTCTGACCCTACATAATTAAGATCAGAAGCCAAAATGAGAAGAGGTGGGGCATATTATTTAAGTGCCTTACAACCAGGGCTGTGTATATAGATCTGTTGGTGAGCATAGATTCAGACTCCTTCTTAATGGCCCTGAGACGCCTCATCGCTCGACGTTGGAAGCCTAACGAGTTGTTAAGTGATCAAGGTATTAACTTCAAAGGTGGAGAAAGAGAGGTGAATGAGTCCTTTGCTGCTTTGCATGAGGAGCTACAAGACCATCTTGCTTCTCAGCAAATCACCTTTATTTATTTATATACACAAATCAAGTTTGTCTTCAATCCACCAGGAGCTCCCCACTTTGGTGGATGCTGGGAAAGGGAGATACGTTCAATTAAAGCTGCTCTTAAAGTGACCTTGCGGGCGCAGACTGTCACAGAAGAAGTTTTTGAGAACAGTGTTAACTGAAATTGAGGGGATCCTTAACTCAAAACCTCTTGGCTACACATCATTGTAGTGTCATCTGCCGGTTCTCTGAAGAAGCACACTCAGTCTGGAGTTTTTCTCTCAGAAGAAAATACTTTATTTCAAGGAGAATAAACTCGAGAGTTCCTTGCAAGGAGATCTCTCTAATGTTATTTGGTATCTCCTTATATACACTATATGGGGCGGTTCCACATAGTCAAACTTTTCCTTATGATTACAATTTTAATACCTCCCCAGAGAGAAGAGGCTCCCTGCTTGATTTATTATAAAGAAAGGCCCTGTCTATATGTCTGACCATATGTTTCTCATCAGTTTTTCACATTCCAGCACGTAGACAAATTCCTTTCTATACTTTACCTATAGGATTATAATGGAATAATAACTAGCAACACAAATGGCTAGATTCACATTGATTATATACTTGATTGATTAAAATCTTACTAATAAAAATCTTCCACATATTCTCCCCTTTGAGACTTAGTAAGTTTCACATTTGATTATTCTTATCCAGAGTGCTACTCCATAATCCAGTCATTTTAGTTACACTACCTTGTGACTAAATAAGTCACATTGTATTATCACCAGTGACTAGATTATGAAATTCCACTCTGAGGGATTACTGGACCAAACATCTCTCTCCTAATTTGACGAGGAGGGAGTAAAAGATCCAGTCTCCCTAATTCCTTCTTTAATAGTACACAATGTTATAAACATGAGCGTGCAATTGGTTCAGCATTTGCCTGTGGTTATCACAGTTATGTATAAAAGGCATAAAATACATACATTACATCACACATTGAATATCACAAGATTATAAAAATTGATCTTCAGCTCAGATACCTTATGTATTGTAGAGAGCCTCCCTCGGCCGAAGTTAAACTGGCACTTATATCCAGGGTATGGTTCACCTTTAGACATCTTCATTATCCTCGTTAGAGTCAATGGAACTATCATCAAAAAATTGCTCATTTAAGTTTAGTTTGTTTAGCCATCCTTCATAATATTCCTCCAGACTCCTTTCAGTGATCCTATTATTGGGACTTTTATCATTTCCATTTGCTTAACAGTAGCATTGACGATTAATGTTCTTAATAAAGGTAATACACAGCAAAATAATAATCCTCCTATTAATATGGCAACTCCTAAAAACATTCCCAGTTTAACAAACCATGCTCCCCATGCTCCAAATTTCACATCAATCCAATCCCAAATTTGTTGGTCTCTTCTGGCATTTGCTGTAACTTCATTTCTTAATTTTTTAATTTTGGTCATAACTTCACTGAAAGCTCCTCCAGGGGCGGTGTTATTTGGCATAAATGTACAACATTGATCTCCAAACATAACACAAACTCCTCCCTTGTCTGCCAAGAGCCAATTAGGAGCCTGTCTGTTTTGCCATGTCATTCTACTTGTTGCATGCACTTGGTCGCCTAATAAGGTTAACGCCTCATCAGTATAATTAATGAATCTTTGTTGATTATAATAAATATAATTAATCCACTCTGTATTTTTGTTTGGTGTGATCCAAATTAAGATTGACTCGAAACCTCCTTTTATTTCATCTCTTACCTTGAATTTATTAGGAATTCCTCTTGGCTGTCCAATTGAGTCTAAATATACATTGGGGTGTGGCTCGTATCCTCTTTTAGTTCTATTGTCTTCCTTGTTCGTGCTCTGTTCTGTTCCCCATTGTGCCATGCTAACTTCTTGAAGTAATCGTACTCTTACACATATTCCTTTCCATCCAACTGGTAAAGAAGGCAATAATATTTCACTTCCACCGATCCAAAAGAAATCTGTTATTATTAATGATTGGTCTTCATAGATTTCTATTGAAGGTAAGGCTATAGTTTGATGTTCACATTTTTCAGGTGCTATCTTACTTCCTTTAGTTGTTCCGAATGTTAAAAGTTCTGGAGCTCTAGAAGGAACTCCTGATTTCCAAAAAACCTTTTTCAACTCGCGGCCCACACAACCACACACATATGTTTGCGCGGCCCACTTCAAAAAAATTAACTGACCCCGCTATTGTTGGGATAATAACTTAGTACTCAGAAGCTAGATTGTTAATTGTATTTTTTGAATGAACTAGGGCTTTGCGTTATGGACAAAAAAAAAAAAAAAAACCTATTGCGATTTCTTTGATCAATTTTGCGATTGTGTTAAACTTTTACATGCTTTTACAGTCATAAATGCATTCAGGATTCATTTGAAACATTTTCCAAAAGAAAACCAATTAGAGCTTTATCAAAAAGTTGTAACGTCTCTAGAACAGACATAAGTCAAAATTATCACTATAGTAAAGATGTAACAAAATGTATAGACTTATGGCAAAAAAAATAAAAATCCTGTGTACAGTCGTGGCCAAAAGTTTTGAGAATTACATAAATATTGGAAATTGGAAAAGTTGCTGCTTAAGTTTTTATAATAGCAATTTGCATATACTCCAGAATGTTATGAAGAGTGACCAGATAAATTGCATAGTCCTTCTTTGCCATGAAAATTAACTTAATCCCAAAAAAACCTTTCCACTGCATTTCATTGCTGTCATTAAAGGACCTGCTGAGATCATTTCAGTAATCGTCTTGTTACCTCAGGTGAGAATGTTGACGAGCACAAGGCTGGAGATCATTATGTCAGGCTGATTGGGTTAGAATGGCAGACTTGACATGTTAAAAGGAGGGTGATGCTTGAAATCATTGTTCTTCCATTGTTAACCATGATGACCTGCAAAGAAACGCGTGCAGCCATCATTGCGTTGCATAAAAATGGCTTCACAGGCAAGGATATTGTGGCTACTAAGATTGCACCTAAATCGACAATTTATAGGATCATCAAGAACTTCAAGGAAAGAGGTTCAATTCTTGTAAAGAAGGCTTCAGGGCGTCCAAGAAAGTCCAGCAAGCGCCAGGATTGTCTCCTAAAGAGGATTCAGCTGCGGGATCGGAGTGCCACCCGTGCAGAGCTTGCTCAGGAATGGCAGCAGGCAGGTGTGAGCGCATCTGCACGCACAGTGAGGCGAAGACTTTTGGAAGATGGCCTGGTGTCAAGAAGGGCAGCAAAGAAGCCACTTCTCTCCAAAAAAACATCAGGGACAGATTGATCTTCTGCAGAAAGTATAGTGAATGGACTGCTGAGGACTGGGGCAAAGTCATATTCTCCGATGAAGCCCGTTTCCGATTGTTTGGGGCATCTGGAAAAAGGCTTGTCTGGAGAAGAAAAGGTGAGCGCTACCATCAGTCCTGTGTCATGCCAACAGTAAAGCACCCTGACACCATTCATGTGTGGGGTTGCTTCTCATCCAAGGGAGTGGGCTAACTCACAATTCTGCCCAAAAACACAGCCATGAATAAAGAATGGTACCAAAACACCCTCCAAAAGGAACTTCTTCCAACAATCCAACAACAGTTTGGTGAAGAACAATGCATTTTCCAGCACGATGGAGCACCGTGCCATAAGGCAAAAGTGATAACTAAGTGGCTCGGGGACCAGAATGTTGAAATTTTGGGTCCATGGCCTGGAAACTCCCCAGATCTTTATCCCATTGAGAACTTGTGGTCAATCCTCAAGAGGGGGGTGGACAAACAAAAACCCACTAATTCTGACAAACTCCAAGAAGTTATTATGAAAGAATGGGTTGCTATCAGTCAGGATTTGGCCCAGAAGTTGATTGAGAGCATGCCCAGTTGAATTGCAGAGGTCCTGAAAAAGAAGGGCCAACACTGCAAATACTGACTCTTTGCGTAAATGTCATGTAATTGTCTTCCAAGTCTTCCATTCTAACCCAATCAGCCTGACATAATGATCTCCAGCCTTGTGCTCGTCAACATTCTCACCTGAGTTAACAAGACGATTACTGAAATGATCTCAGCAGGTCCTTTAATGACAGCAATGAAATGCAGTGGAAAGGTTTTTTTGGGATTAAGTTAATTTTCATGGCAATGAAGGACTATGCAATTCATCTGATCACTATTCCTAACATTCTGGAGTATATGCAAATTGCTATTATAAAAACTAAAGCAGCAACTTTTCCAATTTCCAATATTTATGTAATTCTCAAAACTTTTGACCAAGACTGTACACCATGAGCATATGCTGAATCTGTAAAAATGTTAGCAGTTTGTCCTTTTGCTAACTGACATGCAGTTGTGAGAGCTTTTAATTTTGCTAATTGAGCAGAGCAAGGCTGTACACAATGTTGTGATATCACAGATTCATATTCTTTTTTGTTTTTCTTCACTACTGAATATCCTGTATGATTTCCTTCATGGTCTCTAAAACTAGAACCATCTACAAAGTAAGTAACTTCTGCTTCAAAAATAGGTGTTGATTCAAGATCTGGTTGTAATCTAGTAAATGCCAAGGACTCATTCACACACTCATGAGGTTTTCCTTCAAATGCCAACGGAATTAATTCAGCTGGATTAACTGTATGGCATCTTTTAATGGTCACATCTGAAAATGTGAGTAATGAGGAATAGGCTAGAATTCGAGCTTGTGTCAAAACAAATTTCCCTTGTTCTATTAATTCCACAACTTTGTGATGTGTATATATAGTTACTGGGTACCCCATAGTTATTGTGGATGCTTTTTCATAAGCATTATACACTGCAGCTAAACCTTGTTGGTAACATGGTGGGTATCCCTGGGCTATATTGTCTAACTTTGTGCTGAAGTATGCTATAGGCTTCCACTACAGGTCTCTTGCATCAATACAGCTGATGCATAACCATCAACTTTATTTGCCACATATAGATGAAACATTTTATCATATTCTGCCGTTCCCAGGGCAGGGGCCTGTTGTAATTCCTTTTTTATTGTTTCAAATGCTAGTAAGGCATCTGTGTTCCATTTTAATGGATTACTTAAATGTTGTAATCCTGCTTGTTTCATAATTTCTCTCAAAGGCCCTGTCTTTACTGCATAGTCTTCTATCCAGTCGGCACTAAAGCCAGTCATTCCTAGAAAAGTCATCATTTGTCCTACTGTCTGAGGCAATGGTGTTTTACTTATACCTTCTAATTGAGCTGGAGCTATAGCTCGTGTGCCAAATGCAAATAATCTTCCCAGGTATTCCACTTGAGGTTGGCAATATTGCAATTTGTTTTTAGACACCTTGTGTCCTCCTTGTGCTAATTTTGTCAATACCTTAATTGAATCTTTGTGACATTGTTCTAGTGAGGTAGAACAGATAATTAAATCATCCATGTATTGTAATAGTGTACCGTCTATTACGAGGTCTTCTAAATCCACCTTAAGAATCTTGTTGAACAAATGTGGTGAATGTTTATATCCCTGAGGAATTCTAGTATACGTGTATTGTTTATTTGCATATGTAAATGCAAACAAATACCTACTCTCTTCTGCAAGCGGTACACTGAAGTAGGCAGAGCAGAGATCAATTACAGTAAACTATTTGGCATCAGGAGGGACATTTGTCAGTAAAGTGTGCGGGTTTTGTACCTCAGCTGGCATATCTTCTGTTATTTCATTTATTGTTCGTAAATCATGAACAAGTTGCCATCTGTTTTTGTCTGATTTGATTACAGGCATAATTGGAGTGTTATAGTAGCTAGTAGTTTCTATCAATACTCCTGCCTTCACTAAGCCTTCAATTGTGTCCTTTATTCCTGCTTCAGCATCTGCCCTTAAAGGATATTGTGCTTTTCTAGGTAGACGTGCATTTGGCTTAAGTTGAACTCTTACTGGATTTGCTGATTTTATTAATCCAATATCTGTGTCATGTTGAGACCATAGTTCAGTTGGTACCTGACACTCCATTTCCTTAAATAATTCAGTCTCAGTTGTGTTTATTAAATCAGATGCTGTAGCCATCTGTGTCACTTTCTTTTGACCGATAACTACTTTGATAACTACTCAGACTTTGATAGCTGTGCTTCAGGTATCTGTGCTTCCATAAACTTTCCCCATTTATTGACTCATGTGTCTGTCTCACATCTTGTTCTATCTGTCCTATCCAATAAACATTTGTTTTTGGCTCTGCAACCACCATTTGTGTTTCTGTTCCTATTGCATCAATATATATTCCTTCTGGAGAACACCAAATTTGTAGCCCTAATTTACATAATGCATCTCTTCCTAACAAATTGATAGGATTTTGATTTGATACCAGAATGGGCATTGTTATACTTTGATCTTTTATTTGTAGACACACTGGAGCTGTTATGGGAATCAATTGCATTTTTCCTGAGAATCCTATTGTCTTTGCAAATTTTCCAGACAAGGGGAGATTTGAAGCATATTTCAAATTTTAACAAGTAAAATTTGCACCCGTATAAATCATCATTGGAGTATTTTTTCCCTCTATCTTAATTTGCATAATAGGCTCTTGATCAGCTTTTGTTGTTAAAATTGGAAGCTGACTCTCCCCTTTAGGATTCTTTGGGCACCCCTAATAGCCTGGATTGGGACCTCCCCAAGGGTTTACTGGGCCCTGTACTGGACCCTGGTTAGGCTGTTGCCAGCTCACCTCCCTTCCACCATGAGGCCGCTGTTGCCATGGATAAGTTGGACAGCTATTTTTATTGTGTCCGGGCTGTCCACAGGCCCAGCACAAACCTGGAGGCTTGCCTCTGCCTCTCTGGCCTCACTGTATGGGTTTTTTTCTCCATCCCATTTGTCCTGGCTGTTGAGTATAAACATTTATTATGGGCACAGAGTTCAAGTGTTCATTTGGAGGGACTGCTGTAAGTGGGCTTGACTGAAGAGTTGGTTGTGGAGCAATTACTGGAGACATTATTGTCATTTGTTCTGCTGCTGCATTTGTTACTGAAGCTTGAATCTTTTTCTTATTTTTCTTTGTGAGTTCTCCAAGCTGTAATTGAGTTAGTTTACGTTGTAACTCTTTCTCTTGACTTTTGAGTTTTTGTTCATTTTTTCTGTGTTGTTCCACTGCATGAGACACATGGTCACAAAACTCTTTGTGCGTTTTAGAAGTTAAACCGACCACATCCTCCAGCTTGCTTTATACTGCTGGCGGCATAGCATCAATCACAGCTTGTCTAAACAATGTTGCCATTAATGGGTCTCCTTCTGGACCCCCCCAGTTTCTTGTTTCCACCTTTTCAGCTGTTTCTGAATATATGTGGTTGGATTTTCTGTGTCCGCCACCTCTTCTCCCTTCAATGATTTAGGATTCAGTCTGATCGGATACTCCGCACGCAGTGCCTGCCATACTGCTGGGCGGAATGCATCAAAAACAATCCCATCCATATTGTGAGAGTTCACTGCTCTGTTTAGAGTCGTTGTATGAAGAATTTCATTCATCTTTGTCCCTCCAATAATTTTAGCCAGCAGAGCTTTAATATCACCCGCTGCCAATAGCTTTCCCATTGTTTCCTCCTCAAACATCCTAATCCATTTCCCGCGCCTTCATGAATATCAGGAGGGCGAGTGAAAAGCCCCTCGAGGTCCTGTGAAGCCCAGGGGACATACTGTCCCTGCTCACCCTTGATTAAAATTGGGAGCTGAGCGGCCAGTGGTCTGAGTGTCCCTTTTTCTCTGCCCTGTTCCCATTTACCGTTATCAAATAAATCCTCTGCTTGATTCTCATCCTCACTACCATAGAACAACTTACTCTTTCCTCTCTCCAACTTATTTACCTCTTGGATCTTTTTCCCTGATTCTTTAATTTTCTCATCCATTTCTTCTTCCATAGCTTGTACTTGTGCTTCAATATCTCTATCTTTCCTCCTCTTTTTTTCTAATCCTTCCTCAAACCAGGTTTTATCTTCCTGGTTTGCTTCCATTTTTTCTAACGCTGTACGTGCTTGCCTGTAACAATCAAGATGCATACGTTCTGCAATTTCCTTTCTGGGTTGCCTCTGTGTTTTTACAGCTGGTTCCCCTCTATCCTCCAACTCTATCTGCCCTTCTAACTCTAGTTCTCCTGTTACTTCCACTGTTCCCTTGAGAATTGGGAACTCTCCTTGTACTGGCAAATAGGGGGGAGGCTCTGAAAATAACTTTTCTTTTCTCATGTCATCTTTCTCGGCCCCCTTCAGGATTTTCCTAGCCTGTTTAAGACTCTTCATTATATCCTCACCTTCTTTTTTAAACAGGGCAATTACTTCTTTCTCTTTTTCCCTTTTGGCTTCTCTTTTTTCTCTTTTCATACTGATGCTTTTAGTTTTATAGTTTTTTTTATCAGAGTTTCCATTTCCTCACACAATGCTACATTAAATGTCCCTTCCTTTGGCCATTTTGTCATCATATTTTTTGTTCTCTTCTGCCATTTTTTTTTGAGATTTTGTTTATTTGCTCTTTACACAGTGGATATTTTAATCCAATTATTTCCACTGGTGTGGCTGCCATATTTTTATTTATAATATTACCATCAAAAATCAACTGTTTATTTTTATATAGTAACTTGGTTACGATCTCTTCTTTTCCTTTCACTTAATTTAACTATTTTTTCCAATTTCACCCTAATTTTTATTCATTACTTTGTGTCATACCTCTTTGAATTAAATTTTTTATTTTGTCTGATGCATTTACACTTTTTTATATTATTTGACTGTCTATTTTATTTGCTCTATTTTATTATCACTTTTTAGATAACCATTTCTAACAATAATTCTTTATTTATTACTTCTCTTTCCTTCTTTGTCCACCCCTGTAATACAACTTTAATGTAAAAACTTCATCCCTTGCTCTCACTCCATCTGCACTGGGCTCAGAGAATTTTCTCCTTCTCTTTCACACAGACATCCAAAATGCAAAAATCTATTATAGATGTTGATTCAAACTATTGATACTATTTTCCTAAACTCATTCACACTTTCTACACTCTTTATTGAGCCAGTGTGCTTATTCGTGCATACCTTTTCCCTTTATCTAAGGGATAATCAGTCATTAATTGTCCTTTTATTATTAAGGCTCTATTATTTCCTTTTATTATTAAACCTATAGGATTATAATGGAATAATAACTAGCAACACAAATGGCTAGATTCACATTGATTATATACTTGATTGATTAAAATCTTACTAATAAAAATCTTCCACATCATCTGACATCTCTGACATTGACCCAATCACCCCCAACTGCTTCATTATTGGACGCAGAGATGCCTCCTTGCCCCAAGTGGTGTACTGTACCAAGACTCTGGAGTGCTAAGTCGACGCTGCTGGAGACACAGCCAACTGTTGGCCGACCACTTCTGGAGGCATTTTATTAAATACTATCTGCCCAGTCTCCAAGCTCGACAGAAATGGAAGTCAGAAAAGAGAAATCTACAAATTGGTGATATAGTGATGATTGTAGACTCTCAGCTCCCTCGAGCTTTGTGGCCAGTGGGGAAAATCACAGAAGTGCACCCAGGAGCAGATGACAGAGTCAGGTCAGCCACTGTGCAAGTTGAGAAAAGAATGTATACTCGACCTGTAGCTCGCCTCGTCAAGCTACCAGCCCTATCTGATGAAGAGTGATCCACATGATGAATAAGTTCCTTTTGTCGAGATGTAAAAATTCAATCATTGAATTGGGGGCGGCTGTTCAAAAGGCTTCTTCCTGTGACCAATGAACATATGCAACATCACCATCATGTGTATCACGTGCCATGAGGAAGTGCGCTGAGCAGACATGCAGAACGCGAACTCCTTCCATGAGCAATCCATTTAATCTCACATTCGTCTGCAATATCTCACACTTACTGATGCAATATAGTTGTGCGTGCATATAAAGTAAGTGTATTTTATTGTTCTTTATTTCCATTTGCTGATTGTTTGATCCCGCGAGTGAGATTCATCTAGCGCTATTGCGCCATGTGTATATGTGTTCATGACAATATATATATAGTTGACTTGTCACCGTTAAGCTTGTTTTCATGTTCATTATATCTGATGCAAGTAATGTTAAGTATTTACTGT
Source organism: Carassius carassius (assembly GCF_963082965.1). Classification (NCBI taxonomy): domain Eukaryota; kingdom Metazoa; phylum Chordata; class Actinopteri; order Cypriniformes; family Cyprinidae; genus Carassius; species Carassius carassius. The sequence goes on along the minus strand of NC_081756.1, from coordinate 36,183,332 downwards.
GAGATATGTTAATGTTTTATCGAGTTATTTCGAGACTAATGTCTTGCCGTTTACAATATACTAAATGTGTGCCTCAGTCACGTCTAGTGCAGTAATAGCGCAATCTTGTGGGCTGTCATAGAACGACTGCTCTAGTTAAATGCTCAGGCATTTTTTGAACTGCTTTAATATATGATTTAATTTTATACTTGAACGGATTGCTAATGCATAATTGTTTGTAAATGTTATTTTAATAATAACTCATGTAAAATGTTGTATTCTGTTCCAGAACCACAACTTTGCCATCAGTAAACTCCTTAATGAGATTCAAAAGTCTGGGGTGATTTCTTCAAGTTAGAAGATATTTAAACAGTTCTGACCGACTGTCTGCAGGGGTTCGAATCCACCTGAATCAGTTAAACAATTTGAAACCTCAATTATAATAGGTAAGTGTCGCTGACTGAAACAATTATTTTTTCAGTGCCTGACAGGGAGTTCAATACTAAGGATGATTTGGTTGTCTACGAGGGTAGATGCTGTGAGGCTTACTTGAATAATTGTTTAGCAAATCCAATGAGCTGCTTCCGATAACGAGTCAGAAAAATCTTGGTGGAGTCATTGTATTCAAAATTATGCGTGCAAAAATAAATTGGATTTCCTGTGCCAGTGTACCCCGAATAGGTGCCATGAATCAGCGATGTGGTCATTGTCAAATCGTCATATTGTCAGCACGTGAGATCGATGGTACATATCGACGATGTAATCGTGCATGGGTGGAGTAAGAGAAAGATTCTTTATTCTTGTCTGAGCTTACTATTTGACATTTTAACCATGCAGGTGCACGAAAAAGAGCCTATGGAATCTCCAATAATCGAAAAATATACTTTTGGACGTACTGATAAACTGTTATTAAATATAAAATACTATATTTAAAACAGCTAGTTCAGGTAGTCGGCACTACTGTGATCTCGCTTGTCCTGTGACAATTTTATTTATTTATTTTTTTTGCATCTGCGCACGGAAGTTATCAGTCTAAATGTTCTGCAAAATCAGTCAATGGTGCAAAAACAATAGTAGATTTCATTTAAAGTCCAAAGATTTAACCCTAATATGGACGTAAACGAACGCCTTAAATATGAGGTATTCAAAAACAGGTAAGTTCATATATTTGGAGTGAGTTCGGTTGGACTGATGCCTTGCCTTTACGCGGTTATACGCGCTCCGGACCACGTGCCTCATGATGGGACCAACGCGCCGCCCCAGAAACAAGAATGAGATGCGTTCTAACATAACTGTGGCATTAAACTTAGTGAGAGCTCGTTTAAAATATGGCACGTATCGGATTACCTGTTAAAGTACGATGGAATACCTTATATCTTCAAACGATGTATGTCTATTTGTAGCGATGGGTACCGAAACCTGGTATTAAAATGGCCCCGGGGCAAAATTATGAAAGACCGTAGTATCAGTAAGATCTGACGGTATTGGTTCTGCTTTCGGTACTGGAGGGGAAAAAATTAATGTACTATGTATTTCATATAATAATGTTATCGTGCACATTTTATCTCACCAAACATTTCTAATGTGCAATCATATTAAGATATTTGTCTGAGATCTGCGAGATCTCTCATGCGCGCCGCGGAGGTTGTCTGTCAGTCACACACACACACCACAACGAGCGCGGCGCACGCACAGACATAACAGTATGAAAACTCCCGCTTAATAATAAAGAGTGATGATGAAAGTGACGCTCACACGACACTCACGCGGTGCGACGAGCTCGTTTTTTCCAGGCGCGTCCGCACCGCATCGAGTTAAAAACATCTCAACTTTTCAGAATGCCGCAAGCGCGCCGCAGGTCATGTAGCTTCCTCACCTTTTCCGTAACAACGTTGAAAGCTCAGCCAAGATGAAGGATGAAGATGAAGCATTTTCCACGTGTTTTTAGACGCTATATGTGAACGGCCCCCTACAGTACGAAAACTCCTGCTTAATACAAAGAGTGACGATGGCAGAGAGAGCAAAACGTTCCAAAGTGTGGTTATACTTCACTAGAGTTGATGCAGACAACGCTGGTTGTCATAAGTGCAACACAATTTTTGCATGTAAGGGTCGAAACACAAGCAATCTGTCTAAGCATCTTTCAAAAGTGCATTATGTGCAAACAGAGAAATGCAAAGTTTTCGACTGCCTAACACAACACAAAGTAACACAACACAAAGTACCGATAAGAATACCGTTAAAGGACCGGACCGTTAAGCAGTATTGGTAAGAGTAGTAATACCGTTAAAACCTTAACGATACCCATTCCTATCTATTTGTGGATGGAGACTTCTTCGCTGCCTACAGGCTCACATCATCCTTTGAGAGCACGGGCGAGCGTGAAATGCAGTGCTGAGATGGGATAACGGAGCGGTTTGATAGCCTAATTATGGTAGGCCGGCTAATAATTATAATAAAAAACTTTGATCGGAGAATGAGCCTAATATCGTCTTGGCTATCGTCGATACATGATACTATCACCGCAACCTAGGATGCATGGCATACCTTTTAAGCGGAGGTGATATCGATTTTTTATTTTTTTTGCGCGGGAGCAGACACTGCTGCGGCAGTGGGGAGATATGGGAAAGGCTCCTGCGGGAGCAGACACTGCTGCGGCAGTGGGGAGATACGGGAAAGGCTCCTGTGGGAGCATACACTGCTGCGGCAGTGAGGAGATACAGGAAAGGCTCCTGTAGGAGCAGACACTGCTGCGGCAGTGAGGAGAAAAAGAAAAGGCTCCTGCGGGAGCAGACACTGCTGCGGCAGTGAGGAGATACAGAAAAGGCTCCTGCAGGAGCAGACACTGCAGCAGCGGTGGGGAGATGCAGAAAACAGAGAAGTAAAGGGGAGCATGAGAAGAGGAGGCGAGATAGCTGCTTGGGCCACCTGCGGAGCTTGCTTCGGCTGCTGTAGATGTTGGCTGCGGGAGGAGTAAAACGGGTAAGTAACATTTGATGGGACAAGATAAAAATGAATGGGTAGCCTACTGTGTTGCCAGCTTAGCATTTGGTTGCCTGATTTGACAATTCCTCAAGCCTTGTCCACATTATTATGTTCCTGTTGGAAAAGCATCTTTCCTCTCCTTTGGCCTCCAGCCTTTTTAGACTCCAGAGTGGATACGTTTGGAATTCTGTTTTCACATTGTAGTATGGACTGTGGAAACAGAGGCTTTTGGAAATGATGAAGCACGTTTAGTTTTGTAAGACGTTGTACCGAAAGACATGATTATAGCAGTAACGTTAACCCCTTACCAGTCACCCCCCATTTTTGGCATGGAGACAGAAATTACATACCCGAAATAAAAATGTTTCTGCTCATGATTCTTTCTGACTAGATACATGATCAACATTTGTCCACGAGCTGACACTTCGACGTTTACCGTTCAGGAATCAGAATCGTTTTCCTGACATAAATTACTAAATAACTGTCACTGAAACTATGTTTTATCGAAACATTGGTCAGATATCGAAGCCAGAGTCTTTAGACTTTCATTTGATGCATGGTTTATCCAGATCAAGTAAGAGAGTGATGTTTAACGTGCTGTGAAAGTGAAACGATAATAAGCTGGGGCCGTTGGCGATGCTTGCAAGCAAATGGGTTAATAGCAGTTATGTGCTATTCACTTCCAAGTGGTTTCTAAAGATATTTACTTGTCTGTTTTTCGTATTACGGTCCTAAAAAGGCAACAGAAATTTTACTCACACTTGCTATCCTGCGTCAAAACACGAGGGCAGTTGCGTTTTAGATGAATTTTGAGTGATCACCCCAGTGAATGGTAAAATAGGTCCCTAAATAAATTAGTCCTTCCAGAATACTTGCATGGAAATGAAAATTTTAAATTACATTTATGCATTTAGCAGACACTTTTATCCAAAGCGACTTACAGTGCATTCAGGCTATCTATTTTTTTTTATTATTTTTTTATTTTTTTCACCTATCATGGAACTTATGTCTGTATCATTTCAGTGAGGTTTAAACGTGCGTGGTAAGGCGAATGTAATGTCTTGGACATTTCAGTGTGGATGAAGACTCTGGAAATAATGCCATGGCTTCGTGGTTAAAAGTGGCATCGTCATCCGACGGAACTACGTTTGTGTCTGTCTTCCAAATCTATGCGCACTCCACACTCCAGATCAGCAGGTGGCGGTAATGCACCTTTACGCTGGTTTGCCAAAACCGCCATAAAACACTAGTAGAAGAATAAGACGGAACTGTGTCATGACGTCGTTTAACAAACTTTAGCCGCGAACCTGCTTTTAGCGTCTTCCTCTGAAAATGTATTGGTTTACGTCACCCGGACTGCGCCGCTAGAGGAAGCGGCCTCAAACTGCGCTTCGGCCGGAAAACCCACGGTGAAAGGCTGAACCGTGGCGGGAAGTGGGAGAGGCTTGCTGCGGTGAGAACTGCGGTGCGGCCCAGGCTGGTTGAATGCCTGCTTCTGCAATCCAGCACTCGAGGAGAGCTCGGTCTCGGGCGGCACGATCGTTGTGTCGAGCAAGGATAGCTCGGAGCTTACACGGTCTATTGGCCACGTCGTGTGGCTTGGCGAGGAGAGCAGCTGTCGTGATGACGCTTAATGGTGCTCAACAGCCGTGTTTGGCTGGGTAGGAATGATCATGGGTCCGGCAAAAGCAGCAGATCTGATAAATCCCCAGTATAGCTCTCTTCGTTGGTAGGAAAATTGGGTCTGTGATAAGGTGACAGACGAAGCGAACCAGCATGCTGGTAAACCGTCAATGGATAGAGGTAAGTCAGCGATATTTATACTATGGGATTGATTACTTGATTATGGTCCACCTTTGTCGATAAGGCTAAGTAAAAACATCATTTAAAACACTGCTAATCTTTTCAAAATGTTTTCAAAGTAGCCCCGAGCTGCATTCCTTTGCCCTGTTGATACCAGCTTCGATTAGTCAAAGAAAACCAAGGCAACTCCGATGTAACTAAGAAAACGAATATTGTAAAGAATTACTTGGATGCGTTTTTGGAGACGGTGAAAAGTGTGCGCGCGCGACCGGTGGCTCTCTTTCTCTGCTCGTTCTTTCAGTTAAACATGCGCCCTGTCACAAGCGCAGCAGTTCATCTACATTACTCACCGATCAAATAAGTCTTTGGCGGGACAAAAAAAAACTATTTGGCGGGCGCTAAAACAAGTTAAATGCAGGAAAATTCATGCGTGAATTTGACCGAGTAGTAATATGCGAATGCGACCACATAAAATTTTAACTCGCACATTCTCAGAAAATGGTCGCAGTCTGGAACCCTGTCTTATTAGCTCAATAAAATAAGTGTCAGGAGGCTCATGTGCAGCCTCACGGGGTGTAACAAGAGTAAGCTTACGGCAGCTAGACGGGCTTTCGTGCCTTCATGGGGCTAACGTTAACTTCTCAAAGTCATGCCAAGACTAATCCATTATAACGTCAAGAAAAATACATTTGCAGAAATTACATGCAGAGCTACATTTCGATGCAACAATTTGTATATGGTATTATAAGACTTACTGTGTAAAGCTTACTGTGTAAAGCTCCCCTTTTCGATGTGCAGATTCTCTACTAGTGCTAACGTTAACATTAGACTTTTCACTCCCGCCAGATTTTGCAAGTGAACTTGCATGCACCGATGGCACAGCTCAATTTGTTGGCCTAACCCACTCTTTTTGTCGAAATCCCATGCGAAATTCCATAAGATCTCCTTGGTTGTAGCTGTCCGGTGTGAAGTTTTTTTCACATACCACCGTGTGTCTTGTTAACGGGGAGGCAGCGAAATTGCTTCTCTTTGCCTGGACGAAACATATCCAAGAACGGAAATCTTTGTGTTTCTTGTTTGGAAATCGGTGGACCCGATGGCCAGACAAGTTGGAATTGTTGCATCCAAAACAAACACAAGAAATACCTACTATAATTATAATAACGACAATCTCTATTTTCTGTTTCCACCTCTCAGACTACCCACACTGAGAACGAGGGCGGCAGCACCTATGTTTTCCTGTTGTTACGTCATATGACGCGTTCTCTGGGAAAAGGCATTTTTTGGAGCGTAGCTTAGAATAGGCACACTTTTTTCTTAATTTCTGCCAGTGGGTTGTAAAACATATGTATTCTTATGTATGTCTTTTTAAATTGACATTTTCATACAATATTCTGTATAAATTAAGTCATACAATTAAATTGAAAGATGGCCTTTAAGTCATTTGTGGATCAATGTGTATTGGAGACGCGAATCGTTTAAAATGATTCAGTTCGATTTGGTGAACTGTTTCAAAAAAATCTGGTTACATCGAATGAATCATTCGCGATCCGGATATCAAAAACTGCTTTGTTTTGAACTCTCTCTCACAACAGACACGGAAGAGCAGACAATGCTGAATAAAGTAGTATTTTTTGCTATTTTTGGACCAAAATGTATTTTCGATGCTTCAAAAAATTCTGACCCTCTGATGTCACATGGACTACTTTGATGATGTTTTTCTTACCTTTTTGGACATGGACAGTATACCGGTCACAGAGCTTCAATGGTGGGACTGAGAGTTCAAGCACTAAATCTAAAATATCTTAAACTGTGTTCCAAATATAATTGGAGGTCTTACAGGTTTGGAACAATCTATGTTTCACGTACATGTACAAAAATTGGTACACACATGTAACACACCTATACCTACAAAAAAGTATCTTGGTACGAAATCCTAATCCCAACAGGAAGTCGATTATTTTGAATTTTCCCTGCAAAATTGGTGTTGTTTTTGCCATTTTCAGGGGTTGTACTTTAACGAACTCCTCCTAGAGATTTATTCAGATGAACACCAAACATGGTCAGTGTAATCTAAAGCCCTTTGCGATGTTAAATTGCGAAGGACTTGAGGTTTCGTTAAAGGGCGTGTCCATGGCGGCCTGACAAATTTCGATGTTTTGCCATGAAAAAGGAAGTTGCTGTAACTCAGACATACAATGTCCAAGACTCTTGACCTGAACAGATCTACATGCCAATATTCAGTTATAGTCATAGCGCCACCTATTGGCAACAGGAAGTGAAATATTTTACACTGCGATAAACTACTCCTAGAAATTTTATGACATCAATGTTATTTTTGTGGTCAGTCTAATCTAAAGACCTGTGTGATGTTTAGTTGTGAAGATCTTGAGTTTTCGTTAAAAGGCGTGTCCATGGCACCGTGACGAAGTTCGATGTGTCGCCATGGGAATAAAAGATGTTATAACTCAGGCATAAAATGTCCGATCTTGCCCAAACTTCACATGTGTGATAAGGGTCCTGGCCTGAACAGATCTGAAGGCCAATATTCCATTGGGTGTGGCAAAATGGCTCGATAGCGCCACCTATACACTTTCAACTGAGTGCATATACACTTTCAACGGAGTGCGCCTCAAGCTATGTTTCACGTACATGTACAAAAATCGGTACACACATGTAACACACCAATATCTACGAAAAAGTCTCTTGGTACGAAATCCGAATCCAAACAGGAAGTCAGTTATTTAGAATGTTCTCTGCAAAATTGGTGTTGTTTTTGGCATTTTCAGGGGTTGTACTTTAACGAACTCCTCCTAGAGATTTATTCAGATTAACATCAAACTTGGTCAGTTAAATCTAAAGGCCTTTGCGAAGTTAAATTAGCAAGATCTTGAGATTTCGTTAAAGGGAGTGTCCATGGCGGCCTGACAAATTTTGATGTTTCACCATGAAAAAGGAAGTTGCTGTAACTCAGACATACAATGTCCAATCTGCCCCAAACTTCGCATGTTAGATAAGACTTCTGCCCTTAACAGATCTACATGCCCATATTCAATTATAGTCATAGTGCCACCTGCTGGCAACAGGAAGTGACATATTTTACGCTGAGACAAACTACTCCTAGAGATTTTTTGACATTAATGTATTTTTGTGGTCAGTCTAATCTAAAGGCCTGTGTAATGTTAAATTGTGGCAATCTTGAGTTTTTGTTAAAGAGCGTGTCCATGGCAAAAATGATAAAATTTGATGTCTCGCCACAGCAAGAGAAGTTGTTGTAACTCAGGCATAAAATGTTTGATCTTCCCCGAACTTCACATGTTCGATAAGAGTGCAGCCCTGAACACATCTGAAGGCCAATATTCCATTATAATGATAGCGCCACCTATTGGCAACCGCAAAATTGGTACATATATGGAATAAACTTTGATATATTCCACTTATATTTATGAGTTTAAATGCATATTTCTCACCGTTCACATATTTACTAAAGCCACTCGCTGGCGGTGAGCCCGGGTGCGAGGGCCCGTTCATCGCTGCTTGCAGCTTTAATTATTATTATTATTATTAGGGCCCGAGCACCGATGGTGTGAGGACCCTCTTGGAATTGCTCCGTTTATTATTATTATTATTATTATTATTATTATTAGGGCCCGAGCACCGATGGTGTGAGGACCCTCTTGGAATTGCTCCGTTTATTATTATTATTATTATTATTATTATTATTATTATTATTATTATTATTATTATTATTATTATTATTCTTCTCTTAGATGAATCGCATTTTTGAGAGCCTAAACATGCTCGAAAAGTCATGAAACTTTGCACACACCTCAGAACTGGCGAAAATTTACGTCTGATATGGGTTTCAGAAGTGGGTGTGGCAAAATGGCTCGACAGCGCCACCTATACACGTTCAACGGTGTGCGCCTCGAGCTACGTTTCACGTACATGTATGAAAATGGGTATACACATGTATCTCTCCAATACCTACAAAAAAGTCTCTTGGAGCAAAATCCGAAACCCAACAGGAAGTCGGTTATTTTTAATTTTATGAGCAAATTTTGTGTCATTTTTGTCATTTCCATGCGTTGTATTTTAACGAACTCCTCCTAGAGATTAATTCAGATCAACACCAAAGTTGGTATGCCTAATCTAAAGGCCTTTGCGATGTTAAATTGCGAAGATTTTGAGTTTTCATTAAAGGGCGTGTCCGTGGCGGCCTGGCGAATTTCGATGATTCGCCATGAAAAATGAAGTTGCTATAACTCAGACATACAATGTCCAATCTGCCCCAAACTTCACAAGCTTGATGAGACTCCGAACCTGAACAGATTGACATGCCCATATTCAGTTATATTCATAGCGCCACCTATTGGCAACAGGAAGTGAAATATTTTACACTGCGACTAACTACTCCTAGAAATTTTATGACATCAATGTCTTTTTTGTTGTCAGTCTAATCTAAAGGCCTGTGCGATGTTAAGTTGTGAAGATCTTGAGTTTTCGTTAAGGGGCGTGTCCATGGCACCGTGACGAAGTTCGAAGTCTCGCCATGGGAATAAAAGATGTTATAACTCAGGCATAAAATGTCCGATCTTCCCCAAACTTCACATGTGTGATAAGAGTCTTGGCCTGAACACATCTGTAGGCCAATATTCCATCGGGGGTGGCAAAATAGCTCGATAGCGCCACCTATACACTTTCAACATAGCGCGGCTCGAGCTCCATTTCCCGTACATGTACAAAAATCAGTACACACATGTAACACACGAATACCTACAAAAAAGTCTCTTGGTACGAAATCCGAAACCCAACAGGAAGTCGGTTATTTTTAATTTTATGAGCAAATTTTGTGTCATTTTTGTCATTTCCATGCGTTGTATTTTAACGAACTCCTCCTAGAGATTCATTCAGATCAACACCAAAGTTGGTATGCCTAATCTAACGGCCTTTGTGATGTTAAATTGCGAAGATCTTGAGGTTTCGTTAAAAGGCGTGTCCGTGGCGGCCTGACAAATTTCGATGTTTCGCCATGAAAAAGGAAGTTGCTGTAACTCAGACATACAATGTCCAATCTGCCCCAAACTTCACATGTTGGATAAGACTCTTGACCTGAACAGATCTACAGGCCAATATTCAGTTATAGTCATAGAGACACCTATTGGCAACAGGAGATGAAATATTTTACACTGAGACAAACTACTCCTAGAAATTTTATGACATCAATGTTATTTTTGTGGTCAGTCTAATCTAAAGACCTGTGTGATGTTTAGTTGTGAAGATCTTGCGTTTTCGTTACAAGGCGTGTCCACGGCGCCGTGACGAAATTCGATGTGTTACCATGGGAATAAAAGATGTTATAACTCAGGCATAAAATGTCCGATCTTGCCCAAACTTCACATGTGTGATAAGGGTCCTGGCCTGAACAAATCTGAAGGCCCATATTCCATTGGGTGTGGCAAAATGGCTCGATAGCGCCACCTTTACACTTTCAACTGAGTGCATATACACTTTCAACGGAGTGCGCATCAAGCTATGTTTCACGTACATGTACAAAAATTGGTACACACATGTAACACACAAATATCTACGAAAAAGTCTCTTGGTACGAAATCCGAATCCAAACAGGAAGTCAGTTATTTAGAATGTTCTCTGCAAAATTGGTGTTGTTTTTGGCATTTTCAGGGGTTGTACTTTAACGAACTCCTCCTAGAGATTTATTCAGATCACCATCAAACTTGGTCAGTTAAATCTAAAGGCCTTTGCGAAGTTAAATTGGGAAGATCTTGAGATTTCGTTAAAGGGCGTGTCCATGGCAGCCTGACAAATTTCAATGTTTCGCCATGAAAAAGGAAGCTGCTGTAATTCAGACATACAATGTCCAATCTGCCCCAAACTTCCCATGTTAGATAAGACTTCTGCCCTTAACAGATCCACATGCCCATATTCACTTATAGTCATAGCGCCACCTGCTGGCAACAGGAAGTGGCATATTTTACGCTGTGACAAAGTACTCCTAGAAATCTTTTGACATTAATGTATTTTTTTTTGTCAGTCTAATCTTAAGGCCTGTGCAATGTTAAATTATGGAGATCTTAAGTTTTTGTTAAAGGGTGTGTCCATGGCACCATGACAAAATTTGATGTCTCGCCACAGGAAAAGAAGTTGTTGTAACTCAGGCATAAAATGTCCGATCTTCCCCAAACTTCACATTTGTGATAAGAGTCCTGGCCTAAACACATCTGAAGGCCAATATTCCATTATAATGATAGCGCCACCTGCTGGCAACAGGAAGACTGGCACATATAAATGATTTTGACATATTCCACTTATATTTACGACTTTAAATGCATAAATCTCGCCGTTCGCCAATTTACTAAAGCCACTCGCTGGCGGTGAGCCCGGGTGCGAGGGCCCGTTCATCGCTGCTTGCAGCTTTAATTATTATTATTATTATTATTCTTCTCTAAGATGAATCGCATTTTTGAGAGCCTAAACATGCTCGAAAAGTCATGAAACTTTGCACACACCTCAGAACTGGCGAAAATTTACGTCTGATATGGGTTTCAGAAGTGGGTGTGGCAAAATAGCTCGACAGCGCCACCTATACACGTTCAACGGTGTGCGCCTCGAGCTACGTTTCACGTACATGTATGAAAATTGGTGTACACATGTATCTCTCCAATACCTACAAAAAAGTCTCTTGATGCAAAATCCGAAACCCAACAGGAAGTCGGTTATTTTTAATTTTATGAGCAAATTTTGTGTCATTTTTGTCATTTCCATGCGTTGTATTTTAACGAACTCCTCCTACAGATTAATTCAGATCAACACCAAAGTTGGTATGCCTAATCTAAAGGCCTTTGCGATGTTAAATTGCGAAGATTTTGAGTTTTCGTTAAAGGGCGTGTCCGTGGCGGCCTGGCGAATTTCGATGATTCGCCATGAAAAATGAAGTTGCTATAACTCAGACATACAATGTTCAATGTGTCCAAAACTTCACATGTTTAATAAGACTCCTGACCTGAACAGATTGACATGCCCATATTCAGTTATAGTCATAGCGCCACCTATAGGCAACAGGAAGTGTCATATTTTACACTGCGATTAACTACTCCTAGAAATTTTATGACATCAATGTCTTTTTTGTGGTCAGTCTAATCTAAAGGCCTGTGCGATGTTAAATTGTGAAGATCTTGAGTTTTCGTTAAAAGGCGTGTCCATGGCGCCATGACGAAGTTCGATGTCTCACCAAGGGAATAAAATATGTTATAACTCAAGCATAAAATGTCCGATCTTCCCCAAACTTCACATGTGTGATAAGAGTCCTGGCCTGAACACATCTGTAGGCCAAAATTCCATCGGGTGTGGCAAAATGGCTCGATAGCGCCACCTATACACTTTCAACATAGCGCGCCTCGAGCTCCGTTTCAAGTACATGTACAAAAATCGGTACACACATGTAACACACCAGTACCTACAAAAAAGTCTCCTGGTACGAAATCCTAATCCCAACAGGAAGTTGGTTATTTTGAAATTTCCCTGCAAAATTGGCGTTGTTTTTGCCATTTTCAGAGGTTGTACTTTAACGAACTCCTCCTAGAGATTTATTCGGATGAAAACCAAACTTGGTCAGTGTAATCTAAAGCCATTTGCGATGTTAAATTGGGAAGATCTTGAGATTTCGTTAAAGGGAGTGTCCATGGCGGCCTGACAAATTTCGATGTTTTGCCATGAAAAAGGAAGTTGCTGTAACTCAGACATACAATGTCCAATCTGCCCCAAACTTCACATGTTGGATAAGACTCTTGACCTGAACAGATCTACATGCCAATATTCAGTTATAGTCATAGCGCCACCTATTGGCAACAGGAAGTGAAATATTTTACACTGCGACAAACTACTCCTAGAAATTTTATGACATCAATGTTATTTTTGTGGTCAGTCTAATCTAAAGACCTGTGTGATGTTTAGTTGTGAAGATCTTGAGTTTTCGTTAAAAGGCGTGTCCATGGCGCCGTGACGAAGTTTGATGTGTCGCCATGGAAATAAAAGATGTTATAACTCAGGCATAAAATGTCCGAACTTGCCCAAACTTCACATGTGTGATAAGGGTCCTGGCCTGAACAGATCTGAAGGCCAATATTCCATTGGGTGTGGCAAAATGGCTCGATAGCGCCACCTATACATTTTTAACAGAGTGCATATACACTTTTAACGGAGTGCGCCTCAAGCTATGTTTCACGAACCTGTACAAAAATCGGTACACACATGTAACACACCAATATCTACTAAAAAGTCTCTTGGTACGAAATCCTAATCCCAAGAGGAAGTCGGTTTTTTTGAAATTTCCCTGCAAAATTGGCATTGTTTTTGCCATTTTCAGGGGTTGTACTTTAACGAACTCCTCCTAGAGATTTATTCGGATGAACACCAAACTTGGTCAGTGTAATCAAAAGCCATTTGCGATGTTAAATTGCGAAGGACTTGAGGTTTCGATAAAGGGCGTGTCCATGGCGGCCTGACAAATTTCGATGTTTCGCCATGAAAAAGGAAGTTGCTGTAACTCAGACATACAATATCCAATCTGCCCCAAACTTCACATGTTGGATAAGACTCTTGACCTGAACAGATCTACATGCCAATATTCAGTTATAGTCATAGCGCCACCTATTGGCAACAGGAAGTGAAATATTTTACACTGCGACAAACTACTCCTAGAAATTTTATGACATCAATGTTATTTTTGTGGTCAGTCTAATCTAAAGACCTGTGTGATGTTTAGTTGTGAAGATCTTGAGTTTTCGTTAAAAGGCATGTCCATGGCGCAGTGGCGAAGTTCGATGTGTCGCCATGGGAATAAAAGATGTTATAACTCAGGCATAAAATGTCCGATCTTCCCCAAACTTCCCATGTGTGATAAAAGTCCTGGCCTGAACAGATCTGAAGGCCAATATTCCATCGGGTGTGGCAAAATTGCTCGATAGCGCCACCTATACACTTTTAACGGAGTGCACCTCGAGCTATGTTTCACGTACATGTACAAAAATTGGTACATACATGTAACACACCAACACCTACAAAAAAGTATCTTGGTACGAAATCCTAATCCCAACAGGAAGTCGGTTATTTAGAATTTTCTCTGCAAAATTGGTGTTGTTTTTGCCATTTTCAGGGGTTGTACTTTAACGAACTCCTCCTAGAGATTTATTCAGATGAACACCAAACTTGGTCAGTGTAATCTAAAGCCATTTGCGATGTTAAATTGCGAAGGACTTGAGGTTTCGTTAAAGGGCGTGTCCATGGCGGCCTGACAAATTTTGATGTTTCGCCATGAAAAAGGAAGTTGCTGTAACTCCGACATACAATGTCCAATCTGCCCCAAACTTCACATGTTGGATAAGACTCTTGACCTGAACAGATCTACATGCCAATATTCAGTTATAGTCATAGCGCCACCTATTGGCAACAGGAAGTGAAATATTTTACACTGCGACAAACTACTCCTAGAAATTTTATGACATCAATGTTATTTTTGTGGTCAGTCTAATCTAAAGACCTGTGTGATGTTTAGTTGTGAAGATCTTGAGGTTTCGTTAAAAAGAGTGTCCATGGCGCCGTGACGAAGTTTGATGTGTCGCCATGGGAATAAAAGATGTTATAACTCAGGCATAAAATGTCCGATCTTGCCCAAACTTCACATGTGTGATAAGGGTCCTGGCCTGAACAGATCTGAAGGCCAATATTCCATTGGGTGTGACAAAATGGCTCGATAGTGCCACCTATACACTTTGAACTGAGTGCATATACACTTTCAACGGAGTGCGCCTCAAGCTATGTTTCACGTACATGTACAAAAATCGGTACACACATGTAACACACCAATATCTACGAAAAAGTCTCTTGGTACGAAATCCGAATCCAAACAGGAAGTCAGTTATTTAGAATGTTCTCTGCAAAATTGGTGTTGTTTTTGGCATTTTCAGGGGTTGTACTTTAACGAACTCCTCCTAGAGATTTATTCAGATCAGCATCAAACTTGGTCAGTTAAATTTAAAGGCCTTTGCGATGTTAAATTGGGAAGATCTTGAGATTTCGTTAAAGGGAGTGTCCATGGCGGCCTGACAAATTTCGATGTTTCGCCATGAAAAAGGAAGTTGCTGTAACTCAGACATACAATGTCCAATCTGCCCCAAACATCACATGTTGGATAAGACTCTTGACCTGAACAGATCTACATGCCAATATTCAGTTATAGTCATAGCGCCACCTATTGGCAACAGGAAGTGAAATATTTTACACTGCGACAAACTACTCCTAGAAATTTTATGACATCAATGTTATTTTTGTGGTCAGTCTAATCTAAAGACCTGTGTGATGTTTAGCTGTGAAGATCTTGAGTTTTCGTTAAAAGGCATGTCCATGGCGCAGTGGCGAAGATCGATGTGTCGCCATGGGAATAAAAGATGTTATAACTCAGGCATAAAATGTCCGATCTTCCCCAAACTTCCCATGTGTGATAAAAGTCCTGGCCTGAACAGATCTGAAGGCCAATATTCCATCGGGTGTGGCAAAATTGCTCGATAGCGCCACCTATACACTTTTAACGGAGTGCACCTCGAGCTATGTTTCACGTACATGTACAAAAATTGGTACACACATGTAACACACCAACACCTACAAAAAAGTATCTTGGTACGAAATCCTAATCCCAACAGGAAGTCGGTTATTTAGAATTTTCTCTGCAAAATTGGTGTTTTTTTTGCCATTTTCAGGGGTTGTACTTTAACGAACTCCTCCTAGAGATTTATTCAGATGAACACCAAACTTGGTCAGTGTAATCTAAAGCCATTTGCGATGTTAAATTGCGAAGGACTTGAGGTTTCGTTAAAGGGCGTGTCCATGGCGGCCTGACAAATTTCGATGTTTCGCCATGAAAAAGGAAGTTGCTGTAACTCCGACATACAATGTCCAATCTGCCCCAAACTTCACATGTTGGATAAGACTCTTGACCTGAACAGATCTACATGCCAATATTCAGTTATAGTCATAGCGCCACCTATTGGCAACAGGAAGTGAAATATTTTACACTGCGACAAACTACTCCTAGAAATTTTATGACATCAATGTTATTTTTGTGGTCAGTCTAATCTAAAGACCTGTGTGATGTTTAGTTGTGAAGATCTTGAGGTTTCGTTAAAAAGAGTGTCCATGGCGCCGTGACGAAGTTTGATGTGTCGCCATGGGAATAAAAGATGTTATAACTCAGGCATAAAATGTCCGATCTTGCCCAAACTTCACATGTGTGATAAGGGTCCTGGCCTGAACAGATCTGAAGGCCAATATTCCATTGGGTGTGACAAAATGGCTCGATAGTGCCACCTATACACTTTGAACTGAGTGCATATACACTTTCAACGGAGTGCGCCTCAAGCTATGTTTCACGTACATGTACAAAAATCGGTACACACATGTAACACACCAATATCTACGAAAAAGTCTCTTGGTACGAAATCCGAATCCAAACAGGAAGTCAGTTATTTAGAATGTTCTCTGCAAAATTGGTGTTGTTTTTGGCATTTTCAGGGGTTGTACTTTAACGAACTCCTCCTAGAGATTTATTCAGATCAGCATCAAACTTGGTCAGTTAAATTTAAAGGCCTTTGCGATGTTAAATTGGGAAGATCTTGAGATTTCGTTAAAGGGAGTGTCCATGGCGGCCTGACAAATTTCGATGTTTCGCCATGAAAAAGGAAGTTGCTGTAACTCAGACATACAATGTCCAATCTGCCCCAAACATCACATGTTGGATAAGACTCTTGACCTGAACAGATCTACATGCCAATATTCAGTTATAGTCATAGCGCCACCTATTGGCAACAGGAAGTGAAATATTTTACACTGCGACAAACTACTCCTAGAAATTTTATGACATCAATGTTATTTTTGTGGTCAGTCTAATCTAAAGACCTGTGTGATGTTTAGCTGTGAAGATCTTGAGTTTTCGTTAAAAGGCATGTCCATGGCGCAGTGGCGAAGATCGATGTGTCGCCATGGGAATAAAAGATGTTATAACTCAGGCATAAAATGTCCGATCTTCCCCAAACTTCCCATGTGTGATAAAAGTCCTGGCCTGAACAGATCTGAAGGCCAATATTCTATCGGGTGTGGCAAAATTGCTCGATAGCGCCACCTATACACTTTTAACTGAGTGCACCTCGAGCTATGTTTCACGTACATGTACAAAAATTGGTACACACATGTAACACACCAACACCTACAAAAAAGTATCTTGGTACGAAATCCTAATCCCAACAGGAAGTCGGTTATTTTGAATTTTCTCTGCAAAATTGGTGTTGTTTTTGCCATTTTCAGGGGTTGTACTTTAACGAACTCCTCCTAGAGATTTATTCAGATGAACACCAAACTTGGTCAGTGTAATCTAAAGCCATTTGCGATGTTAAATTGCGAAGGACTTGAGGTTTCGTTAAAGGGCGTGTCCATGGCGGCCTGACAAATTTCGATGTTTCGCCATGAAAAAGGAAGTTGCTGTAACTCCGACATACAATGTCCAATCTGCCCCAAACTTCACATGTTGGATAAGACTCTTGACCTGAACAGATCTACATGCCAATATTCAGTTATAGTCATAGCGCCACCTATTGGCAACAGGAAGTGAAATATTTTACACTGCGACAAACTACTCCTAGAAATTTTATGACATCAATGTTATTTTTGTGGTCAGTCTAATCTAAAGACCTGTGTGATGTTTAGTTGTGAAGATCTTGAGGTTTCGTTAAAAAGAGTGTCCATGGCGCCGTGACGAAGTTTGATGTGTCGCCTTGGGAATAAAAGATGTTATAACTCAGGCATAAAATGTCCGATCTTGCCCAAACTTCACATGTGTGATAAGGGTCCTGGCCTGAACAGATCTGAAGGCCAATATTCCATTGGGTGTGACAAAATGGCTCGATAGTGCCACCTATACACTTTGAACTGAGTGCATATACACTTTCAACGGATTGCGCCTCAAGCTATGTTTCACGTACATGTACAAAAATCGGTACACACATGTAACACACCAATATCTACGAAAAAGTCTCTTGGTACGAAATCCGAATCCAAACAGGAAGTCAGTTATTTAGAATGTTCTCTGCAAAATTGGTGTTGTTTTTGGCATTTTCAGGGGTTGTACTTTAACGAACTCCTCCTAGAGATTTATTCAGATCAGCATCAAACTTGGTCAGTTAAATTTAAAGGCCTTTGCGATGTTAAATTGGGAAGATCTTGAGATTTCGTTAAAGGGAGTGTCCATGGCGGCCTGACAAATTTCGATGTTTCGCCATGAAAAAGGAAGTTGCTGTAACTCAGACATACAATGTCCAATCTGCTCCAAACATCACATGTTGGATAAGACTCTTAACCTGAACAGATCTAAATGCCAATATTCAGTTATAGTCATAGCGCCACCTATTGGCAACAGGAAGTGAAATATTGTACACTGCGACAAACTACTCCTAGAAATTTTATGACATCAATGTTATTTTTGTGGTCAGTCTAATCTAAAGACCTGTGTGATGTTTAGTTGTGAAGATCTTGAGTTTTCGTTAAAAGGCATGTCCATGGCGCAGTGGCGAAGTTCGATGTGTCGCCATGGGAATAAAAGATGTTATAACTCAGGCATAAAATGTCCGATCTTCCCCAAACTTCCCATGTGTGATAAAAGTCCTGGCCTGAACAGATCTGAAGGCCAATATTCCATCGGGTGTGGCAAAATTGCTCGATAGCGCCACCTATACACTTTTAACGGAGTGCACCTCGAGCTATGTTTCACGTACATGTACAAAAATTGGTACACACATGTAACACACCAACACCTACAAAAAAGTATCTTGGTACGAAATCCTAATCCCAACAGGAAGTCGGTTATTTTGAATTTTCTCTGCAAAATTGGTGTTGTTTTTGCCATTTTCAGGGGTTGTACTTTAACGAACTCCTCCTAGAGATTTATTCAGATGAACACCAAACTTGGTCAGTGTAATCTAAAGCCATTTGCGATGTTAAATTGCGAAGGACTTGAGGTTTCGTTAAAGGGCGTGTCCATGGCGCCGTGACGAAGTTTGATGTGTCGCCATGGGAATAAAAGATGTTATAACTCAGGCATAAAATGTCCGATCTTGCCCAAACTTCACATGTGTGATAAGGGTCCTGGCCTGAACAGATCTGAAGGCCAATATTCCATTGGGTGTGACAAAATGGCTCGATAGTGCCACCTATACACTTTGAACTGAGTGCATATACACTTTCAACGGAGTGCGCCTCAAGCTATGTTTCACGTACATGTACAAAAATCGGTACACACATGTAACACACCAATATCTACGAAAAAGTCTCTTGGTACGAAATCCGAATCCAAACAGGAAGTCAGTTATTTAGAATGTTCTCTGCAAAATTGGTGTTGTTTTTGGCATTTTCAGGGGTTGTACTTTAACGAACTCCTCCTAGAGATTTATTCAGATCAGCATCAAACTTGGTCAGTTAAATTTAAAGGCCTTTGCGATGTTAAATTGGGAAGATCTTGAGATTTCGTTAAAGGGAGTGTCCATGGCGGCCTGACAAATTTCGATGTTTCGCCATGAAAAAGGAAGTTGCTGTAACTCAGACATACAATGTCCAATCTGCCCCAAACTTCACATGTTGGATAAGACTCTTGACCTGAACAGATCTACATGCCAATATTCAGTTATAGTCATAGCGCCACCTATTGGCAACAGGAAGTGAAATATTTTACACTGCGACAAACTACTCCTAGAAATTTTATGACATCAATGTTATTTTTGTGGTCAGTCTAATCTAAAGACCTGTGTGATGTTTAGTTGTGAAGATCTTGAGGTTTCGTTAAAAAGCGTGTCCATGGCGCCGTGACGAAGTTTGATGTGTCGCCATGGGAATAAAAGATGTAATAACTCAGGCATAAAATGTCTGATCTTGCCCAAACTTCACATGTGTGATAAGGGTCCTG
The DNA here is from genome assembly GCF_963082965.1 of Carassius carassius. Lineage (NCBI taxonomy): Eukaryota > Metazoa > Chordata > Actinopteri > Cypriniformes > Cyprinidae > Carassius > Carassius carassius. Next base: position 36,163,543 of record NC_081756.1, on the reverse strand, counting down.
GCCTGAACAGATCTGAAGGCCAATATTCCATTGGGTGTGACAAAATGGCTCGATAGTGCCACCTATACACTTTGAACTGAGTGCATATACACTTTCAACGGATTGCGCCTCAAGCTATGTTTCACGTACATGTACAAAAATCGGTACACACATGTAACACACCAATATCTACGAAAAAGTCTCTTGGTACGAAATCCGAATCCAAACAGGAAGTCAGTTATTTAGAATGTTCTCTGCAAAATTGGTGTTGTTTTTGGCATTTTCAGGGGTTGTACTTTAACGAACTCCTCCTAGAGATTTATTCAGATCAGCATCAAACTTGGTCAGTTAAATTTAAAGGCCTTTGCGATGTTAAATTGGGAAGATCTTGAGATTTCGTTAAAGGGAGTGTCCATGGCGGCCTGACAAATTTCGATGTTTCGCCATGAAAAAGGAAGTTGCTGTAACTCAGACATACAATGTCCAATCTGCTCCAAACATCACATGTTGGATAAGACTCTTAACCTGAACAGATCTAAATGCCAATATTCAGTTATAGTCATAGCGCCACCTATTGGCAACAGGAAGTGAAATATTGTACACTGCGACAAACTACTCCTAGAAATTTTATGACATCAATGTTATTTTTGTGGTCAGTCTAATCTAAAGACCTGTGTGATGTTTAGTTGTGAAGATCTTGAGTTTTCGTTAAAAGGCATGTCCATGGCGCAGTGGCGAAGTTCGATGTGTCGCCATGGGAATAAAAGATGTTATAACTCAGGCATAAAATGTCCGATCTTCCCCAAACTTCCCATGTGTGATAAAAGTCCTGGCCTGAACAGATCTGAAGGCCAATATTCCATCGGGTGTGGCAAAATTGCTCGATAGCGCCACCTATACACTTTTAACGAAGTGCACCTCGAGCTATGTTTCACGTACATGTACAAAAATTGGTACACACATGTAACACACCAACACCTACAAAAAAGTATCTTGGTACGAAATCCTAATCCCAACAGGAAGTCGGTTATTTTGAATTTTCTCTGCAAAATTGGTGTTGTTTTTGCCATTTTCAGGGGTTGTACTTTAACGAACTCCTCCTAGAGATTTATTCAGATGAACACCAAACTTGGTCAGTGTAATCTAAAGCCATTTGCGATGTTAAATTGCGAAGGACTTGAGGTTTCGTTAAAGGGCGTGTCCATGGCGCCGTGACGAAGTTTGATGTGTCGCCATGGGAATAAAAGATGTTATAACTCAGGCATAAAATGTCCGATCTTGCCCAAACTTCACATGTGTGATAAGGGTCCTGGCCTGAACAGATCTGAAGGCCAATATTCCATTGGGTGTGACAAAATGGCTCGATAGTGCCACCTATAAACTTTGAACTGAGTGCATATACACTTTCAACGGATTGCGCCTCAAGCTATGTTTCACGTACATGTACAAAAATCGGTACACACATGTAACACACCAATATCTACGAAAAAGTCTCTTGGTACGAAATCCGAATCCAAACAGGAAGTCAGTTATTTAGAATGTTCTCTGCAAAATTGGTGTTGTTTTTGGCATTTTCAGGGGTTGTACTTTAACGAACTCCTCCTAGAGATTTATTCAGATCAGCATCAAACTTGGTCAGTTAAATTTAAAGGCCTTTGCGATGTTAAATTGGGAAGATCTTGAGATTTCGTTAAAGGGAGTGTCCATGGCGGCCTGACAAATTTCGATGTTTCGCCATGAAAAAGGAAGTTGCTGTAACTCAGACATACAATGTCCAATCTGCTCCAAACATCACATGTTGGATAAGACTCTTAACCTGAACAGATCTAAATGCCAATATTCAGTTATAGTCATAGCGCCACCTATTGGCAACAGGAAGTGAAATATTGTACACTGCGACAAACTACTCCTAGAAATTTTATGACATCAATGTTATTTTTGTGGTCAGTCTAATCTAAAGACCTGTGTGATGTTTAGTTGTGAAGATCTTGAGTTTTCGTTAAAAGGCATGTCCATGGCGCAGTGGCGAAGTTCGATGTGTCGCCATGGGAATAAAAGATGTTATAACTCAGGCATAAAATGTCCGATCTTCCCCAAACTTCCCATGTGTGATAAAAGTCCTGGCCTGAACAGATCTGAAGGCCAATATTCCATCGGGTGTGGCAAAATTGCTCGATAGCGCCACCTATACACTTTTAACGAAGTGCACCTCGAGCTATGTTTCACGTACATGTACAAAAATTGGTACACACATGTAACACACCAACACCTACAAAAAAGTATCTTGGTACGAAATCCTAATCCCAACAGGAAGTCGGTTATTTTGAATTTTCTCTGCAAAATTGGTGTTGTTTTTGCCATTTTCAGGGGTTGTACTTTAACGAACTCCTCCTAGAGATTTATTCAGATGAACACCAAACTTGGTCAGTGTAATCTAAAGCCATTTGCGATGTTAAATTGCGAAGGACTTGAGGTTTCGTTAAAGGGCGTGTCCATGGCGCCGTGACGAAGTTTGATGTGTCGCCATGGGAATAAAAGATGTTATAACTCAGGCATAAAATGTCCGATCTTGCCCAAACTTCACATGTGTGATAAGGGTCCTGGCCTGAACAGATCTGAAGGCCAATATTCCATTGGGTGTGACAAAATGGCTCGATAGTGCCACCTATACACTTTGAACTGAGTGCATATACACTTTCAACGGATTGCGCCTCAAGCTATGTTTCACGTACATGTACAAAAATCGGTACACACATGTAACACACCAATATCTACGAAAAAGTCTCTTGGTACGAAATCCGAATCCAAACAGGAAGTCAGTTATTTAGAATGTTCTCTGCAAAATTGGTGGTGTTTTTGGCATTTTCAGGGGTTGTACTTTAACGAACTCCTCCTAGAGATTTATTCAGATCAGCATCAAACTTGGTCAGTTAAATTTAAAGGCCTTTGCGATGTTAAATTGGGAAGATCTTGAGATTTCGTTAAAGGGAGTGTCCATGGCGGCCTGACAAATTTCGATGTTTCGCCATGAAAAAGGAAGTTGCTGTAACTCAGACATACAATGTCCAATCTGCTCCAAACATCACATGTTGGATAAGACTCTTAACCTGAACAGATCTAAATGCCAATATTCAGTTATAGTCATAGCGCCACCTATTGGCAACAGGAAGTGAAATATTGTACACTGCGACAAACTACTCCTAGAAATTTTATGACATCAATGTTATTTTTGTGGTCAGTCTAATCTAAAGACCTGTGTGATGTTTAGTTGTGAAGATCTTGAGTTTTCGTTAAAAGGCATGTCCATGGCGCAGTGGCGAAGTTCGATGTGTCGCCATGGGAATAAAAGATGTTATAACTCAGGCATAAAATGTCCGATCTTCCCCAAACTTCCCATGTGTGATAAAAGTCCTGGCCTGAACAGATCTGAAGGCCAATATTCCATCGGGTGTGGCAAAATTGCTCGATAGCGCCACCTATACACTTTTAACGGAGTGCACCTCGAGCTATGTTTCACGTACATGTACAAAAATTGGTACACACATGTAACACACCAACACCTACAAAAAAGTATCTTGGTACGAAATCCTAATCCCAACAGGAAGTCGGTTATTTTGAATTTTCTCTGCAAAATTGGTGTTGTTTTTGCCATTTTCAGGGGTTGTACTTTAACGAACTCCTCCTAGAGATTTATTCAGATGAACACCAAACTTGGTCAGTGTAATCTAAAGCCATTTGCGATGTTAAATTGCGAAGGACTTGAGGTTTCGTTAAAGGGCGTGTCCATGGCGCCGTGACGAAGTTTGATGTGTCGCCATGGGAATAAAAGATGTTATAACTCAGGCATAAAATGTCCGATCTTGCCCAAACTTCACATGTGTGATAAGGGTCCTGGCCTGAACAGATCTGAAGGCCAATATTCCATTGGGTGTGACAAAATGGCTCGATAGTGCCACCTATACACTTTGAACTGAGTGCATATACACTTTCAACGGATTGCGCCTCAAGCTATGTTTCACGTACATGTACAAAAATCGGTACACACATGTAACACACCAATATCTACGAAAAAGTCTCTTGGTACGAAATCCGAATCCAAACAGGAAGTCAGTTATTTAGAATGTTCTCTGCAAAATTGGTGGTGTTTTTGGCATTTTCAGGGGTTGTACTTTAACGAACTCCTCCTAGAGATTTATTCAGATCAGCATCAAACTTGGTCAGTTAAATTTAAAGGCCTTTGCGATGTTAAATTGGGAAGATCTTGAGATTTCGTTAAAGGGAGTGTCCATGGCGGCCTGACAAATTTCGATGTTTCGCCATGAAAAAGGAAGTTGCTGTAACTCAGACATACAATGTCCAATCTGCTCCAAACATCACATGTTGGATAAGACTCTTAACCTGAACAGATCTAAATGCCAATATTCAGTTATAGTCATAGCGCCACCTATTGGCAACAGGAAGTGAAATATTGTACACTGCGACAAACTACTCCTAGAAATTTTATGACATCAATGTTATTTTTGTGGTCAGTCTAATCTAAAGACCTGTGTGATGTTTAGTTGTGAAGATCTTGAGTTTTCGTTAAAAGGCATGTCCATGGCGCAGTGGCGATGTTCGATGTGTCGCCATGGGAATAAAAGATGTTATAACTCAGGCATAAAATGTCCGATCTTCCCCAAACTTCCCATGTGTGATAAAAGTCCTGGCCTGAACAGATCTGAAGGCCAATATTCCATCGGGTGTGGCAAAATTGCTCGATAGCGCCACCTATACACTTTTAACGAAGTGCACCTCGAGCTATGTTTCACGTACATGTACAAAAATTGGTACACACATGTAACACACCAACACCTACAAAAAAGTATCTTGGTACGAAATCCTAATCCCAACAGGAAGTCGGTTATTTTGAATTTTCTCTGCAAAATTGGTGTTGTTTTTGCCATTTTCAGGGGTTGTACTTTAACGAACTCCTCCTAGAGATTTATTCAGATGAACACCAAACTTGGTCAGTGTAATCTAAAGCCATTTGCGATGTTAAATTGCGAAGGACTTGAGGTTTCGTTAAAGGGCGTGTCCATGGCGCCGTGACGAAGTTTGATGTGTCGCCATGGGAATAAAAGATGTTATAACTCAGGCATAAAATGTCCGATCTTGCCCAAACTTCACATGTGTGATAAGGGTCCTGGCCTGAACAGATCTGAAGGCCAATATTCCATTGGGTGTGACAAAATGGCTCGATAGTGCCACCTATACACTTTGAACTGAGTGCATATACACTTTCAACGGATTGCGCCTCAAGCTATGTTTCACGTACATGTACAAAAATCGGTACACACATGTAACACACCAATATCTACGAAAAAGTCTCTTGGTACGAAATCCGAATCCAAACAGGAAGTCAGTTATTTAGAATGTTCTCTGCAAAATTGGTGTTGTTTTTGGCATTTTCAGGGGTTGTACTTTAACGAACTCCTCCTAGAGATTTATTCAGATCAGCATCAAACTTGGTCAGTTAAATTTAAAGGCCTTTGCGATGTTAAATTGGGAAGATCTTGAGATTTCGTTAAAGGGAGTGTCCATGGCGGCCTGACAAATTTCGATGTTTCGCCATGAAAAAGGAAGTTGCTGTAACTCAGACATACAATGTCCAATCTGCTCCAAACATCACATGTTGGATAAGACTCTTAACCTGAACAGATCTAAATGCCAATATTCAGTTATAGTCATAGCGCCACCTATTGGCAACAGGAAGTGAAATATTGTACACTGCGACAAACTACTCCTAGAAATTTTATGACATCAATGTTATTTTTGTGGTCAGTCTAATCTAAAGACCTGTGTGATGTTTAGTTGTGAAGATCTTGAGTTTTCGTTAAAAGGCATGTCCATGGCGCAGTGGCGAAGTTCGATGTGTCGCCATGGGAATAAAAGATGTTATAACTCAGGCATAAAATGTCCGATCTTCCCCAAACTTCCCATGTGTGATAAAAGTCCTGGCCTGAACAGATCTGAAGGCCAATATTCCATCGGGTGTGGCAAAATTGCTCGATAGCGCCACCTATACACTTTTAACGGAGTGCACCTCGAGCTATGTTTCACGTACATGTACAAAAATTGGTACACACATGTAACACACCAACACCTACAAAAAAGTATCTTGGTACGAAATCCTAATCCCAACAGGAAGTCGGTTATTTTGAATTTTCTCTGCAAAATTGGTGTTGTTTTTGCCATTTTCAGGGGTTGTACTTTAACAAACTCCTCCTAGAGATTTATTCAGATGAACACCAAACTTGGTCAGTGTAATCTAAAGCCATTTGCGATGTTAAATTGCGAAGGACTTGAGGTTTCGTTAAAGGGCGTGTCCATGGCGCCGTGACGAAGTTTGATGTGTCGCCATGGGAATAAAAGATGTTATAACTCAGGCATAAAATGTCCGATCTTGCCCAAACTTCACATGTGTGATAAGGGTCCTGGCCTGAACAGATCTGAAGGCCAATATTCCATTGGGTGTGACAAAATGGCTCGATAGTGCCACCTATACACTTTGAACTGAGTGCATATACACTTTCAACGGATTGCGCCTCAAGCTATGTTTCACGTACATGTACAAAAATCGGTACACACATGTAACACACCAATATCTACGAAAAAGTCTCTTGGTACGAAATCCGAATCCAAACAGGAAGTCAGTTATTTAGAATGTTCTCTGCAAAATTGGTGGTGTTTTTGGCATTTTCAGGGGTTGTACTTTAACGAACTCCTCCTAGAGATTTATTCAGATCAGCATCAAACTTGGTCAGTTAAATTTAAAGGCCTTTGCGATGTTAAATTGGGAAGATCTTGAGATTTCGTTAAAGGGAGTGTCCATGGCGGCCTGACAAATTTCGATGTTTCGCCATGAAAAAGGAAGTTGCTGTAACTCAGACATACAATGTCCAATCTGCTCCAAACATCACATGTTGGATAAGACTCTTAACCTGAACAGATCTAAATGCCAATATTCAGTTATAGTCATAGCGCCACCTATTGGCAACAGGAAGTGAAATATTGTACACTGCGACAAACTACTCCTAGAAATTTTATGACATCAATGTTATTTTTGTGGTCAGTCTAATCTAAAGACCTGTGTGATGTTTAGTTGTGAAGATCTTGAGTTTTCGTTAAAAGGCATGTCCATGGCGCAGTGGCGAAGTTCGATGTGTCGCCATGGGAATAAAAGATGTTATAACTCAGGCATAAAATGTCCGATCTTCCCCAAACTTCCCATGTGTGATAAAAGTCCTGGCCTGAACAGATCTGAAGGCCAATATTCCATCGGGTGTGGCAAAATTGCTCGATAGCGCCACCTATACACTTTTAACGAAGTGCACCTCGAGCTATGTTTCACGTACATGTACAAAAATTGGTACACACATGTAACACACCAACACCTACAAAAAAGTATCTTGGTACGAAATCCTAATCCCAACAGGAAGTCGGTTATTTTGAATTTTCTCTGCAAAATTGGTGTTGTTTTTGCCATTTTCAGGGGTTGTACTTTAACGAACTCCTCCTAGAGATTTATTCAGATGAACACCAAACTTGGTCAGTGTAATCTAAAGCCATTTGCGATGTTAAATTGCGAAGGACTTGAGGTTTCGTTAAAGGGCGTGTCCATGGCGGCCTGACAAATTTCGATGTTTCGCCATGAAAAAGGAAGTTGCTGTAACTCCGACATACAATGTCCAATCTGCCCCAAACTTCACATGTTGGATAAGACTCTTGACCTGAACAGATCTACATGCCAATATTCAGTTATAGTCATAGCGCCACCTATTGGCAACAGGAAGTGAAATATTTTACACTGCGACAAACTAATCCTAGAAATTTTATGACATCAATGTTATTTTTGTGGTCAGTCTAATCTAAAGACCTGTGTGATGTTTAGTTGTGAAGATCTTGAGTTTTCGTTAAAAGGCGTGTCCATGGCGCCGTGACGAAGTTTGATGTGTCGCCATGGGAATAAAAGATGTTATAACTCAGGCATAAAATGTCCGATCTTGCCCAAACTTCACATGTGTGATAAGGGTCCTGGCCTGAACAGATCTGAAGGCCAATATTCCATTGGGTGTGACAAAATGACTCGATAGTGCCACCTATACACTTTGAACTGAGTGCATATACACTTTCAACGGAGTGCGCCTCAAGCTATGTTTCACGTACATGTACAAAAATCGGTACACACATGTAACACACCAATATCTACGAAAAAGTCTCTTGGTACGAAATCCGAATCCAAACAGGAAGTCAGTTATTTAGAATGTTCTCTGCAAAATTGGTGTTGTTTTTGGCATTTTCAGGGGTTGTACTTTAACAAACTCCTCCTAGAGATTTATTCAGATCAGCATCAAACTTGGTCAGTTAAATTTAAAGGCCTTTGCGATGTTAAATTGGGAAGATCTTGAGATTTCGTTAAAGGGAGTGTCCATGGCGGCCTGACAAATTTTGATGTTTCGCCATGAAAAAGGAAGTTGCTGTAACTCAGACATACAATGTCTAATCTGCCCCAAACTTTGCATGTTAGACAAGACTTCTGCCCTTAAAAGATCTACATGCCCAAATTCAATTATAGTCATAGCGCCACCTGCTGGCAACAGGAAGTGATATATTTTACGCTGAGACAAACTACTCCTAGAGATTTTTTGACATTAATGTATTTTTGTGGTCAGTCTAATCTAAATGCCTGTGTAATGTTAAATTGTGGCAATCTTGAGTTTTTGTTAAAGAGCGTGTCCATGGCAAAAATGACAAAATTTGATGTCTCGCCACAGCAAGAGAAGTTGTTGTAACTCAGGCATAAAATGTTTGATCTTCCCCAAACTTCACATGTTCGATAAGAGTGCAGCCCTGAACACATCTGAAGGCCAATATTCCATTATAATGATAGCGCCACCTGCTGGCAACAGGAAGATTGGAACATATATGGAATAAACATTGATATACTCTACTTATATTTATGAGTTTAAATGCATATTTCTCACCGTTCACCTATTTACTAAAGCCACTCGCTGCCGGTGAGCCCGGGTGCGAGGGCCCGTTCATCGCTGCTTGCAGCTTTAATTAGGGCCCGAGCACCGATGGTGTGAGGACCCTCTTGGAATTGATCTGTTTATTATTATTATTATTATTATTATTATTATTATTATTCTTCTCCAGGATGAATCGCATTTTTGAGGGCCTAAACATACTCAAAAAGTCATGAAACTTTGCACACACCTCAGAACCGGCGAAAATGTACATCTGATATGGGTTTCAGAAGTGGGTGTGGCAAAATGGCTCGACAGCGCCACCTATACATGTTCAACGGTGTGCGCCTCGAGCTATGTTTCACATACATGTATGAAAATCGGTACACACATGTAACTCTACAATACCTACAAAAAAGTCTCTTAGAGCAAAATTCTAAACCCAACAGGAAGTCAGTTATTTTTAATATTATGAGCAAATTTTGTGTCATTTTTGCCATTTCCATGAGTTGTATTTTAACGAACTCCTCCTAGAAACTTATTCAGATCAACACCAAATTTGGTATAACTAATCTAAAGGCCTTTGCGATGTTAAATTGCGAAGATTTTGAGTTTTCGTTAAAGGGCGTGTCCGTGGCGGCCTGGCGAATTTCGATGATTCGCCATGAAAAATGAAGTTGCTATAACTCAGACATACAATGTCCAATGTGCCCAAAACTTCACATGTTTAATAAGACTCCTGACCTGAACATATTTACATGCCCATATTCAGTTATAGTCATAGCGCCACCTATAGGCAACAGGAAGTGACATATTTTACACTTCGACAGACTACTCCTAGAAATTTTTTGACATCAATGTCTTTTTTATGGTCAGTATAATCTAAAGGCCTGTGCAATGTTAAATTGTGAAGATCTTGAGTTTTCGTTAAAGGGCGTGTCCATGGCGCCGTGACAAAATTCAAAGTCTCGCCATGGGAATAAAGGATGTTATAACTAAGGCATAAAATGTCAGATCTTCCCCAAACTTCACATGTGTGATAAAAGTCCTGGCCTGAACAGATCTGAAGGCCAATATTCCATCAGGTGTGGCAAAATGGCTCGATAGCGCCACCTATACACTTTCAACGGAGTGCACCTCGAGCTATGTTTCACGTACATGTACAAACATTGGTACACACATGTAACACACCAATAACTACAAAAAAGTCTCTTGGTACGAAATCCTAATCCCAACAGGAAGTCGGTTATTTTGAATTTTCCCTGCAAAATTGGTGTTGTTTTTGCCATTTTCAGGGGTTGTACTTTAACGAACTCCTCCTAGAGATTTATTCAGATGAACACCAAACTTGGTCAGTGTAATCTAAAGCCATTTGCGATGTTAAATTGCGAAGGACTTGAGGTTTCGTTAAAGGGCGTGTCCATGGTGGCCTGACAAATTTTGATGTTTCGCCATGAAAAAGGAAGTTGCTGTAACTCAGACATACAATGTCCAATCTGCCCCAAACTTCACATGTTGGATAAGATTTTTGACCTGAACAGATCTACATGCCAATATTCAGTTATAGTCATAGCGCCACCTATTGGCAACAGGAAGTGAAATATTTTACACTGCGACAAACTACTCCTAGAAATTTTATGACATCAATGTTATTTTTGTGGTCAGTCTAATCTAAAGACCTGTGTGATGTTTAGTTGTGAAGATCTTGAGTTTTCGTTAAAAGGCGTGTCCATGGCGCCGTGACGAAGTTTGATGTGTCGCCATGGGAATAAAAGATGTTATAACTCAGGCATAAAATGTCCGATCTTGCCCAAACTTTACATGTGTGATAAGGGTCCTGGCCTGAACAGATCTGAAGGCCAATATTCCATTGGGTGTGGCAAAATGGCTCGATAGCGCCACCTATACACTTTCAACTGAGTGCATATACACTTTCAATGGAGTGCGCCTCAAGCTACGTGTCACGTACATGTAGGAAAATCGGTACACATATGTAACACACCAATAGCTACAAAAAAGTCTCTTGGTGCGAAATCCGAATCCCAACAGGAAGTCGGTTATTTTGAATTTTCCCTGCAAAATTGGTGTTGTTTTTGCCATTTTCAGGGGTTGTACTTTAACGAACTCCTCCTACAGATTTATTCAGATCAACACCAAACCTGGTCAGTGTAATCTTAAGCCCTTTGCAATGTTAAATTGCGAAGATCTTGAGGTTTCGTTAAAGGGCGTGTCCATGGCGGCCTGACAAATTTCGATGTTTCGCCATTAAAAAGGAAGTTGCTGTAACTCAGACATACAATGTCCAATCTGCCCCAAACTTCACATGTTTAATAAGACTCCTGACCTGAACATATTTACATGCCCATATTCAGTTATAGTCATAGCGCCACCTATAGGCAACAGGAAGTGACATATTTTATACTTCGACAGACTACTCCTAGAAATTTTTTGACATCAATGTCTTTTTTATGGTCAGTATAATCTAAAGGCCTGTGCAATGTTAAATTGTGAAGATCTTGAGTTTTCGTTCAGGGGCGTGTCCATGGCGCCGTGACAAAATTCAAAGTCTCGCCATGGGAATAAAAGATGTTATAACTCAGGCATAAAATGTCCGATCTTCCCCAAACTTCACATGTGTGATAAAAGTCCTGGCCTGAACAGATCTGAAGGCGAATATTCCATCGGGTGTGGCAAAATGGCTCGATAGCGCCACCTATACACTTTCAACGGAGTGCACCTCGAGCTATGTTTCACGTACATGTACAAAAATTGGTACACACATGTAACACACCAATACCTACAAAAAAGTCTCTTGGTACGAAATCCTAATCCCAACAGGAAGTCGGTTATTTTGAATTTTCCCTACTAAATTGGTGTTGTTTTTGCCATTTTCAGGGGTTGTACTTTAACGAACTCCTCCTAGAGATTTATTCAGATGAACACCAAACTTGGTCAGTGTAATCTAAAGCCATTTGCGATGTTAAATTGCGAAGGACTTGAGGTTTCGTTAAAGGGCGTGTCCATGGTGGCCTGACAAATTTCGATGTTTCGCCATGAAAAAGGAAGTTGCTGTAACTCAGACATACAATGTCCAATCTGCCCCAAACTTCACATGTTGGATAAGATTTTTGACCTGAACAGATCTACATGCCAATATTCAGTTATAGTCATAGCGCCACCTATTGGCAACAGGAAGTGAAATATTTTACACTGTGACAAACTACTCCTAGAAATTTTATGACATCAATGTTATTTTTGTGGTCAGTCTAATCTAAAGACCTGTGTGATGTTTAGTTGTGAAGATCTTGAGTTTTCGTTAAAAGGCGTGTCCATGGCGCCGTGACGAAGTTTGATGTGTCGCCATGGGAATAAAAGATGTTATAACTCAGGCATAAAATGTCCGATCTTGCCCAAACTTCACATGTGTGATAAGGGTCCTGGCCTGAACAGATCTGAAGGCCAATATTCCATTGGGTGTGGCAAAATGGCTCGATAGCGCCACCTATACATTTTCAACAGAGTGCATATACACTTTTAACGGAGTGCGCCTCAAGCTATGTTTCACGTACATGTACAAAAATCGGTACACACATTTAACACACCAATATCTACGAAAAAGTCTCTTGGTACAAAATCCGAATCCAAACAGGAAGTCAGTTATTTAGAATTTTCTCTGCAAAATTGGTGTTGTTTTTGGCATTTTCAGGGGTTGTACTTTAACGAACTCCTCCTAGAGATTTATTCAGATCAACATCAAACTTGGTCAGTTAAATCTAAAGGCCTTTGCGAAGTTAAATTGGGAAGATCTTGAGGTTTCGTTAAAGGGAGTGTCCATGGCGGCCTGACAAATTTCGATGTTTCACCATGAAAAAGGAAGTTGCTGTAACTCAGACATATGTTACGACCCCGTGCTTCCTTTTCTTGCCTGCTGGTGGCGTGATGACTTCAGGAGGGTGTGGTCGATTGTACAGCCCTGCTGAGCGATTTCCACTGATTGTGGACAGGATAAATGAATAGACTGATTCCATTGACAGCACTTCACCTGGGGGATTGGCAGCCTCCGGAGAAGTCATTTACTCCAACTTTCTCTTCTTTCCTTATTTATCATTCCTCACCATTTGGATTATTATTATTTTTCTCTTTATTTAAACCCTAGACATTATGTTATGTTCTTTTGTATTGTATCATTTTGGCACTTGAATAAAGAAACTTGCAAGTCAACCAATCTGTGCAAGCGCTCCTATTTTATGTTACGGTCGATATCGAGCTGGCCGTGACATAAATTGGGGGCTCGTCCGGGATCCTTTGGTGAGTAATGTGATTATTTTTTTGTGAATGGTTACCTTTATGAATGAGAACTCAGTCAGAGTGTATCCAGCTGGGTTGTGTATACAATCCTTCCGACGGAACACTGTTTGTTGTTTTGTTTATTATTTTGTCTTTCTTGTTTTTGAGGGTTATCCTGGGTGGAGATTTGGGGTGAACTGGGTGAACTCTCTGTAGGGGGTACGCTTTCGGACTTTCAGTTTAACTGATCGTTACGGAGTTCAGCGTTTAATGCCGCCCCGAGCCCGGTACACCTTTGAAGACTAGGTAGAAATTAGTTAGTGTTTTCGTAGATAGGAGCTGGAGTTTCTCAGTTTATAAAAGTGAATCCATTCTACAAAAATTGGTAAGTAATTGTGCTCGTGTGTGTATAGTGCGTTCTTCTTTTCGTACCTACAATGTGTTTTCGACTTGTAGCTAGTCTTCGGAATTTTTGTGAATGAGTAGGTTACGTAATACACTGACGTAGTTCCTCTTTGAAGCAGGGGCTTATGGGAGTTGTATTTCGGGTAAACAGCGTCTCACGCGTGTGATCTGGTTGTTGTTTTTTTGTTGTAGCTTAAGTGTATTTACTAACAAAATGTCTTCGGTGCTCGAAGATTTCTTCGCTTGTCCCTCAGAAACCTTACTTGAGAGTTGTACAAAGGAGCAACTGGTGCACATCGCCGAACGCTTCAGTATCGATCTCACTACTCAGGATAAGCGGCTGAAGGAAACACTTGTGACTACTTTGAAGCGATCACTTGTTGACAGAGGAGTTTTAGAGGTAAGCACTAAGTTTACTGCTCCTAGTGAATCGTTTGTGTCTACTCCTTGTGAAGTTGACAGTGAAAGTGAGATAAAATTCCTAGAGATGTCATTGCAAGAGAAACAGTTGTATTTAGAGGCAGCGAAACTCCGCGCTGAGCGTGAGGATCGTGCTGCGAAAGAGAGATCGGTAGAAAGAGAACGCGCTGTGAAAGAGAGAGCGGAAGAGAGAGAACAGCAGTTAGCTGTGCGAAGACTGGAACTTGAGTTGGAGAGAGAACGGGATGAAAGAGCATTTCAGTTAAAGAAGTTGGAGTTGGAGTGGTCAGTAAAACAAGCAGAAGCTTTGCGAGCTGATGTGCCTCTCGTTGAACGGCGTCAGCCGAGTGAATTACACGAACCTGTGTTTGATGTTCATAGAAATGTAAGATTAGTTCCGCCATTTTCTGAGAGGGAAATAGAAAAATATTTCTATCATTTCGAACGAGTTGCCTTGTCTTTAAAATGGCCGAAAAGGTTTTGGACCTTGTTATTACAGTGTGTTTTCACAGGTAAAGCACAGGAAGTCTATTCTGCTCTCACACTGGAACAGAGTGGTGAGTATGATACTGTAAAATATGCTGTGTTACATGCGTATGAACTCGTGCCTGAGGCATATCGCCAAAAATTTAGGAATTTGAATAAAATTGATGATTGCACTTATGTTGAATTTGCAAGAGAAAAGGAGAATTTATTTGATCGTTGGTGTACTTCCATGAAAGTTACCACTAAAGAACAGTTAAGAGAATTGGTGCTCTTGGAGGAGTTTAAACATTGTGTTCCTCACGCTGTAGCTATACATATCACTGAACACAAAGTGAATAAACTTTCTGAAGCTGCTATCATGGCCGATGAATTTGTGTTAACCCATCGGGGGTCATTTAGTTCGGTCAGTTTTAAGAATGACATGAGTAAGTCTAAGTTTTGCTCTCAAGCGAAGACTAAGTCTCCTGTGATGAGTAGGAACGTTAAGGCGACAGTTTCTGATCATTCTAGTAAGCCTGTACTCTCACGAGACATAGTCTGCTATTATTGTAAGAAGCCTGGCCATAAAATATCTGACTGTGTTGTTCTTAAGAAGAAAGAAAGACTGTCGAAACCTGTTGCTTTAGTTGCTGCTTTGCCATTCATTGATGATACTCGTGATGAGAGAGATCACCCGTTACCTATTCCAGGTGGTAAAACTGTTTTCAATCGGTGTGTAACTTCCTCTGATTATACCCCTTTTGTCACTGAAGGAACCGTGTCATTGCCTGGGTCGAACGAAACTGTACCCGTGCGTCTTCTCCGAGATACGGGAGCTGCCCAATCGTTCCTTCTAGAAGGAATTTTGCCTTTAACTCCTGAAACTGCGACTGGAACCTATGTACTAGTACGAGGTTTTGAGATGGGGTTTGTTGAAGTGCCTTTGCACCGAATCCATCTTTCCTCTGCCATTGTATGTGGTGATGTTGTAGTTGGTGTCCGTTCTGCACTTCCAGTTCCTGGGATTACGTTTATTCTGGGGAATGATTTAGCTGGGGGGAATGTTTGGGGAGAGAGTAGTGTGGCAGCTCCGCCCATAATAGTATCTATACCCAGAAAATCTGTCGAAAATCCTAAAGAATTCCCTGATTTGTTTCCAGCTTGTGCAGTTACTCGATCGATGGCTAAACCATTGTCTGAAAATCAAGTTGTAGAGGTTCCCCTTCATGACACTTTCTTTTATACTGTTAATACAGGTGAACCAGAATCTGATGCGTCTGAATGCTCTAAACAGAAAGACCTGAAGGCCTGTGCTTCGCTGTCTTCTGACCAGAAAGATTTTATGGTACTGCGAAGTAAATCTGTTGATCCATCTGAGGTTATGTCCACTCCTGAAAAAACTAATGCTGATCTCTCTGATGTTGGTGGCTGTTCTCTGATTTCCTTGTTACAGATCTCTCGAGAGGATTTAATAAGAGCCCAGCAGAGTGATGACACTCTTAAACCTTTATTTTCTGCAGCAGGGTCTAAGAAGTGTTCTGATCACCACTCTTCTTCGTACTTCCTTGACGATGGTCTCCTTTGTCGGACGGAGGTCATGCATAAAGATGTTTCTCTGGAACCTAGAACTCAGATTGTAATCCCTCTTACAGTAAGAGACTCTGTGTTGAATTTGGCTCATTGAGGACTTGCTGGTCATACAGGAGTACGGAAAACATATGATCGTGTTATGCGACACTTTTATTGGCCTAAGGTAAAACGAGATGTGGCTAAGTATATACGATCTTGTCATACATGTCAGATTACCAGTAAGCCAAATCAGAAAGTGCCGGTTGCTCCCTTGCAGCCTATTCCTGCTGTTTCCACTCCTTTTGAACATCTGATCATTGACTGTGTTGGTCCTTTGCCCCGGTCTAAGACTGGTCATCAGTATCTTCTCACTCTTATGTGCCAGACTACTCGTTATCCTGCAGCGTATCCATTGAGGTCTATCACTACAAGGTCTGTCTTGAAGGCCCTCACTAATTTCATGTCGACCTTTGGAATTCCCAAAGTTATTCAATCTGATCAGGGTTCAAATTTCATGTCGAAACAGTTCTCCAAAGCCCTGCGTCAGCTTAGAGTAAGCCACAATATTTCTAGTGCTTATCATCCACAGAGTCAAGGAGCTCTTGAAAGGTTCCATCAAACCTTGAAATCTCTGTTAAGGTCATATTGTGTGGAACTCGATGCGGATTGGGAAGAAGGTCTGCCGTGGATGTTACTAGCTATACGTGAGGTAATCCAGGAGAGCCTTGGTTTTAGTCCGAATGAGCTAGTGTTTGGACATACAGTACGAGGACCTACTGCTGTTTTAGCTGATGAGTGGCGTTCGTCTAAGCCTTCTGAAAATGTTTTAGACTATGTGAGTGGATTTCGGTGTAGACTGTATGAGGCACGAGCTATTGCTAAAAGGAAACTGAGTAAGTCTCAAACAAAAATGCAGCAACTTTTTGACAGGAAAGCTAAGTTGAGAGATTTTCAGGTGGGTGATCAGGTATTAGCTTTGCTGCCTCTTCCTGCTAACCCATTTCAAGCAAAGTTTACAGGACCTTACAGTGTCGCTAAACGCCTTTCAGATAATAATCTGAGGAAATTAAACATGTAAGAGGAAAAGATAACGTTATAGCTGACACCCTTTCCCGAGCGTAACATCGAGATGTCTGTGGTATGTTTCTCTCTTCTCGTTTTTTCATCTCTAGGGCCCAGAGGTGTTGAACAAAGTGGAGTAGAGGATGCTTCTTGGACAATTAGAACATTCCATTGTTTGGTCCTTTGGGTGGAGCTTGATTTTTCTCTTTTTGTTTTCTTTTAGATTCGTTGCCGAATCTTTTTGAGGAGGGAGGTGTTACGACCCCGTGCTTCCTTTTCTTGCCTGCTGGTGGCGTGATGACTTTAGGAGGGTGTGGTCGATTGTACAGCCCTGCTGAGCGATTTCCACTGATTGTGGACAGGATAAATGAATAGACTGATTCCATTGACAGCACTTCACCTGGGGGATTGGCAGCCTCCGGAGAAGTCATTTACTCCAACTTTCTCTTCTTTCCTTATTTATCATTCCTCACCATTTGGATTATTATTATTTTTCTCTTTATTTAAACCCTAGACATTATGTTATGTTCTTTTGTATTGTATCATTTTGGCACTTGAATAAAGAAACTTGCAAGTCAACCAATCTGTGCAAGCGCTCCTATTTTATGTTACGGTCGATATCGAGCTGGCCGTGACACATACAATGTCCAATCTGCCCCAAACTTTGAATGTTAGATAAGACTTCTGCCCTTAACAGATCTACATGCCCATATTCAATTATAGTCATAGCGCCACCTGCTGGCAACAGGAAGTGACATATTTTACGCTGAGACAAACTACTCCTAGAGATTTTTTGACATTAATGTATTTTTGTGGTCAGTCTAATCTAAAGGCCTGTGTACTGTTAAATTGTGGCAATCTTGAGTTTTTGTTGAAGAGCGTGTCCATGGCAAAATTGACAAAATTTGATGTCTCGCCAAAGCAAGAGAAGTTGTTGTAACTCGGGCATAAAATGTTTGATCTTCCCCAAACTTCACATGTGTGATAAGAGTCCTGGCCTGAACACATCTGTAGGCCAATATTCCATCGGGTGTGGCAAAATGGCTCGATAGCGCCACCTATACACTTTCAACATAGCGCGCCTCGAGCTCCGTTTCACGTACATGTACAAAAATCGGTACACACATGTAACACACCAATACCTACAAAAAAGTCTCTTGGTACGAAATCCGAAACCCAACAGAAAGTCGGTTATTTTTAATTTTATGAGCAAATTTTGTGTCATTTTTGTCATTTCCATGCGTTGTATTTTAACGAACTCCTCCTAGAGATTCATTCAGTTCAACACCAAAGTTGGTATGCCTTTGCGATGTTAAATTGCGAAGGACTTGAGGTTTCGTTAAAGGGCGTGTCCATGGCGGCCTGACAAATTTCAATGTTTCGCCATGAAAAAGGAAGTTTCTGTAACTCAGACATACAATGTCCAATCTGCCCCAAACTTCACATGTTGGATAAGACTCTTGACCTGAACAGATCTACATGCCAATATTCAGTTATAGTCATAGCGCCACCTATTGGCAACAGGAAGGGAAATATTTTACACTGCGACAAACTACTCCTAGAAATTTTATGTCATCAATGTTATTTTTGTGGTCAGTCTAATCTAAAGACCTGTGTGATGTTTAGTTGAGAAGATCTTGAGTTTTCGTTAAAAGGCGTGTCCATGGTGCCGTGACGAAGTTTGATGTGTCGCCATACACTTTTAACTGAGTGCATATACACTTTCAACGGAGTGCACTTCGAGCTATGTTTCACGTACCTTTTACAAAAAAAAAAAGTTGCTGTAACTTAGACATACAATGTCCAATCTGCCACAAACTTTACATGTTGGATAAGACTTTTGACCTGAACAGATCTAAATGCCAATATTCAGTTATAGCCATAGCACCACCTGCTGGCAACAGGAAGTGACATGTTTTACGTTGTAACAAACTACTCCTAGAAATTTAATGACATCAACATTTTATTTTGGTCAGTCTAATCTAAAGGTCTTTGCAATGTTAAATTGTGAAGATCTTGAATTTTTGTTTCAGGCCGTGTCCATGGCGCTGTGACAAAATTTGATGTCTCGCCACAGCAAGAGAAATTGTTGTAACTCAGGCATAAAATGTTCAATCTTCCCCAAACTTCACATGATTGATAAGAGTCCTGGCCTGAACACATCTGAAGGCCAATATTCCATTATAATGATAGCGCCACCTGCTGCCAATATGAAGATTGGCACATATTAATGACTTTGACATATTGCAATTATGTTTATGACATGAAATGCATATTTCTCACCGTTCATCTTTTTACTAAATCAACTCGCTGGCGGTGAGCCCGGGTGCAAGGGCCCCCGTTCATCGCTGCTTGCAGCTTTAATTATTATTATTATTAGGGCCCGAGCACCGATGGTGTGAGGACCCTCTTGGAATTGCTCCGTTTATTATTATTATTAGGGCCCGAGCACCGATGGTGTGAGGACCCTCTTGGAATTGCTCCGTTTATTATTATTATTATTATTATTATTATTATTATTATTATTATTATTATTCTCCAGAATGAATCGAATTTTTGAGGGCCTAAACATACTCAAAAAGTCATGAAACTTTGCACACACCTCAGAACCGGCGAAAATGTACATCTGATATGGGCTTCAGAAGTGGGTGTGGCAAAATGGCTCGACAGCGCCACCTATACACGTTCAACGGTGTGCGCCTCGAGCTACGTTTCACGTACATGTATGAAAATTGGTATACACATGTAACTCTCCAATACCTACAAAAAAGTCTAAAAATTCTAAACCCAACAGGAAGTCGGTTATTTTTAATATTATGAGCAAATATTGTGTCATTTTTGCCATTTCCATGCGTTGTATTTTAACGAACTCCTCCTAGAAACTTATTCAGATCCACACCAAATTTGGTATGCCTAATCTAAAGGCCTTTGCGATGTTAAATTGCGAAGATTTAGAGTTTTCGTTAAAGGGCGTGTCCGTGGCGGCCTGGCGAATTTCGATGATTCGCCATGAAAAATGAAGTTGCTATAACTCAGACATACAATGTCCAATGTGCCCAAAACTTCACATGTTTAATAAGACTCCTGACCTGAACATATTTACATGCCCATATTCAGTTATAGTCATAGCGCCACCTATAGGCAACAGGAAGTGACATATTTTACACTTCGACAGACTACTCCTAGAAATCTTTTGACATCAATGTCTTTTTTATGGTCAGTCTAATCTAAAGGCCTGTGCAATGTTAAATTGTGAAGATCTTGAGTTTTCGTTAAGGGGCGTGTCCATGGCGCCGTGACAAAATTCAAAGTCTCGCCATGGGAATAAAAGATGTTATAACTCAGGCATAAAATGTCCGATCTTCCCCAAACTTCACATGTGTGATAAAAGTCCTGGCCTGAACAGATCTGAAGGCCAATATTCCATCGGGTTTGGCAAAATGGCTCGATAGCGCCACCTATACACTTTCAACGGAGTGCGCCTCGAGCTACGTTTCATGTACATGTATGAAAATCAGTATACACATGTATCTCTCCAATACCTATAAAAAAGTCTCTTGGAGCAAAATCTGAAACCCAACAGGAAGTCGGTTATTTTTAATTTTATGAGCAAATTTTGTGTCATTTTTGTCATTTCCATGCGTTGTATTTTAACGAACTCCTCCTAGAGATTCATTCAGATCAACACCAAAGTTGGTATGCCTAATCTAAAGGCCTTTGCGATGTTAAATTGCGAAGATTTTGAGTTTTCGTTAAAGGGCGTGTCCATGGCGGCCTGACAAATTTCGATGTTTCGCCATGAAAAAGGAAGTTGCTGTAACTCAGACATACAATGTCCAATCTGCCCCAAACTTCACATGTTAGATAAGACTTCTGCCCTTAACAGATCTACATGCCCATATTCAGTTATAGTCATAGCGCCACCTGCTGGCAACAGGAAGTGACATGTTTTACGCTGCGACAAACTACTCCTTGAAATTTTATGACATCAATGTTATTTTTGTGGTCAGTCTAATCTAAAGACCTCTGTGATGTTTATTTGTGAAGATCTTGAGTTTTCGTTAAAAGGCGTGTCCATGGCGCCGTGAATAAGTTCGATGTGTCGCCATGGGAATAAAAGATGTTATAACTCAGGCATAAAATGTCCGATCCTGCCCAAACTTCACATGTGTGATAAGGGTCCTGGCCTGAACAGATCTGAAGGCCAATATTCCATTGGGTGTGGCAAAATGGCTAGATAGCGCCACCTATACACTTTCAACTGATTACATATACACTTTCAACGGAGTGCGCCTCAAGCTATGTATCACGTACATGTACAAAAATCGGTACACACATGTAACACACCAATACCTACAAAAAAGTCTCTTGGTATGAAATCCGAATCCCAACAGGAAGTCGGTTATTTAGAATTTTCTCTGCAAAATTGGCGTTGTTTTTGCCATTTTCAGGGGTTGTACTTTAACAAACTCCTCCTAGAGATTTATCCAGATCAACACCAAACTAGGTCAGTTAAATCTAAAGGCCTTTGCGATGTTAAATTGCGAAGATCTTGAGGTTTCGTTAAAGGGCGTGTCCATGGCGGCCTGGCAAATTTCGATGTTTCGCCATGAAAAGGAAGTTGCTGTAACTCAGACATACAATGTCCAATCTGCCCCAAACTTCACATGTTAGATAAGATTTCTGCCCTTTACAGATCTACATGCCCATATTCAGTTATAGTCATAGTGCCACCTGCTGGCAACAGGAAGTGACATGTTTTACGCTGCGACAAACTACTCCTAGAAATCTTTTGACATTAATGTATTTTTTTGTGGTCAGTCTAATCTAAAGGCCTGTGCAATGTTAAATTGCGGAGATCTTCAGTTTTTGTTAAAGGGCGTGTCCATGGCGCCATGACAAAATTTGATGTCTCGCCACAGCAAGAGAAGTTGTTGTAACTCAGGCATAAAATGTTCGATCTTACCCAGACTTCGCATGTTCGATAAGAGTCCTGGCCTGAACACATCTGAAGGCCAATTTTCCACTATAATGATAGCGCCACCTGCTAGCAACAGAAAGATTGGCACATATATGGAATAAACATTGATATATTCCACTTATATTTATGAGTTTAAATGCATATTTCTCACCGTTCACCTATTTACTAAAGCCACTCGCTGCCGGTGAGCCCGGGTGTGAGGGCCCGTTCATCGCTGCTTGCAGCTTTAATTATTATTATTATTATTATTATTATTATTATTATTCTCCAGAATGAATCGCATTTTTGAGGGCCTAAACATACTCAAAAAGTCATGAAACTTTGCACACACCTCAGAACCGGCGAAAATGTACATCTGATATGGGTTTCAGAAGTGGGTGTGTCAAAATGGCTCGACAGCGCCACCTATACATGTTCAACGGTGTGCGCCTCGAGCTATGTTTCACGTATATGTATGAAAATCGGTACACACATGTATCTCTCCAATACCTACAAAAAAGTCTCTTAGAGCAAAATTCTAAACCCAACAGGAAGTCGGTTATTTTTAATATTATGAGCAAATTTTGTGTCATTTTTGCCATTTCCATGAGTTGTATTTTAACGAACTCCTCCTAGAAACTTATTCAGATCAACACCAAATTTGGTATGCCTAATCTAAAGGCCTTTGCGATGTTAAATTGCGAAGATTTTGAGTTTTCGTTAAAGGGCGTGTCCATGGCGGCCTGGCGAATTTCGATGATTCGCCATGAAAAATGAAGTTGCTATAACTCAGACATACAATGTCCAATGTGCCCAAAACTTCACATGTTTAATAAGACTCCTGACCTGAACATATTTACATGCCCATATTCAGTTATAGTCATAGCGCCACCTATAGGCAACAGGAAGTGACATATTTTACACTTCGACAGACTACTCCTAGAAATTTTTTGACATCAATGTCTTTTTTATGGTCAGTCTAATCTAAAGTCCTGTGCAATGTTAAATTGTGAAGATCTTGAGTTTTCGTTAAGGGGCGTGTCCATGGCGCCGTGACAAAATTCAAAGTCTCGCCATGGGAATAAAAGATGTTATAACTCAGGCATAAAATGTCCGATCTTCCCCAAACTTCACATGTGTGATAAAAGTCCTGGCCTGAACAGATCTGAAGGCCAATATTCCATCGGGTTTGGCAAAATGGCTCGATAGCGCCACCTATACACTTTCAACGGAGTGCGCCTCGAGCTACGTTTCATGTACATGTATGAAAATCAGTATACACATGTATCTCTCCAATACCTATAAAAAAGTCTCTTGGAGCAAAATCCGAAACCCAACAGGAAGTCGGTTATTTTTAATATTATGAGCAAATTTTGTGTCATTTTTGCCATTTCCATGAGTTGTATTTTAACGAACTCCTCCTAGAAACTTATTCAGATCAACACCAAATTTGGTATGCCTAATCTAAAGGCCTTTGCGATGTTAAATTGCGAAGATTTTGAGTTTTCGTTAAAGGGCGTGTCCGTGGCGGCCTGGCGAATTTCGATGATTCGCCATGAAAAATGAAGTTGCTATAACTCAGACATACAATGTCCAATGTGCCCAAAACTTCACATGTTTAATAAGACTCCTGACCTGAACATATTTACATGCCCATATTCAGTTATAGTCATAGTTCCACCTATAGGCAACAGGAAGTGACATATTTTACACTTCGACAGACTACTCCTAGAAATTTTTTGACATCAATGTCTTTTTTATGGTCAGTATAATCTAAAGGCCTGTGCAATGTTAAATTGTGAAGATCTTGAGTTTTTCGTTAAAGGGCGTGTCCATGGCGCCGTGACAAAATTCAAAGTCTCGCCATGGGAATAAAAGATGTTATAACTCAGGCATAAAATGTCCGATCTTCCCCAAACTTCACATGTGTGATAAAAGTCCTGGCCTGAACAGATCTGAAGGCCAATATTCCATCGGGTGTGGCAAAATGGCGTCGATAGCGACACCTGTACACTTTCAACGGAGTGCACCTCGAGCTATGTTTCACGTACATGTACAAAAATTGGTACACACATGTAACACACCAATACCTACAAAAAAGTCTCTTGGTACGAAATCCTAATCCCAACAGGAAGTCGGTTATTTTGAATTTTCCCTGCAAAATTGGTGTTGTTTTTGCCATTTTCAGGGGTTGTACTTTAACGAACTCCTCCTAGAGATTTATTCAGATGAACACCAAACTTGGTCAGTGTAATCTAAATCCATTTGCGATGTTAAATTGCGAAGGACTTGAGGTTTCGTTACAGGGCGTGTCCATGGCGGCCTGACAAATTTCGATGTTTCGCCATGAAAAAGGAAGTTGCTGTAACTCAGACATACAATGTCCAATCTGCCCCAAACTTCACATGTTGGATAAGACTCTTGACCTGAACAGATCTACATGCCAATATTCAGTTATAGTCATAGCGCCACCTATGGGCAACAGGAAGTGGAATATTTTACACTGCGACAAACTACTCCTAGAAATTTTATGACATCAATGTTATTTTTGTGGTCAGTCTAATCTAAAGACCTGTGTGATGTTTAGTTGTGAAGATCTTGAGTTTTCGTTAAAAGGCGTGTCCATGGCGCCGTGACGAAGTTTGATGTGTCGCCATTGGGAATGAAAGATGTTATAACTCAGGCATAAAATGTCCGATCTTGCCCAAACTTCACATGTGTGATAAGGGTCCTGGCCTGAACAGATCTGAAGGCCAATATTCCATTGGGTGTGGCAAAACGGCTCGATAGCGCCACCTATACACTTTCAACTGAGTGCATATACTCTTTCAATGGAGTGCGCCTCAAGCTATGTTTCACTTACATGTACAAAAATTGGTACACACATGTAACACACCAATATCTACAATAAAGTCTCTTGGTACGAAATCCGAATCCAAACAGGAAGTCAGTTATTTAGAATTATCTCTGCAAAATTGGTGTTGTTTTTGCCATTTTCAGGGGTTGTACTTTAACGAACTCCTCCTAGAAACTTATTCAGGTCAACACCAAATTTGGTATGCCTAATCTAAAGGCCTTTGCGATGTTAAATTGCGAAGATTTTGAGTTTTCGTTAAAGGGCGTGTCCGTGGCGGCCTGGCGAATTTCGATGATTCGCCATGAAAAATGAAGTTGCTATAACTCAGACATACAATGTCCAATGTGCCCAAAACTTCACATGTTTAATAAGACTCCTGACCTGAACATATTTACATGCCCATATTCAGTTATAGTCATAGCGCCACCTATAGGCAACAGGAAGTGACATATTTTACACTTCGACAGACTACTCCTAGAATTTTTTTGACATCAATGTCTTTTTTATGGTCAGTATAATCTAAAGGCCTGTGCAATGTTAAATTGTGAAGATCTTGAGTTTTCGTTAAGGGGCGTGTCCATGGCGCCGTGACAAAATTCAAAGTCTCGCCATGGGAATAAAAGATGTTATAACTCAGGCATAAAATGTCCGATCTTCCCCAAACTTCACATGTGTGATAAAAGTCCTGGCCTGAACAGATCTGAAGGCCAATATTCCATCGGGTGTGGCAAAATGGCTCAATAGCGCCACCTGTACACTTTCAACGGAGTGCACCTCGAGCTATGTTTCACGTACATGTACAAAAATTGGTACACACATGTAACACACCAATATCTACAATAAAGTCTCTTGGTACGAAATCCGAATCCAAACAGGAAGTCAGTTATTTAGAATTTTCTCTGCAAAATTGGTGTTGTTTTTGGAATTTCAGGGGTTGTACTTTAACGAACTCCTCCTAGAGATTTATTCAGATCAACACCAAACTTGGTCAGTTAAATCTAAAGGCCTTTGCGATGTTAAATTGCGAAGATCTTGAGGTTTCGTTAAAGGGCGTGTCCATGGCGGCCTGACAAATTTCGATGATTCGCCATGAAAGAGGAAGTTGCTGTAACTCAGACATACAATGTCCAATCTGCCCCAAACTTCACATGTTAGATTAGACTTCTGCCCTTCACAGATCAACATGCCCATATTCAGTTATAGTCATAGCGCCACCTGCTGGCAACAGGAAGTGACATGTTTTATGCTGCAACAAACTATTCTTAGAATTTTTTTGACATTAATGTATTTTTTGAGGTCAGTCTAATCTAAAGGCCTGTACAATGTTAAATTGTGGAGATCTTGAGTTTCTGTTAAAGGACGTGTCCATGGCAAAAATGACAAAATTTGATGTCTCGCCACAGCAAGAGAAGTTGTTGTAACTCAGGCATAAAATGTTCGATCTTCCCCAAACTTCACATGTTCGATAAGAGTCCTGGCCTGAACACATCTGAAGGCCAATATTCCATTATAATGATAGCGCCATCTGCTGGCAACAGGAAGATTGGCACATATATGGAGTAAATTTTTATATATGCCACTTATATTTATGACTTTAAATGCATATTTCTCACCGTTCACCTTTTTACTAAAGCCACTCGCTGGCGGTGAGCCCGGGTGCGAGGGCCCGTTCATCGCTGCTTGCAGCTTTAATTATTATTATTATTCTTCTTCTCCAGAATGAATCGCATTTTTGAGGGCCTAAACATACTCAAAAAGTCATGAAACTTTGCACACACCTCAGAACCGGCGAAAATGTACATCTGATATGGGTTTCAGAAGTGGGTGTGGCAAAATGGCTCGACAGCGCCACCTATACTTGTTCAACGGTGTGCGCCTCGAGCTATGTTTCACGTACATGTATGAAAATCGGTACAAACATGTAACTCTCCAATACCTACAAAAAAGTCTCTTAGAGCAAAATTCTAAACCCAACAGGAAGTCAGTTATTTTTAATATTATGAGCAAATTTTGTGTCATTTTTGCCATTTCCATGAGTTGTATTTTAACGAACTCCTCCTAGAAACTTATTCAGATCAACACCAAATTTGGTATGCCTAATCTAAAGGCCTTTGCGATGTTAAATTGCGAAGATTTTGAGTTTTCGTTAAAGGGCGTGTCCGTGGCGGCCTGGCGAATTTCGATGATTCGCCATGAAAAATGAAGTTGCTATAACTCAGACATACAATGTCCAATGTGCCCAAAACTTCACATGTTTAATAAGACTCCTGACCTGAACATATTTACATGCCCATATTCAGTTATAGTCATAGCGCCACCTATTGGCAACAGGAAGTGACATATTTTACACTGCGACTAACTACTCCTAGAAATTTTATGACATCAATGTCTTTTTTGTGGTCAGTCTAATCTAAAGGCCTGTGCGATGTTAAGTTGTGAAGATCTTGAGTTTTCGTTAAGGGGCGTGTCCATGGCGCCGTGACAAAATTCAAAGTCTCTCCATTGGAATAAAAGATGTTATAACTCAGGCATAAAATGTCCGATCTTCCCCAAACTTCACATGTTTGATAAAAGTCCTGGCCTGAACAGATCTGAAGGCCAATATTCCATCGGGTGTGGCAAAATGGCTCGATAGAGCCACCTATACACTTTCAACGGAGTGCTCCTCGATCTATGTTTCACGTACATGTACAAAAATTGGTACACACATGTAACACACCAATATCTACGAAAAAGTCTCTTGGTACGAAATCCGAATCCAAACAGGAAGTCAGTTATTTAGAATATTCTCTGCGAAATTGGTGTTGTTTTTGGCATTTTCAGGGGTTGTACTTTAACGAACTCCTCCTAGAGATTTATTCAGATCAACATCAAACTTGGTCAGTTAAATCTAAAGGCCTTTGCGAAGTTAAATTGGGAAGATCTTGAGATTTCGTTAAAGGGAGTGTCCATGGCGGCCTGACAAATTTTGATGTTTCGCCATGAAAAAGGAAGTTGCTGTAACTCAGACATACAATGTCTTATCTGCCCCAAACTTCGCATGTTAGATAAGACTTCTGCCCTTAACAGATCTACATGCCCATATTCAATTATAGTCATAGTGCCACTTGCTGGCAACAGGAAGTGACATATTTTACGCTGAGACAAACTACTCCTAGAGATTTTTTGACATTAATGTATTTTTGTGGTCAGTCTAATCTAAAGGCCTGTGTAATGTTAAATTGTGGCAATCTTGAGTTTTTGTTAAAGAGCGTGTCCATGGCAAAAATGACAAAATTTGATGTCTCGCTACAGCAAGATAAGTTTTTGTAACTCAGGCATAAAATGTTTGATCTTCCCCAAACTTCACATGTTCGATAAGAGTGCAGCCCTGAACACATCTGAAGGCCAATATTCCATTATAATGATAGCGCCACCTGCTGGCAACAGAAAGATTGGCACATATATGGAATAAACTTTGATATATTCCACTTATATTTATGAGTTTAAATGCATATTTCTCACCGTTCACCTATTTACTAAAGCCACTCGCTGCTGGTGAGCCCGGCTGCGAGGGCCCGTTCATCGCTGCTTGCAGCTTTAATTAGGGCCCGAGCACCGATGGTGTGAGGACCCTCTTGGAATTGCTCCGTTTATTATTATTATTATTATTATTATTATTATTATTATTATTACTATTATTATTCTCTAAGATGAATCGCATTTTTGAGAGCCTAAACATGCTCGAAAAGTCATGAAACTTTGCAAACACCTCAGAACTGGCGAAAATTTACGTCTGATATGGGTTTCAGAAGTGGGTGTGGCAAAATGGCTCGACAGCGCCACCTATACACGTTCAGCGGTGTGCGCCTCGAGCTACGTTTCACGTACATATATGAAAATTGGTATACACATGTATCTCTCCAATACCTACAAAAAAGTCTCTTGGAGCAAAATCCGAAACCCAACAGGAAGTCGGTTATTTTTAATTTTATGAGCAAATTTTGTGTCATTTTTGTCATTTCCATGCTTTGTATTTTAACGAACTCCTCCTAGAGATTAATTCAGATCAACACCAAAGTTGGTATGCCTAATCTAAAGGCCTTTGCGATGTTAAATTGCGAAGATTTTGAGTTTTCGTTAAAGGGCGTGTCCGTGGCGGCCTGGCGAATTTCGATGATTCGCCATGAAAAATGAAGTTGCTATAACTCAGACATACAATGTCCAATGTGTCCAAAACTTCACATGTTTAATAAGACTCCTGACCTGAACAGATTCACATGCCCATATTCAGTTATAGTCATAGCGCCACCTATAGGCAACAGGAAGTGACATATTTTACACTGCGACTAACTACTCCTAGAAATTTTATGACATCAATGTCTTTTTTGTGGTCAGTCTAATCTAAAGGCCTGTGCTCTGTTAAATTGTGAAGATCTTGAGTTTTGGATAAAAGGCGTGTCCATGGCGCCATGACGAAGTTCGATGTCTCGCCAAGGGAATAAAATATGTTATAACTCAGGCATAAAATGTCCGATCTTCCCCAAACTTCACATGTGTGATAAGAGTCCTGGCCTGAGCACATCTGTAGGCCAATATTCCATCGGGTGTGGCAAAATGGCTCGATAGCGCCACCTATACACTTTCAACATAGCGCGCCTCGAGCTCCGTTTCAAGTACATGTACAAAAATCGGTACACACATGTAACACACCAGTACCTACAAAAAAGTCTCTTGGTACGAAATCCTAATCCCAACAGGAAGTAAGTTATTTTGAAATTTCCCTGCAAAATTGGTGTTGTTTTTGCCATTTTCAGGGGTTGTACTTTAACGAACTCCTCCTAGAGATTTATTCGGATAAACACCAAACTTGGTCAGTGTAATCTAAAGCCATTTGCGATGTTAAATTGCGAAGGACTTGAGGTTTCGTTAAAGGGCGTGTCCATGGCGGCCTGACAAATTTCGATGTTTCGCCATGAAAAAGAAAGTTGCTGTAACTCAGACATACAATGTCCAATCTGCCCCAAACTTCACATGTTGGATAAGACTCTTGACCTGAACAGATCTACATGCCAATATTCAGTTATAGTTATAGCGCCACCTATTGGCAACAGGAAGTGAAATATTTTACACTGCGACAAACTACTCCTAGAAATTTTATGACATCAATGTTATTTTTTTGGTCAGTCTAATCTAAAGACCTGTGTGATGTTTAGTTGTGAAGATCTTGAGTTTTCGTTAAAAGGCGTGTTCATGGCGCCGTGACGAAGTTTGATGTGTCGCCATGGGAATAAAAGATGTTATAACTCAGGCATAAAATGTCCGATCTTGCCCAAACTTCACATGTGTGATGAGGGTCCTGGCCTGAACAGATCTGAAGGCCAATATTCCATTGGGTGTGGCAAAATGGCTCGATAGTGACACCTATACACTTTCAACTGAGTGCATATACACTTTCAACGGAGTGCACTTCGAGCTATGTTTCACGTACATGTACAAAAATCGGTACACACATGTACCACACCAATATCTACAAAAAAGTCTCTTGGTACGAAATCCGAATCCAAACAGGAAGTCAGTTATTTAGAATGTTCTCTGCAAAATTGGTGTTGTTTTTGGCATTTTCAGGGGTTGTACTTTAACAAACTCCTCCTAGAGATTTATTCAGATCAACATCAAACTTGGTTAGTTAAATCTAAAGGCCTTTGCGAAGTTAAATTGGGAAGATCTTGAGATTTCGTTAAAGGGAGTGTCCATGGCGGCCTGACAAATTTTGATGTTTCACCATGAAAAAGGAAGTTGCTGTAACTCAGACATACAATGTCCAATCTGCCCCAAACTTCGCATGTTAGATAAGACTTCTACCCTTAACAGATCTACATGCCCATATTCAATTATAGTCATAGTGCCACCTGCTGGCAACAGGAAGTGACATATTTTACGCTGAGACAAACTACTCCTAGAGATTTTTGGACATTAATGTATTTTTGTGGTCAGTCTAATCTAAAGGCCTGTGTAATGTTAAATTGTGGCAATCTTGAGTTTTTGTTAAAGAGCGTGTCCATGGCAAAAATGACAAAATTTGATGTCTCGCCACAGCAAGAGAAGTTGTTGTAACTCAGGCATAAAATGTTTGATCTTTCCCAAACTTCACATGTTCGATAAGAGTGCAGCCCTGAACACATCTGAAGGCCAATATTCCATTATATTGATAGCGCCACCTGCTAGCAACAGAAAGATTGGCACATATATGGAATAAACTTTGATATATTCCACTTATATTTATGAGTTTAAATGCATATTTCTCACCGTTCACGTATTTACTAAAGCCTCTCGCTGCCGGTGAGCCCGGGTGCGAGGGCCCGTTCATCGCTGCTTGCAGCTTTAATTATTATTATTATTATTCTTCTCCAGAATGAATCACATTTTTGAGGGCCTAAACATACTCAAAAAGTCATGAAACTTTGCACACACCTCAGAACCGGCGAAAAGGTAAATCTGATATGGGTTTCAGAAGTGGGTGTGGCAAAATGGCTCAACAGCGCCACCTATACATGTTCAACGGTGTGCGCCTCGAGCTATGTTTCAAGTACATGTATGAAAATCGGTACACACATGTAACTCTCCAATACCTACAAAAAAGTCTCTTAGATCAAAATTCTAAACCCAACAGGAAGTCGGTTATTTTTAATATTATGAGCAAATTTTGTGTCATTTTTGCCATTTCCATGAGTTGTATTTTAACGAACTCCTCCTAGAAACTTATTCAGATCAACACCAAATTTGGTATGCCTAATCTAAAGGCCTTTGCGATGTTAAACTGCGAAGATTTTGAGTTTTCGTTAAAGGGCGTGTCTGTGGCGGCCTGGCGAATTTTGATGATTCGCCATGAAAAATGAAGTTGCTATAACTCAGACATACAATGTCCAATGTGCCCAAAACTTCACATGTTTAATAAGCTGTGTTAATACTCCTGACATGAACATATTTACATGCCCATTTTCAGTTATAGTCATAGCGCCACCTATAGGCAACAGGAAGTGACATATTTTACACTTCGACAGACTACTCCTAGAAATTTTTTGACATCAATGTCTTTTTTATGGTCAGCCTAATCTAAAGGCCTGTGCAATGTTAAATTGTGAAGATCTTGAGTTTTCGTTAAGGGGCGTGTCCATGGCGCCGTGACAAA
This sequence comes from Carassius carassius, assembly GCF_963082965.1. Taxonomy (NCBI): domain Eukaryota; kingdom Metazoa; phylum Chordata; class Actinopteri; order Cypriniformes; family Cyprinidae; genus Carassius; species Carassius carassius. The sequence goes on along the minus strand of NC_081756.1, from coordinate 36,131,360 downwards.
ATTCAAAGTCTCGCCATTGGAATAAAAGATGTTATAACTCAGGCATAAAATGTCCGATCTTCCCCAAACTTCACGTGTGATAAAAGTCCTGGCCTGAACAGATCTGAAGGCCAATATTCCATCAGGTGTGGCAAAATGGCTCGATAGCGCCACCTATACACTTTCAACGGAATGCGCCTCAAGCTATGTTTCACGTACATGTACAAAAATTGGTACACTCATGTAACACACCAATACCTACAAAAAAGTCTCTTGGTACGAAATCCTAATCCCAACAGGAAGTCGGTTATTTTGAATTTTCCCTGCAAAATTGGTGTTGTTTTTGCCATTTTCAGGGGTTGTACTTTAACGAACTCCTCCTAGAGATTTATTCAGATGAACTCCTAACTCAGTGTAATCTAATGCCATTTGCGATGTTAAATTTCGAAGGATTTGAGGTTTCGTTAAAGGACGTGTCCATGGCGGCCTGACAAATTTCGATGTTTCACCATGAAAAAGGAAGTTGCGGTAACTCAGACATACAATGTCCAATCTGCCCCAAACTTCACATGTTGGATAAGACTCTTGACCTGAACAGATCTACATGCCAATATTCAGTTATAGTCATAGCGCCACCTATTGGCAACAGGAAGTGAAATATTTTATTGCGACAAACTACTCCTAGAAATTTTTTGACATTAATGTATTTTTTGTGGTCAGTCTAATCTAAAGGCCTGTGCAATGTTAAATTCTGGAGATCTTCAGTTTTTGTTAAAGGGCGTGTCCATGGCGCCATGACAAAATTTGATGTCTCGCCACAGCAAGAGAAGTTGTTGTAACTCAGGCATAAAATGTTCAATCTTCCCCAGACTCCGCATGTTCGATAAGAGTCCTGGCCTGAACACATCTGAAGGCCAATATTCCATTATAATGACAGCGCCACCTGCTGGCAACAGGAAGACTGGCACATATAAATGATTTTGACATATTCCACTTATATTTACGACTTTAAATGCATATATCTCACCGTTCGCCAATTTACTAAAGCCTCTCGCTGGCGGTGAGCCCGGGTGCGAGGGCCCGTTCATCGCTGCTTGCAGCTTTAATTTAATTTTTTTTTTTTACATAAAGCCCACAAAACAATAAGACAGCCGCTATATAAGACAATGGTCTTTCTATTCGTTGTGTTTTTGAAGTGCTGTCATGCAAGAGATGTCTACAAATGTTTTAACCAAACTTTAGCACTTCAGTATTTTGTATGCATGGCCTGCTGTGTCATATTTTCTATTGTTAAGATTACAAACCTGTCTTTATATTTTTTATAAGTGTTTCCATTTTCTCTTGTTTTGTTACTATTCTGGAGCGAGTGAGCCTGCTGGGAAAGACTTAAAGTTAATTGTAATTTTTTTTTTTTTTTTTTTTGCTGTAATTCATTGTGCTGTTGTTGTTAACAGGCTTTGTTTACTTGCTAAAGTGTCCTGGGACAGGTGAGGGAGTGAGTGGAGCTGTTCAGGGAGGACATCAAACTACAGAGAGAGAGAGAGAGAAGAGAAGAGCGCAAGATTTCTCTTCTTAAGAGAATGCATAACAAATACATTCTTCATTAGCCAAGAGATAACAGTAGGAAAAATATGTCATATTGTCAATGGAATAAACTAATTTCTCTAGTTTATTTTTGTGATGCAAGTTAAAAATTAAATGCATAAGTTGTATACATTTTTATTTTTTAGTGTGTAATTTATTCATAAATAAGCCTGAGTACTTTCTGTACATTTTGTATTTTTGTTTTTCATATTCACATGTAAATAAAAGAGAAGTACTCATGTACATTTTAATTTTTTTTAATGCAGCTTATAAATTGTTTCCACAAAACATTCTGTTATGTATTAATTTTTTTGTCTTGTAAATTTTTTTTTACACATTAAAACAAATTGTTCTATACATAACTGAACGTACTTTTTACAACCATTTACTGCATAGCTTAGGTTTAACATCAGAAAAACAGCATCAGTTTGAGCCCAGCGCTGCCTCCATGTGTTCTGGGGTCTTCAGGAGGTCAATCTCTTGGTGAATGGTCCTCAGCTACTCGGAGGATAATGGGGTGACAGTGGAAAGAGGCACATGTCAAACTCTCTGGAGAGCATCTTTATGATGTGACACTGGCAAACAGATCAGAAACACCAGGGTCTGGATTGTGGCACCCATCACTGTTGGCGTTCACTTCTCAGAAGTTCCACTGTCAGGGCCTCGCTGCTCAGCACAAAACCTTTAAAACCTGTCCAGCGTTGGTACATTCAGCTCTATCCTTCAGTACAGGGGTCTGGTCTGATTTAGGGAAGGAAGGAAAAGAGAAATAGTTTAGAGCTATGACAACATAATTAGTACACAAAATATTGAGATACTTTAGTAAACTATAATAACTACTAATACCATATTGGGGAAAACTACTAGTTGTCATATTTAAAACCTTAGCTTAGCTAAAGGGACAGTTCACCCAAAAACAAAAATTCCAATCTGGAACAACTTAAGGGTGAGTAAATGATTACAGAATTTTCATTTTTGACTGAACTGTCCTTTAAGTAAAAGTATTATCTTGCATACTCTAATATACTTAAGGTATTGAGAGTAAAACTGTTGGGTAGTTTAATCTACAACAATACATCATGTTGTAAAAGACCATATTTTTGTGGTGCTGCTGTCCTGTGAGAAAGAAAAAAAAACGTAGTACTTTATATTTGTACGAGTATACTTTACGAATGTACTTTCTTACAGTTTTAAAAATGAAAGTTACAACATTTCTTGTGAGAATATTAATACATTATTGTAACTATATGAAAGACTGCATCTGCAGGACTGGGACCGGTCAAACAGAGCACTGTCAGCGGTCACAGATGCCACTGAACATTAAGCTGTACTATGCTAAAAAAACAAAACAAAACAAAAATGATAATCCGTTTATTCTGTTTTATTTTCATGGTTAACTGCCTTAAAAAATCTGGGTTGCAAACCGGTCTACATATGATCACCTTGGTCAAGACAAACTACATAAAATCGCACCTTTGTAAGATATCAGTCAGCACTTTAACTGCTATGTGTGTGTTCGTGTATTTTGTAGTTTTTCATATGTATCATTACATTATTCAAGTAAGCTCCGAACCAGTACCTGCATTTAAAGTTGTAATCAAACAAAGGACACAGCAAACCAGTGTAACTTACCTGGCCTCGTTCTTGGCAAGCCTGAGGTACATCACCTTCTCCACTTTGACGTAAAACATAAAAACAAAAACGAGCAGTTCTGTCTCCACCTCTCCTGACAGGATTGTGCTCTCGTCAGTGCTGCTCTCGCACCGTTGCTATGCGACAGAGCGCTAATCGGAAACACCAGGTGGAGGAATTAGGAAATCCTGCGAAGGCGGAGCATCTCACTCACTTCGGAGGGCCCTTCGTGCACTTCGGAGACCAGTCTTCGAAGTCCGTGGCCTTCGAAGTGTGTACACTCACCTTTGGGACACAGCTGCTGTGTGTTACATGCTTTGGTTGTTCCCTCCCTTTTGTTATTGGTTGCATTGCTCTCCTTGTTATTGGTTTCTTCCTGTTTCCCGCTCTCCGTTGTTTCTATTTTTAGGTGCTGTGATTGGTCTGGTAATGTCCTCATCATGATTATCCTCAGCTTGTGAAAGATCCAATCATTAATTGGCACAATATAAAAGACACCCATGAAGAACAGAGGAGGAAGAGAAGTGCCGGATAAGCTCCATGGTCCGTTTTTCTGATTCGGCAAAAGGCTGGTTTTCGACACGCATTTGTTGGCTGGTTTGGGGTAGGAGTTTGAAATTGAGTAAACGAGTTAAAGTAGCGAATAGTTAACATAGTTAGCATAGTTAATGTAGTTGTTCTAGTAGCGGAATTGGGTGTTGTGGGGAACACTGTGCAGGACTATAAACCGATGGCCTGTATAGGTCCGGAACAGTAGTCCTGCCGGATTCCTTACAAACTCAAAAGAATGGCAGGGAAGGAGACAGATGATAATAACAGTATGGAGTATAGTGGGGAAGAGGGAAATTATGTAGATGAGGGGGGAGGAAAAGGGTGGAAAGAGGTGGTAAGAAGGAGAGAGAGTAGGGACGAAAGTAGGTTTAAGAGAAAGAAAAATACAGTTAGCGTAAGAGAAGCAGAAAGTGAAGGAGGAGAAAGTGAGGAAAATAATTCAAGGGCAGGAATGCCTAATGTAGTGGTAAGATTTGAGGAAGAGGGGGGAGTAAAGAAAATTGATCCATTGAAGTTAACAAAAATTATTCGAGGACAAGTGGGAGAAGTAAAGTTAGCAAAAGTCTTAGGAGATGGAAACTTGCTAATAGGGTGTAGTAATGAAGTACAGGTGATAAAAGCAAAGAAGATGACTAACATTGGAAAAATCAAAGTGATTAAGGTTGTAAGAGTTGGAGAAAAAAGGATCAAGGATAGTAAAGGGGTGATATCTGGAGTTCCTCTAAATGTCAGTATGAGGGAGCTAATGGAGAACCTGAAAGTGAGGGAAGGATCAGTTAAGACTGTGAAAAGGATGACACGAGGAGTAGAGAAAATTGAGACGGAAACTGTTTTGGTAGAGTTTGGAAAAAAGGAGATCCCAAAGGAGGTTTACTGTGGTTTTGTGAGGTACAATGTAAGGGAATACATACCAAAACCCATGAGATGTTTTAATTGCCAGGAGTTTGGACATGTAGCCAAAGTGTGCAAAGGAAAGAGGAAATGTGCTAGATGTGGGGGGATCATGAATATGGAAAATGTGGAGAGGGAGTGAATCCCAAATGTAGTAACTGTGGAGGTAATCACAATGTGGCATTTTGGGGATGTGAGGTGTTGAAGAAAGAGGTGGAGGTACAGCAAATTAGAGTAAAGGAAAAAGTATCATATGCTGAGGCAGTTAAGATGGCAGGAGAGAATAAGAAGCATAAGGAGGAAGGAGGTAGCAAAGAGCAAGTGGTGAGGAGAAAACAGCAGGATGAGAAGAAGAATTGGGTAGAGAAGAAGAAGTTGGTGACATTCATTGCAGGAGTGATAAATGCAACAAATGAGATAAAATCTAAAACTGAACGGATTCAGGTCATAGTAAAAGCTGCAGTGCATCATTTGGATATGATAGGATTAAGGTGGGAGGAAGTGAGAAATGAACTTAGTATACAGTCAAGTCAAGAGTCAGCATGTGTAGGTTGATAGTTTTAATACTAATATTTTTAATTCTACAGTGGAATGCTAGAAGCTTGATAGCTAATGGGCAAGATTTCAAACAATTTATAGTTAGTAGGGAGGAAAAACCAGACATAGTGTGTATCCAAGAATCCTGGTTAAAACCAAACTTGGATTTTGTTTTACATGGGTATGGAACAGTGAGGCGAGATAGGATAGAGGGGGCAGGCGGGGGATGTATTACTTTTATAAAACAGGGCATTCCTTATAGGGTTTTAGGGATAGGAAGAGAACAAGAGTATGTGGTAGTGGAAATATGGGCAGGGAAAGAAGTAACGATTGTGAATTATTATAACCCGTGTAAAAAATTAGAATTAATGAAGCTGGAAGAGATAGAAGGACAGAATAGTAGTAATATTGTTTGGTGTGGAGATTTTAATGGACATAACACATTATGGGGTAGTGATAGAACAGACCCAAATGGTCAGGTAATAGAAGAGTTACTTGATGAAAAGAATTTAGTATGCTTAAATGATGGTAGCAAAACTAGGATAGATATACATACTGGAAAATAATCTGTACTAGATCTCACTTTGATATCAAATTCCATGGCATCAGTATGTGATTGGTCAGTGTACCATGAAGGTACTATAGGGAGTGATCATTATCCAGTTTGGTGTAAGATAAATATGTCAACATCAATGGTTATAGAACACACAGGGGGGAAATGGATTCTTGAGAAGGCTAATTGGGAGACATTTCTTGAAGTAAGTGACAGATATTTAAGTCAAATTCATGAAGGGATGAACATAGAAACACTGGATAGTAAGTTAAAACAAGGTATAATATTAGCTGCAACAGAATCAATTCCTAAAAGCAAAAGCCGAATAAGGCAGAAAGTAGTACCGTGGTGGAATAAGGAATGCAAGGAAGCAGTGAGAAATAGAAATAAGGCATTTAAACTAGTTAAAAGAACTCACAACTTTCAACATTTAATTCAGTACAAGCAATCACAGGCAGTAGTAAGAAGGACAATAAGACAGGCAAAAAGATCACAATGGAGGAACTATTGTGATTCAATCGGAAACAAAACTCAGGTTGGGGAGGTGTGGGGTATGATAAAAAAGATGGGGGGGGGCAGGAGGGAATGGAGCTACCCGGTTATGGTTGAGGGGAATGAGACTGCAGTAACAAATAGGGAAAAGGCAGAACTAATGGCAAAAACTTTTGTCACGGTACATAGCTCAAATAATTTGCAGGAAGAAAGTAGAAAAGGTAGAGAGAAAACAAAATTGGAAAATATGGAGGCGTTAGGTAAGAAAATGAGTATGGAGGATGGACAGAATGTTCCTTTTAGATTAGGAGAGTTAATAAGGGCATTAGACAAAGCCGGCCAGACGGCGCCAGGGAAAGATGAAATCTGTTATTGTATGATAAAGCATTTAAGTGTAGAAAGTATGGATAAATTATTGATGTTGTATAACAGAGTGTGGGTAGATGAAATAATACCAGGGAGTTGGAAGGAGGCTATAATAATCCCAATAAGGAAACCCGGAAAAGATGCTAGTAGACCTGGAAGCTATAGACCAATTGCCTTAACATCACATATCTGTAAGATAATGGAAAGTATGGTGAATGAGAGGTTAACATATTTTTTGGAGGAAAGAGGAATGATGGCTTCATATCAAAGCGGTTTTAGGAAAGGAAGGAGTACTATAGATCCAGTGGTGGTACTAGAAGATGAAATAAGGAAAGCCCAAGTAAATAAAGAGACAATGGTGGCGGTATTTTTCGACGTGGAAAAGGCATATGATATGCTATGGAAGGAAGGATTGCTAATTAAATTGAATTCAATGGGTGTTGGAGGGAGAATATTTAATTGGATTATGGATTTTTTAAATGAAAGAAGTATTCAGGTGAAGATAGGAGGAGAATTATCTAGCCAATATATTGTAGAGAATGGGACACCGCAGGGGATTGTAATAAGTCCAACTTTATTTTCCATTATGATAAATGATGTATTTGTAAACATTCCAACTGATATGGGGAGATCATTGTTTGCAGATGATGGAGCATTATGGAAAAGAGGGAGAAATGTGGGATATGTAGTCAAGAAAATGCAAGATGGTTATTAATCAAGTTGAAAAGTGGGGAACAAAATGGGGATTTAAGTTTTCAGTGGAAAAAACAAAAGTTACGTTCATTACAAGAAAGAAAGGAATTTGAAATTGTACGGAAATAATTTAGAGAGAGTTAAAAAAAAATTGTTTTTTGGGAGTGTATTTTGATGTGAGATTAACATGGAGGGAGCATATTAGATATGTAGTAGATAAGTGTAAAAAAGTTATAAATGTCATGAGGTGTATTGCAGGATTGGGGTGGGGAGTGGAGGTTACATCGATGAAATGCATATATATAGCTATAATAAGATCAAGGTTAGACTACGGAAGCATTGTATATGGTTCAGCAGCCAAGTCTGTGTTAGCAGACTTGGATGTTATACAAGCTCGGGCCTTAAGAGTGTGTATAGGAGCGGTTAAAACCTCCCCAGTATGTGCTCTCCAAGTTGAAGCAGGTGAAATGCCATTGTGGTTGAGGAGGAAGCAGCTGGGGGCTAATTATTGGGTCAATTTCAAGAGGACATGGAGATAACCATCCGACAAAAAGGGTGCTTCAGACATGCTGGGAGAAGGAGACATCACAAATTTTGGGTGGACAGGGGATCAAACAGGGGATCAAATGGCAAAAGATACAGGAGTATATGAAAAAGAGTTTGGCATAAATGTGGTGTGGCCTATTAGACCTGTCTGGGAATTAGAAATACCATGTGTAGATCTGGAAATACTTGAGATTAAGCACAATAATAAGAATGCTGATTTAACTAGTGTATATTATAGTTATAGAGAATGTAAGTATAAGGGAGGTATTCAGATTTTCACAGATGGGTCAAAGGACATGCAAACAGAGGCAACAGGATCTGCAGTTGTTGTTCCTAAGTATCAGGTGGAGATTAGTAAAATAACATCTGATTGTCTGAGTTTGTTTGCAGTTGAACTGTTTGCCATATTGATGGCTTTGGAATGGACAGAACATATTAATGAGAAGGAGATCTTAATATTTAGCGACTCTGTAGCAGCTCTTATAAGTATAAAGACAGGAACAACTAGAAGTCATCAAGATCTACTGTATGAAGTGTTATTTGCGAATTGAAGAATAGTTAGACAGGGGAAAAATGTAGTATATCTGTGGGTACCTGCACATGTGGGAATTCGGGGAAATGAGAAGGCGGATCAGGTGGCAAAAGAAGCAGTTAAAAAAGGAGATGTTGAAGTCAACATTAAATTATCAAAATCAGAGGGGAAAGGCATAGTGTGGAGAAGTATAAATCAACAATGGCAACAGAGCTGGGATAATGAAACAAAAGGGAGACATTTACACGAAATCCAAAGCAAAGTATGTATATCAAGAAGTAGGGGAACAAAGAGGAAAGAGCATGTGATAATGAGCAGGCTTAGAATTGGGCATAGCAATCTTAATGGTACACTTTTTATTACAGGAAATCATCCTACAGGAATGTGTGAACAATGTCATGAGGTTGAAACAGTAAAACATATTCTTATAACATGCAGGAAATTTATTCAGGAAAGACAAGAAATGGTAACACAATTAAAAAAAATAAGAAGGGTAGATAATACAGTAAAAAGTTTATTGGAGTATGGAGAGAGTGTGGAGGGTAGGAAAGTGATATTTGGTTTTCTGAGGATGACTGGATTAGATAGGAGGATTTAGTATGAATGAGAACAAAGGGTAATTAAAACCAAAAGGTGGCAGTAATGCAACTCAAAGGATGCCAGCTGCCTTAAAAACCCAAAAAGAAGAAGAAAGAGGAGGAGGAGCTTGGAGTGTTTGTTGGCTGGGCCAGTTTGTTTGAAGCTGCTGAATTAGTGGTGGTTTGCTTGTTGTGTTTGACAAAACATCTTGTCTGACAAACTTCACCAGCCCGGAGATAAAGGAAAGGGAAGTATGTCACGTGACTTACATTGAGCAAACACGTAGAATTACCCTTTGTTGGAAACACTGAAAATTATAGGAAATGAAATTACACACTGAAAATTATAGGGTTGTGTTTATATTTTATGTACCTCTTTCTCATACCTCTATACCATCAGGAGACATAACACTGTGCCATGACAATAGTTGACCAAAAAGACAAAACTGACAAAAATATTAAACCGCTATTTTCAGCATTGGTAATAAGAAATGGAACAGAAAATCTGAATGACTTCTGAAGGATCAAGTGACACTGAAGACTGGCTTAATAACCGCTAAAAATACAGATTTGGCATCATAACAATACTTTACAATTTATAATATATTAAAATAGAAAACAATTTTTGCTTGATTGCCGTTATTTCATAATCCTGTTGTTTTCACTGTATTTTTTTTTATCATAAAAGATTAAAAACATCAAGATACTTATATATATAAATCTAACTGACCCTAAACTTTTATTCACTGAAGTATATATAAATACATTTTTTGTATTTTTAAGTTATATTTTTGGGCACTGACTTAAGTTGACAAGAGGAGAGGTAAGACTAGGACAGAAACGTAAAAAAAGACCTTGAGTCAGAACTCAAGTTCCCCCGAAGCGCTGTTGTGCAATATGTCAAAACCTCTGCCTCTGACTTTTTTTTTTATTTAAGCTGAACTGCTATTAAATACTTTCAGACGAGATGCAGTGGCTGAAGATGTCAGTCTGCATGTTCATAGTCCAAGAACTCAAAAATAGTGCAGATAGAATAAATGTTTAATTTATCTGCCACAATATTGTAATGCCATTTAATTACTATTTGGGGGAATTTTTTTTTGCTTTTTTCAGTTCCAGTTTGCATTTACACACATACTTGTGTACACTATGTCTTGAGCCTGTTTTGAGGGACAACGAATGATTCGAGTGAAGGACACATTTAGGTAGATTGAGAAATAGGTATTGCACTGATCAACAGAAAGCTGCCAGGTATGAAAGTGATTTCTGTGTGAACAGTGCCTCATGCATTACAGCACTATTGACAATGGCGCATTTTGATTGTGAAATTTATATCAACATTTCAACAATGTGACCATACATTTACACATTTCTTTTCCACTCACAAGTATCGAGTTTGGTTTCTCTGTTGCAGGAGACGATGGCAGCCATGATTGGTTGAGAGGTCATACCTGCCATCGAGTCCACTGCTACATCCACTATATCTGCACCTGCTTGGGCACAGGCTAACATTGCAGTAACTCCTGCACCCGCCGTATCATGAGGTTAAACATGGATATGGACATCAGGGAAACGGTCCCGCAATGCTCCAATCAGTAAAAGGCTGGCTTCTGGCTTCAACAGACCAGCCATGTAGGAAGAAAAAAGATCAGAGCTACTTTTAACCACTCAAGTGCACCCCACAGAAAAGAAAATCACATTATGACTATCACTGTCATTAAAGAAGCTCAACAAAGAAAAAGAGTGAAGAAAGAAATAACAGAGTGAGACTGAGTATTACTGTCAATGTCTTCAGTCATTACACCCTTGAGTAACAGCTGAAAATAACACGCTAAGAGTCCTGACACACATAAAAAAACAGTGGTTGTACTGGCAAATCCTTCACCTCTGCCTTTGCGAGTGTGGAACATTTTTAGGCCAACTCTGTGTGAGTGTGTTTTTCCTTGTATACATGCTCTACCTTAATAGCCAGTATGTGTGTTCCAGCCTTAACTAGCTCATTGGCCAGCTTCAGATAGTACTCCAGTTAGTATTTCTGTCGGATCAGACACGTCTCCCGTGTATGAAATGGCTGCCTCCACCACGCCTCCCACTGCCCCTGCTGCTTCTATCCCCTAAAGAATGTTTGGAATAGGCAGGGTAGGTAAAAAATGTATAAAAAACTTTTTTTTCCAAATTTGTTTAAACTTTATTTATATATCAATACATAATTAAAATGTAAGTACTCTGAAAAAGAAAGTATAAAAATCGAGTGTCTGTAGACCTCTCACGACTGTTTTAAAGACAGCTCATTATTTCCATTCACTCCATCCCCTCCCTTCTGGGCTCCTTCCAAAGCCACGCCCCCAAAACACATGAACGCGCAACTCCGACCACTGAGCTGGAAGACGCATTATTTACCTGAGACGAGCGGAGAGGAAGGAGCATAGTGCATGTAGTGACATCATGTCAGAATCACATGTAATAAAAATAACCTTATAATTATGAAGATAAACAAACAAGATGTATTTTAGTATTTGACTCTGATGAGGACTACACTCCAGAGACAAGTACCGCATCGTCAGCTCGAGGACAGGTCCGGGGTCGAGGGCGAAGCAGAGGAGGTCGTGCAAGAGGCCGTGCAACTAGGGTCCGAGGAAGTAGAGGCCGAGGACGGAGTGGTCGAAGTGCAGGGCAAGGAGCACTTCTTGGACAAGAGGACCTGCATCGAGTTTTTGATCTTCAAGCTCAAACAAGAGCATGTGAACAGGTATATATGATCTGGAGTGTAATGTGCACACAAGTCATCTCAGAGAACACGAAGCTATATAAAAATAAAATAAAAAATTGAATCATGTTGACAAATGTTCTGTGTAATCACACCAATATTTACATTTTTTGATATAATTTGTAATTATATATTCCATTGCAGGCCAGAATTCGAGGACTGAGCCTGGAACAAGCACATCAACAAGTCCTGGAGCTCTGCCTGACGCGTGACCCAAGTCTTATGTTTGATGTTCTGGAAAGGATGTCAGAAAATTTTCCTCCACCAGGCCCTCTTGTGTCAGGGCAACCCCCTTGGTGTGTCTGCCAGCGGTGCAGAGGAATGGCCACATTTGTAGAACAAAAGTGCTGTGGACAACATCCCGATTATTGTATTTCCATACTGCCACACATGGAAGCCTACATTTTGGAAGAGGGTGTTCTGCGCCTTGCCAGACGTATCTGGAATGACATTCGTGCATTGACTGATAATCCAGAACCAGGACCGAGTAATAGAAAGTTTCGTCATGCAGCATACAGGCAATTTGTAGTGTGGCAGTATGGAGCATTGGGACAGGGTCACAGAGTCGTGATACCAAGTTGCTGCGTCTGGAAGATACGCGATCGTTATCCTGATCCACTGCAACAGTACAGAGGTTTTATTCCTAGTAGAGTCTAAGAGTCTAGAGTGCTTTAGAGAACTGTCCATCTATTGTGTGGATGAATACATGTACATAGTTTCTGTGTTTTACATTCTACAATATTAAAATAATTTTTTTTTGTTTGGTATACTATTTTCTTTGTTTATTTTTAAATAAAAAAAATTACTGAAAATGATAAATTAATTCTTTAAACTTGCAATAGAAACCACATTTGATTACAAAACTAAATTTATGTATTATTTCTGCAATAACGACAACCAAATGTACAATGTCACTTTTTTATTTCTGTATTACTAAAGCTAGAAACTATAATCACAAATATAAAAAACATTAGCACAATCAACAATAAAACATATAAGACATTGGGTTTCCAGAGGTATCTTGACTGGTAGATGGGTCAGACATGGGACGTAGCATCACATCAGCTATGGTCCTGTGGAGATTATTCATTGTTTCGGCAGCGATTGACCTATACAAAGAATATAATAATTATCTCTCTGACATGATTACCACATTTCAAAAACAAACACATTACTGTTAAATATTATAACGTTATATATATAATCTATTATGGGAGAAGAGTTTTATTTGATTGTGTGTTTATCTTGGCCATAAATTATCGTTATTATACACCTTTTTTTTTTTACTTAGTTTGCCAAAATCATATTTACTACTACATTTGTCTTGGATGATAAAGTCACCCACGTGATATTTGGATTGTATCATGACTTTTATATAACCACTTTAGATTATAATAACAGTTTATGAGTTTGATATGTTACAGTTAAAATTGTGTAATATGTATCGTTGAAATTTAAATTCACATTAATTTTTTTTTTCAATAAATCCATATAGCTCATAAAATAGCTGGTACTACTAGAGGTACCAGTATATAAAGAACTTACTTAACCCTCTGCAGACTTGAATTTGCAATAGCTCCTGTGTTGATGGAGCAGGTGCACCAGACAGTACGCCATGTTGACGGGGATCATCAGGTCTCCTGGTTCTGCTTCTAGGCATCGGAGTCTTCAGAGCACCGCCAGTCCTGTTGTAACACAAATATTTAAAAAATATCTAGCAAACATATGAATAACTTCAATATAGTAGTCATACAGTATGGAACCTACCGCACACAAATATGTGGCATGTAGTCCTCATCATCACTGTCATCAGTCTGTATCTATTTCCTTTGTTTCCTCTTCTTCAAATGATGACACAGACTTTGTCTCCATATCAGGACACCAGGTGTCATCTTCTCACTCGATACTATGTAGTAAAATTGGAAAATTATATTAAATCTAACAATATAATTTAAAACATCTATTCAGTCAATACTGAGTTTTTAATGTTGTTAAATTCATCTTCACTGATGACATCCACACTGTTAATTATTTCACTGTAAATATACAATAAATTGCAGGTTAATAATTGCATGACTTTCACAGCAAGTTACCGTATCATTTTTACAGTAAATAATTGTGAAATGACAGCTGTTTACTGTGACTTCACAATAACTATGCCGTCATATTACTGTGATTTAGCAGTAAGCTGCTGTATAATTACAGTATTTTACTGTGCAATTACAGTTAGTCTATCATATTAATGTAATTTAACAGTAAGCTGCTGTAGAATTACTGTATTTAACCATGTCTATACTGTGATTTAGCATAAATGATGGACCAAACAAAACTGATAAAAACAATGGTTTAACTTTTATTTTTTTAGAAGAAAAATACATTTTAATAACAAATAAACACTGTGTAACATGAATGAACACTGGGTAACATGAATGTCTGTCAATATGTGTGTGAATGTGTTTACTGTGTTTACCATTATGTGATAATGGTACTTGAAAATACAATTTAATAACAGGAATAAACACTGGGTAACAGGAATGTGTGTCTATGTGTGTGCACTGTGCATGTGTTTACTATGTGATAATGGTACTTCACAACGTAGGAGCTGAAAAGAGAAAGAAGGAGAGAGAGAAGAGAGAGTGAGAGAGGGAAGAAAAGACAAAAAGGTGGGAAAAGAGAGGGTTGCAGGTGTCTCACTCCTTCCCTTGCAGCAGGCACCTGCATAGTATGGGTTCTGTCCACTATCTACAAAAGATAAGAAAGACAAAAAGTTTAAGTTACTTTGTGGTGCAAGTACCTGCAAGTATGGTACTCGCATTGTAAAACTAATCCTAAAATGTGTACAATTTAAGAAAGTACAATTGTAAAACTCACGATAAATCAGATAAATCATGTGAATAGTACTATATCAATTAATATTAAATCAACAAACCAGAGGACTCTGAAAGTAACATGATTGAGGTTAACCAAAAATTACATGACATGCGTACATAGTAATGCAACTCAGTAAGCCAGTAATGTGATGTAAATTTACACTTAAAACTATTGTAAAATACGTCTGTAAATTTGACGTTTTTATTCTAACATATCAATAACCTATAACATTGAAAAGGCATGTTTAATTCAAATAAACGTAAGAACAATGAATTTTACACATTTTGCAGCCTGTTTAAACTCGTAGAACAGATTAAAGGAATAGTTTACCCAAAAACCCACCCTCATTCCAAACACGTTAGCCCTTCGTTCATCTTTGGAACACAAATTAAGACATTTTCTAAGACAAGGTTGAACCACTGTAGTCACGTGGACTATTTTAACAATGTTTTTACTACCTTTCTGGGGCTTAAAAGCGGTTAAAACATTGCAGTCTATAAGCGGGATCAGAAAGCTCTCGGACTTCTTAAAATTATCTTAATTTGTGTTGAACAAAATTGTTTGGAACATCATGAGGGAGTGTAATTAATGAGATACTTTTACATTTTTGAGTGAACTAACCCTTTAATATCTTAAGTAAACATCTTACTGCATAACTAATTCTAGCTTAAAACAAAGACAGTGTTTCGTTAGTCTGTTCTGAAGTTGGAACACAACTTACATTAGACTGACATCCATTCAAAGTCAATGAGCTTCCTGATCAGTGTACAGACTTGCTGGTTTATGTGTCCTCTCTGCCTCTTTGATTGTGTACCTGTCTCTGGGTTGATGCCCAAGAAGCACATATAAACAAAAAGACAGATAAGAAAGATGTTAGTTTAATTCAAGTGGGATTAAAAAGGTTTCAGTTCCCAGTCATCACCTTCAGTGGGTCACTGCTGTTGCAGTACTGAGCAAAACTAAAGTTTGCTCGGTTTTAACAAGGTGACATTACTTGGATTCAATTAAACAGCAACCATTTAAATAACTTAACAGCAACTGAAAAACATTTACATCACAAACACACAGTCAAGAATAGTCCTGCAACAAAGTAAGTTAGATGTGTGTGATTTACCCAGGCAATGCATTTGCACACAACAATTTACATCATTTACATGTACTGTTTGCAGAGGATGGAGGAAGAGCCTGTTGCCAGTCCATCTCCATGTGGCTGTTTCTGCTTGCACTCTTCCTCCTAGAATTATTACCCGTTCACAGACAAAATGGCTCCTAATATCTCCAGATGTCAACCTGTTTTACTTTAGAATAGCACAGCTAACGAAGCTCCACTAATTCAGTGATAAACACATTTATTTTCCTATATCTTTTTTATAATAAAATGCACTTTATTTTTTCTGTTGACAACGGCTGCTCCGTTTCACACACATGGCAGAAAAATATGGACGACGCCCAGCTAGGTAACATTACTAATTTGAGATTAATTTATTCCACCTTTGCACAAATCCACAACACTATAATGTATCTAGTTGATCATAACTGTCATAATACACACATTAAGGCCACAGCTTACCTTATAACTTTATTTCCCGGTGGTAGAAAAATGCTGTGGGAAAAGAGAGAGCGCTGTTAGAGTAACGAACATTAACTAAGAAAAGCATTAAGCAAAGCTAAAGTTCAATTTTGACGGTGTAGTTAACGTGAAGCCTCACAGTTAATAACTTAATACGGTACTACTTATTAACACAACCAACGTCTGATCATTCAAATTTGCGTGCTCAAACCTAGACGCGAGTCTGCTCCAGCTAAGTTACAAAAACATGAAACAGAACTTAACTAACGCTAATTTGGTTCATACTTTTAAATAACATGGAATTTCATATTAAAAACAGTCATCAAATTGACAAAGTTTGAAATTAAACACTTACCGCACTGAATCCGTCGAGTGAGACCATGGAGGAGATCAGGCCAGGGAGCTCCGGGGGAGCTCAGATGACGCAGTTGCAGCGCGAAAATGACGGAATTCACAGTAGTTTCTTGTAAAAGCCCCACACCTGCAATATTTTCACAGTAAAAGTCTAAATACGGTATTATATTGTGAAATATCACAGTTAAAGCCTGTGAAGTGGTAATAATGTAATTACCTGTGAAATATTACAGTTATATATTGTGAAATCCTGGAAATATTTTACAGTGCAGATCCAGTGATGACATACTAAAGAGAGATAAAAAAGAAGATTTTATGTCACCATCACTGGTTGAAGTAATGATGGAGACAATAACTATAAAGTGAAGTTTGATAAAAAATGTATACAAATGTCTCACTAATCAATACCTTGCATCTAATTCCTGAATGTTTTTATCCTGTACGCTGCTACTATCCATCTCTTCAACTCCAGGGACTGAGAAGTCATCATCTCTGGAAAAATGACAATAAAAACAGATAAACATGTTGATTGTTATAAAAACTGTCACTCGTTCACTGAACGACACAACATACAAGTCTCACCGGTCAGAAAGCGACTCTGAGACAATAGTGGATACAGGTGGTGGTGGCATTGTAAATCCACTTTTCGATGGTGTGGACGTTGATATGTTTTTCTCATAACTAATAAAAAACAATTATACAAATCAACACAACAATTACATCACATTTATAAAATGTCTTGATTACAGATAAACAGAGTAACATACACTCAAATATCAACTCACAACTGCATTGCAGACACAAAATAATAACACACACATACAACAAAGTGTGTACGACACACACAGATACAAGATAAAGACATCAGTAAACATAGGTAGAGAATATAAAAACAAAACAAAGGCGAAAAAAAACGTGCAGGTAAACTTACAGGTGAACATGGTAAAAGAGTTAGACAGAGGGTACACTAAGTAGACATCCAAAAGGCCCTTTTTACCGTATAAAGTGCATTTGCAGCCTTTGACCGCTGAGTGGCGCTTTAACCACAAGTTATCAAACAAGCGCATAAAAGCACATTTTCGCTAATAGACGTCAGTTTTGCCTCACTGATGTGTTAGATTTGATGGCTTCAGTCAGGGGAAATGAAAGAAAAATACTGTAGTTAAAATATTTAATATTTAACATTTAATATCGATAGACGAAAGTTTGGTACTTATGAAGTTATGTGCATTTCTTAGAACGAATTCAAGCAGGATAAATGTCAAGCCTGTGCCTGAACCTGTGATAATATTTTCTCTAATCTACATGGTATTAAACCATATTTTAGATTTGACACATTTAAAAGGTGTGCAGAATTATTTATATTATATTATGCGTTATATTATTCAAAAGAAATTGTGGTTTACTTTGCATCTGAGCATTAAAAGTGGTAGCCTATTTTAGGGGGGTTGGGCTACATGGATTAATATGCAAAATGTCAATATTTTCATATATTATGCCTATAGCCTATTTTAATTTATATTTTCAATATAAATATATTTTGTTGTTTTCATAAGGATTACTTTATCACAGAATATCTGTTTTCGGCGGCACTTGTTTAGTTTAAAAGTAGACATGTCAAGCTTTCTATAGATATCTCTCTCATGTCTCTTCGTTGAGTATTCACGGAGTTACAGTTCATTTTAGTGACGTGTTTGTAAATGAAGATCAGCGCAGACAAAGGCTGCAGACAGCACACCTTGTTTGTTATCTTTATTTTATAAGTGCACAAAGTTTTGTTGTTATTATGTCTGTATCCAAAAAAAAGTAGACCCTTTACAGATTCGATTGATGTATTGCTCTTATCTGTACGATTAAAACTGAAAGTGTAATTTAAGTTCTTTTCGGGGTTATCAGGAGAAAATGACTCATAACGCGTATCCGCGTTAATCGACTCCAGAGGGTTAATAAAACAACATGCATTTTTGTTATTCGTTACCTGTCCTTTAACTTATTGGGGAAAAAAACATTTGTCTGTAAACTGATTAAGAAATTGTTGCATGTTTAAATGTGAAGCACTGTATAATTTCGTTCCCATTATTTAGGTCTAATTTGCCTAAAACAAGAAACGAATAAAATTAAACTGGCACGATTAAATCTTTGAAACTCTAAAGAATTAATAAAACGTCCTTACAATTAAACTCAAGTTCTCTCATTATAATCAACAACATTCACACGATGTAAAAAAAAAAGCTTTAGTAATTGACAACTAAAGTAATTTTAAAGGGAACCTTCTTTACTTGTTTTTAAAGTAGGGTAATATCATATAGCCTAAAAAAAAAAATCCCTGTTTATTTTAGTAAAAAAAAATCTGATTTATGATTTAAACCAATTTTTAAATCAATATTCAAATGACGAAGAAATTTTACAAAACAAGTTTTAATATAGTTCTTTATAATTCATTTAGCAGTCAAATGTATAACTGCAACAAGATGATTAAAAAAAAACAGTACTGTTATTACCTTAATGCTGGAAAGATGCTATTTTTTTTAATAGCCCATCATGCATCTAACCACTCAGCTTTAAGAGCTGTTCAGATTAAAACTGCCAGCTCCGCAGTGAGTCAGTGTCATGGACGGAGGACCTGTTAATATTTTTTCTAGTTTATATTTCCATCTGGTTATGCCACTGGTTTAGATTTTTTTTTTTTTGTCTTATAGAACTTATTTGTAAATAGAGCAGTCACTGTCTGTGTCTACACCGGACGCGAAAGTTGTCATCTGTGCCCCACAGCGAAAAGTGTGTCTAAACTTGATGACATCACACTATAGTGTCAAATCATCTGAAAGCAGTGTCAGAACATTTATTCATAAACAGAATGAGCATCAGTTCACTGATGGGGATCGTGTCCAGTGTGTCCCTCACTGTGTTCTGTTGTCTTTTGTTGGATCGTTCCACTCGTGTCCCGTGTAGACCTGGCATGCGTTTTTTATTGTTTTATTTTACAGCCCTGCTTGTTTTAATGTTTTTATTAAATATCTGTATTGACCGCATGGTCATATTATCGAATTATTTACTGCCATGCGACCTACAAAAGTAAAGCTTGGTGAGTCGATGAACGAGCATTGCTGCAGGTTGATTTTCGGCGGATGTGCTGTGCTTGTGTTCACGCGGTAGTCTTCATTTCGTCGGGTGAAACATCTCTCTCACTCGCAGCAGAGTCTGTGAGCAGCAACAACTTCCCCTCCACACGCTCTGATACCAGAAACATAACATAGCATATAAAATAATAATAATAAAAAAAATAACAGGAGAGTTTCAAAGTGTCTTAAGCTATTTTGTGTAAACTTTTTTCCCTATAGCCTATCACATGCCAAACTAATAACATTGTAAGCATTACATCTTCAATTGCTGCTTTCTGCTGTGAAAATATTTGTGATGAAAATAACAGTATATTTTTGTCATTTCTTTTTTATCTAAACAGATCGATTAACTTCAAGATTTCAAAATCAGATAGCATGCTGATAATGTAGCACTGTAAGATTACATTTGTTTGAACGCATTATTGCAAAAGCGATTGAGTGTGAATCTGTTTAAATCATGCTTTAACCCGAAAATAATCAGTAAAAGAAACAGACAAACTCTTAACATCCCGCTGTACTCTTGCAGTCAACCTTCTGATCAAGCTAAATATGTTGGCTGTTGGCATGAATTTTACTAGTGATAAGAAGCTCATATTCAAGTGTTTGTGCAAAAATTATTAATGTGCATTAATGATAGGGAGGCGCCGTCTCATCACTTTAATTTTTCATGATAATGAATGTATATTTTTTTAATTAACATAATATCGTGGTGTCTCACATAGGTACATTAAAAATATATCTACTGAAAGCTTGAAATGTTTTTAGACAAAAAGGAATAGTGTAATGTGTGAATGTTGCATTTCTCTCGTCGGAGAGAGCCAGCACTGTGAATATAATCAAAACAACAGACGTATATAAACCGGTTCAGCAAGTGAAAGCCTCCTAAGACACTGTCCATATGAAAGAGCAATTCACACCTTTATCTCGACCCCCCCATGCCATGAATAACTACCCAAAACCCAACCCCCTCCAGCTGAACAGAATTCGGTCTGTGTTTTGGCTCTGAGGAATGGTGTGTTACTGGGCTGAAACATGCTTGCATTCAGCAGCACTAGCTACTCTTTGTATTCATAATTTTCTTGCAGTCCATATTATTATTTTCACAAGACCATAATGATAATAACAAATCATCAATTAATAATTAATCATTATTTTATGAAAACCATTGTTATTTGTGATCGTGGATGTTTGCGGGAGGCTTTAAGACCAAGCGGAATCCACAGCGAGTCCCACGCGCTCAGTGATGCAAGCTTCACTGTCTGCGGTTTGACTTTACTGAATCAGATTGAGGCCAATACAATTTATTGATCATGAGCCCAGGGCCAGCGCAAGCTCAAATGCCGCTCTAGGTAGAGCACAATCGTGCCGCCCCCCTCACATTCACAATTAGGGATCCTTAAGATGCATGTAAACAATTTTTTTTAAATCTATGAAATTACACTAAAATAAAAACGTGCAAGCATGTTTTCAGAGTTTTTAATTTTTTCATTCTGCAAAAAGGTGAAAAGGGTAGCCTACACAATGCAACAGCTAAGTATAAATTCTGTTTTATAGGCTAATAGATAGTGTACAGAATAAAACTAAACATATGCACACATTTTTTTTAGCTCACAAAACTGGAGTTTTCGCTTGTTTTCTTGACTGATACACACATTCACACACCTACATTTCAGAAGCGTGCGTGTCGGGCTTTCGCAGCGGCAAACGCTTTGATTGCGTCCTCGAGTTTAACTTGTACTTTGGAGATCATTTTTATCAGTTTAAGCTTTGAGAAACTGCGTTCTCCATAGCTCACAGTGACAGGGAGAGTGAGAAGCACTCTCAATGCTACAAAAACATTTGGAAAATTTTTTCCATCCCTTTATCACAGATGAATTTAAGCGCATCCAGTGGTTTAGATCCAGCAACCAGGCGTCTGCCCAAAGCAGTCAGCTCTTCAAACAATTCATGCCCATCAACATCCCGCAAGTCTCCATGAGTCAGGGCCTTTTCCAGTCCTAAGCAATGCTGAAGAACTAGGCTATTCTTTTCCCCTTTTCTTTGAGAGATGCGATGTCATATAAAAATCCAAATACGCGCCCATGGTCTCTAAGCAGCGAAAAGCGCTCTTCCACGGAGGCGATTACTCATGACCAGATAAATTTATTCGGTTTGACATTTTTGAATATACATTAAAGTATTTTGCATGCATATAGACCTACTAATAGGGCGCTGCCGTGCGGGAATTTTTATTCGAAATGTAAAGTTTTTTTATTTATTTATAGCTTTTATTTTATTTATACCTAATGTGAAACAAACAAATAAATTAATAATTATTAATTAGTTTGCCTATAGGCACGCGCCGGCCCTGCATGAGCCCAACATTTAGCAAGGCAGCAAAATTCTAACGGAAGGAAGACGTATATCATTGAGCTAATGCTGTTTAACAGAGAGAGAGAGAGAGAGAGAGAGAGAGAGAGAGAGAGAGAAACTAGTCTAGGGCTATTCTTAAACTTGGAGCTCATTATATTGAAGTACAAATCCAAACACCAGAAACGTTATGCATTTTATGAATAATGAAATGTTATGAAAATTATGCATTTTATTTATTCACACTGTATGGTTGAAATAATATTTTAGTTCACAACTTTAAGTTCCGTTGTTTAAAAAAATGCTTTATTGGCTAATGTTTCATTAACCTTCGGTTGTTATGCTCTAAAATCCATGCCATTATTAATTTCACAGTATTTTTACCACCTAAATGACTAATCTTTAAAGTCACAATTCTATAATGATCAAAATTACTCAGGCCGCACTATGGTCTAAGTGCAAGTCTACGCATATAATTTACATATTACGTCAGCAATACAAACCAACCTGATTTATAATATTATAGCCTAACTATTATGATATATAATCTATCACATTCATTGAAATAAAAAATTCTACTCCCCATAAAGAAAACACCTGATGCTGTCGGGAGCTGACCAATTTTGTGAGATTCAGCTTGAAAGGAATAACACAAAGAAGTTGCGATTGTAATGCCTGTGTTATACTTTCCGCATTAGCAATACGGACGCGTACACGGCCAGCGCGGACGCAGATTTCATCAATTTATACTTCTGAATGCGCAGGATGATGGTCCGCTCTGCAATTGCCCATAATTATTGCACATCTGACTGTCTTTATATTCTTTTAATGACGGATTGCACAGGTTCGAGTAGCAATGAGCTTCTTCACTCTGCCTGCACATGTGCAATTTTGCTTTTGAAGCCTACTGACCACGCGCACCTGTCCGCGCGGTCGTCTGCTCATGAGCCTCGGCACACACTCTCCAATGACGATAAGGATTGTCACATAGTGTATGGTGTTTCCATTTATCTGAACTTCTTCAAGTGAGTTGCGGGGCAAAAAAAACAAACGAAAATCCAGCACTTCTCCTTCAATACTGATACTGCGACTATTCACAGTTTGTACATGTACATTCGCTGGCATTTTTTGAGTTTCTTTTTTTTTTCTCCCTTAAAAAACAAATGTGTCCATTCTGATGCGCAATTTTACCTTAAAGGCAATTTACCTAATGGCTGTTGATGACTATTTGAATTGAAATCTGCCAAAGTGCGCGCTTGTATGTGTTCTTAAATGCTTATGCCAGTGGTCATGTCTGAAAATGAAGAAAAAAAAATCACATAAAAACATTAGGATATAGCTTATATTTCATTAGTAGCATATTATTTTTTAATTGATGTAAACAATAAAATTTTAGAAAATGATAAAGGTTTTTTTTTTTTTTTTTCAGCATGAGGTGCGGGCCGCATTTGAATTCATGACGGGCCGCGGGTTGAGAACCACTGCTTTATTTCAAACATTTTTAAATCGTCCACAGCTGAGTTTTGCGGGAGGCTGATCTGCGCCAGATCGCGTGAAGTGAATGTAATGAACAAAGTCATTTTCAGATGCAATGAAAAAAAAAAACATGGATAACCTAGATTAGTCCCAGGCTCTGTTCTGAAGTAAAATAATTATAATTACTGTTAACCAAGAGTAACACATTTTTAACACATTTTAACGGATTAATCGCCTATTTTCATTTGCTGAATGTTTTCTTTATTTATTTTATTTTAAACACGCAAAAAATGTAATTAAGTTTGACAGAGGAAAAAAAATATGAGTCGTGTATAGGTTTCATTTTAACGGATCAATCACCTATTTTCGTTTGCTGCATGTTTTTTTTTAAACACGCTAAAAAATTAATCAGAGTTTTGTGAGAGGAAAAAAATAGGCTATAAGAAAATATTTTACAACAAATCCTTTAAATTTAACAAATTTATCAGAACAAAACAATAATTAAAAATATATAATTCTAATGGATAAATATAATTGCAGTATATAATAATATAGACTTAGTAATAAAACAAAAAAAAAATAATAATAATAATAATAGGAAAGCTAAGCATAAGGTAAGGTTTGGCTTTCTCAATCGGGAGAAATCAAACGTTTCCATATTTGTGATGTTGCCCATTTGAAGCTTAACTATTATTCATGAGGTAAATAGGCTGTGTGCGTTTCAGTATCGTATTCAGTATTCAGTATATATAATTAACAATATGTCAAAGTGCTCACGCTGAATGTCTGGTGAACGACTGCTGTTTCCAGTGAATATGTGCGCGAGGCACCAGCACGCTCAAACAGCTGAAACAAATAATACTTAATTGTTGGTCACACATAAGGCATAATTCAAAAATGCTGGTAGTTTGAAAAATCAAGAATAATAACAGAGTTAATACTAATTATTGCTAAATGCTGGACCGTTCCCATTTCGCTCTGCATATGGAACCTGATATATATATATATATATATATATATATATATATATATATATATATATATATATATATATATATATATATATATATATATATATATATATATATATATATATATATATATATATATATGTATAGGCCTTATATTTATTTACTGTTTAATAAAAATAGCATGCATATGATCCTTTGTGATAAGGTCTTCTTTTAATTTTTGTTTAGTAGACTGTAGCCTAAGACTATCCTACATTTTAAAAATTAACAAATTGTAAAAAAATTTTTTTTTTTAAATGTTACAATGTTATATCATAATGTTATTGTTGTTTTACTTCCTTCTTTTATCTCATTTTACAATTACATTCATTTTGCTATCCGTCCCTTTGCGCCACCTGGCGGTAGTTTCGCAAATGATTTTAACACGTGACTGAATTACAGTTACCACACGCGGCGGTAAGCCCCAGATAGGCTGGCCACCTACTGTAAATATAGTTCTAAGAAAAGTTCCTAGATGTGGAGTAACGTTAGGCCTACTATCTGTTAAACATGTATTTAGTTATCTAAAGCAAAATTATGCACAATTCAACACTATAGCTATCATCTTGAGCTAGGCCTATAGATTATTTATCGTCTCTACTACGGCTCGGTAAGTAATGTTATGTTAGCTATATTACGCAGCTACGTGTGCTAATGACACATGCTTCATGAAAAAATAAACAAAAAAATATGTATGATCAAAATACAAAAAGAAAGATTTACCTGTCCAGCAGAAATAAAGCCATCAAGGAGTCACTTTTCAGCCCCTTGAGTTCCCTCAGTTCTCGCCATCGCTGGAAAGCCACACCGATATTAACTCGCGTTTTATTTCTTTGTTTATCCAAAGACTTTTTGTTCATTGCCTTTTCTTGTACTGTTACTGTCTTCCTTTTTTTTGCTTGGTTTGCCTTCACTAACTGCATAGGCAGGTACTGTGAATTTTGCTTGCTGTTTCTCTGCCATTGTTTTGGTATTCCTAGGATCCCTGCCTCTTGAATTCCTCAAAACAAACGTGCGCGCGCAAGTGGGCAGGTCATGTGTGGCAAAAGGGTGGTTGCCATGGTTGCGAGAGAGTGACAGTCGCCTAAGCCAATCCTATGTTTCGTCCCGAATGGAAATAATGAGCTGTGTTTAATACAGATTAAACGGTCTAGAGTCACTCGATTTTTATACTCTTTTTATCAGAGTACTTACATTTTAATTATGCATTGATATATATAGAAAGTTTAAACAAATTTGGAAGAAAGTTGTTTATACATTTTTTACCTACCCTGCCTTTAATTCAAGGAGTCAAAAACACAAAAGATATCCATTCCATTCTCTTTGGCTATAAGAGTAAACAGAGACATTTGCATGAATGCACATTCAAGTCAAGCCATTGACATCAGACATTGTAATGCCAGCCAGAATAGTATGTACTTTCCAACAGTTACCAACAGAAGTTGTTTTTTATTATGGAAAGTAGAAATTCTTAAAGACTCACTGTCATGAAAAGGTGTTGTGGTTGGTTGCAAGAGCATTGCCATGTGGTTGCTGAGGTATCCTTAGTAGTTTTTAACATGTTGCTATGTAGCTGATAAGGAGTTATGAGGGAATTTTAGCATATCTCTATGGAGTTTTTAGGGGAATGATACATCTATGTCCAATATAATGCACACATACAGTACAGACCAAACGTTTGGAAACATTACTATTTTTTATGTTTTTGAAAGAAGTTTCTTCTGCTCATCAAGCCTGCATTTATTTGATCAAAAATACAGAAAAAACAGTAATATTGTGAAATATTATTACAACTTAAAATAATAGTTCTCTATTTGAATATACTTAAAACAATAATTTATTCCTGTGATGCAAAGCTGAATTTTCAGCATCATTACTCCAGCCTTCAGTGTCACATGTAACATCCAGTCTATCACATGATCATTTAGAAATCATTCTAATATTCTGATTTATTATGAGTGTTGGAAACAGTTCTGCTGTTTAATATCTTTGATGAATAAAAGGTTAAAAAGAACTGCATTTATTCAAAATAAAAATAAAAAATCTAATAATATATATTCTAATAATATATTTTCTTTACTATCACTTTTTATCAATTTAACACATCCTTACTGAATAAAAGTATTGATTTTATTTAAAAAGAAGAAAGAAAAAAAATTACTGACCCTAAATTACTGACCAGTAGTGTATATTGTTATTACAAAATATTTATATTTTAAAAACATAGCATCTTTTTTTTATTATTATTCATCAAAGTATCCTAAAAAAGTATCACATGTTCTGAAAAAATATTAAGCAGCAGAACTGTTTCCAACTTTGATAATGAATCATCATATTAGAATGATTTCTAAAGGATCATGTGATAGTGATCCTAAAAATTCAGCTTTGCATCACAGAAATAAATGATAATTTAAAGTATAATAAATTTAAAAACAATTATTTTAAATTGTAATAATATATCACAATATTACATTTTTTTTTTCTGTATTTTTGATCAAATAAATGCAGGCCTGATGAGCAGAAGAAACTAATTTCAAAAACATTAAAAATAGTAATGTTTCCAAACTTTTGGTCTGTACTGTACATGCTATTACACACTACACTCACCTAAAGGTTTATTAGGAACACCATACTGATACTGTGTTTGACTGTGACGACTGGGTGAAGGAGGAGCTGGAAACAAGTGCGAGTTAAACAGTTTAATGAATATGAAACAGACAAACAAGGGTACAACATGATGCTAGGAAGACGACAATCCAAGACGGCGGTGAGGCGGTGAGGAATCCGGATGGTGACGGTGAGAAGGCAGCAGGAGAGGATGGCAGAGGAACTGCGGGGAATCGAGCCGAAGGTGCTTTGTGGAAGTGCGGAGAGTGGATGAGGTTCCGGGGGAAGACACAGACATCCAACGCAAACAACACAGAAGCAAGAGACAGAGATCAGACATGAAACAACGTTCTCACAAACACAAGCCGTGAGACAAGCCAATATATAGGGAGTGTGTAATGAGTGACAGCTGCTGCTGATGACAATTAATGGAGACGCCCACAAACTAATCAGTGCAGATGCGAAACACACAGACTTCACCACAAAGTGCAAAACCCAGAGATCACGGTTTACCAACTGTGACATTGACCCCCTTTCGCCTTCAGAGATGCCTTAATTCTATGTGGCATTGATTCAACAAAGTGCTGAAAGCATTATTTAGAAATGTTGGCCCATATTGATAGGATAGCATCTTGCAGTTGATGCTCCCATTCCACCACATCCCAAAGATGCTCTATTGGGTTTAGATCTGGTGACTGTGGGGGCCATTTTAGTACAGTGAACTGTAACACTAATGAGCTGATGGTATTTCAGCCATCTGTTCCATATTAATGAATCCTAACTCTAACACATTCTGCACTCAAAGACCAGAACGTGAGAAAACCAGGACTTTGAGTTTTACTACATCTTCCAACGTAATTCACCATTTGGGGCGCCGCGATGTCGGCAACATCCTGCCGTGGGTGACTGTTATTACACCTTAGAGAGAGTCTCCAGAGACACTCGCGGGAGCCTCAAAAGAAAAAAAGACGAAACCCCCGTTTTTTCCCCCACGGCCCGACAACACATTCCAGCTTCAAAGAGATTACGAACTCTCTTTGCAACTTACACACACACGCACACACCCACACCCACAAATGTTTTATCTTACACTCATCATGTAAGTATTTATTAAGATGTATTTGATAGGCATTGCAGTGTTAGCCTGTTGTGCGATGGTTATGATTTTCTGATTTGTAACTTCTTATTTGGAAATGTTCATCCTAATTAATGTTCCCAAATAGAGACCTGTTGGTAACCCTTCCCTTCCCCCAAGTCATAAAAACTGTACGACCTCATCTGGGAGAAACAGGGAAGCCAGCTCTCGCTGGGATTTTTTGTAAGGAAAGAGAAAAGCACCTTTTAAAGGTATAAAATGTATCTCTTTTTGTGCTTAGATGTCTCCCCATATCAATTTGGAGTATCTGCAATTTTATCATGTGTTAATCAAATTTTAAATGTGTGTAGTTCTACATAGAAATGTAACTTTGTGTTCTGTATACTTTTATCTGTCGTGTTTGGTATCTACTTATCCGTTTTGCTTTGAATCAAACATTCATAAATAGGAAATTACAGTAAAATGTATTATTCTGGAATTACCAACTTGTTGGAATAAAACTGCTAAACTCGACTGTACCATAACTCACTCGAAGTGGCTGTTTCCACAGAGACAAAGGAACTTTTTCCCGCTTCAGATCGCGGACATTCATTGGTTGTTCACGCTAACAGAGGCAAAGAGAACCATGCAAGTATCATTCTCTATGGAGATTTAAATGCTGCTTAAAGTTTGTCTATGATTTGATTTCTATGTTGCCTTTCAACGGTTACTGTCTGTGAGTTTTCATAACTGAGCGCGTGATTCTGTGATCACGCCTATTCTCTCATTCTCTCTCCCTCTCTCTCTCTCTCTCTCTCTCCCTCTCCCTCATTTGGATTCCGTTATGTCTTGTACAAAGTTTATTGTCTATATTGTCGTACGCGTATTTACTCTGTATAAATCGTAGTTTGATGTATTATGAGTTCAATTATTAAATTCCATATACTCCAGATTGTCTGTCTAAGTTGCTCATGTTACAAAGTCAATGAAATGTCGATCTTAGCCACAAAGCTCATTTGTTACTTTTAAGTAATATACATTTTATAAGGACAGGAGAATGGTTTCATGGCCAGAAACTATTTGTCCTGGAATTATAAGAAGTGATAGCGTTACTGAGAATTAATAAGTAAATCTTACGGCCGTTTGCTGGACGAACCACGTTTGATTTACATTAATTTCTAGTAAAAGATATCACAATAATTGATATGAAAAATAGAATATTGAAATATTAATGAGTAAATTACAGTGCCTTGTGATGAGTTATTAATATATACAATTGACCTATTTTTCATCTTCAATAACCTTAATGCAACTGTAATATGATATATATATTAATCATATTCCTGATTAATTATTCAAATTCCCTATATATCATTTGAGTTAATTTTATGTACAACCCAGTGCGGTTACATTAATTTGGTGGAGATAACGCGCGCATTTCAAACTTCGTTTTGTGAGCAATCCAGTTCAATCTGTGTATATGGTTATTAATAATTTCTGCACGCACGCTATGAAATTTGTACTTGTGAGAAGTCGCAAGACGCGAACTCACTCCTAACTGACTGAGGCAAAAGGTGATCAGTCAGCACGTTAGGTATTTATAGAAACTTAACAGTATAGTCACTGTTATTTTAATGAAAGTAAAGTGCAGTATAATGTTAAAAAGTCTCCTGTTAAGAAAGACCAAGATCTCTCTGCAGTGAGAACATTTTAATATGAATAATTAAAAGATGAAGAAATCTTTTATTAGTTGCAACATGTAAATCTGAACATGAGCGATGTTCCTCTGATTCAGTTAAAAAGGCCTTGCTTATTAAATATCGTTATTGAATTCGTGGTGAACCACAGTGATATTCAAAAATAAACTATATAAAAACTCCTGGTCTAAAATTGGCTTAGCTACCCGATTGTAAACCTAAAACATTTAAATCATAAGTGCTATTTGGATAAATGTTTATGGGAGTCAACAGATGGAAAATTCCTGTTGTTTCACATTGGTGTGTTTGTGCAGCGAAATGAATCGTGCCGTACGTCCTTGTGCAGTATATATAGCACTTTTGGAGAATCAGCGCTGACGAGCGCACAGAGATAGATCACATTGGAGTCAACTGTAATTCCGCTTACTAAACACCAGAGGGGGTCTTTTGTTTAGAAGTTTCAAGTTACGCTCTGCCTTCTGATTCCAGCTTGCATGAGTGCAAGTAGGCGCCATCTCGTGGCCGTTTCAGATAATGCGCTCTAATTGCTAATCTCTATTTTCCTTGTGATTTATTGAATTAGATGTCTAAATTCTCAATAATTATTTGTATTTACAGCCTTGCTCATGCGAATATTATTCCAGGTTAGACAATTTCAGACTGTTTACATTTACTTTGAGTTTGGTTCAAACGTGATTTGAATTAGAATTTAATTGTTTAATAGTGTAAATTAAGTGTCTCAGGTCAACCACTGATTGACCCACTTAGAAGGTAAGCCATCTAGTGGCAGTATCCTGTTAAGTCAGTTCAAAGCTTGCAGCTCTCTGCTCTCTCTCTTTTCAATTCTGTTCTGAATTGCATATGTCTACTTTTACCCTTTTTGATTAATTTCATAATTATTAATGATACCTTACTGTTATCATTGGTTATTATAGGATATTATTCAGATTTTCATTTTAATTCTTTCTTACATGCTTATTTTAAATTTCAATTTAAACCAGTTTTGAATTTTTAATTTGAATTAAGTTTCTGCTCACCAGGTTAAGCACAGAGAAGGAGTACCAGCTACTACTTCCCCCGTGGTTCATTCCTGTCTTTTATTTTCGATTTTGATTATTTTTCTTCTCTCCTTTGGCTTAGGTTATTTTTGATAATTACCATCATTAGCATAATTCCCTTTTTGTTTTATCATTATTAGGTAAAGCCCTTTTTGTTTTATCATTATTAGGTAAAGCTGTTACCTCTCATTTCTACATATATATTTACTCAGTTGATGTTAAACAAACCAAACTTTAATTAACTTTAAGTTTCTTTTGTTCATCCTTTGTGTATTTGATTGTAGAACTCCCTTGGTGATTGGACAGTCATCTCAGGTCTCCAGTGAGCAAAGGAGTTGACCAGCGTTACCGACACTGGCTGTGAGTGAAACTCGGTTCCTCTTATCTCTGTCCTTGCGGCACGCAGCGGAGACATAAGCAAATTTGGCACTCCCACGGTAGTCAATCAGTCCAGCCGACACACGACGCAATCTCTGGGACCAGTACCTAAACCGGGGCCTAAATCGGGGACAATCTCTTTTAAGAGAGGGTTCTAGGGAACAGCCCAATTTTGTAGTGCTGTCTGGCGGTTGACATCTTGGTGTTGCCCGGTTGTGTTAAAAGTCACAAGCTGTCTGAGAGGGCGCAGCTCCAGAGTAACGGAGGGCCGGGGACACTGCGGTTGAGTGTTTGGGAAGCGCCGGAGAGGTTGACCAAGCCACTGGTTTCCACCTGAATGGCTTCAATTCACCCAGGTGAACCAAATGTGATAAAACCCATCCACTTATTATAAGCCACAGAATATTAGATATTCCCCTGGATATATTTTAAGTGTTTGACCCATTGCTTTTTCAAGCCACACCATCTTTCTAGGTTTCCTACTCAGATAGCCCCACTCACCTGTTGGCCCTATCTTAAAATCTAGCAGTAGGCTTAGGCCTCCTTATTCCCACTAACACATCGTGTTACTATTGTTTTTAACTAATTTCAAGTGTTGTGTTTCACTTTGATCTTTTTCTATCCTCTGTTCTGTTGTGATTTGTTTCTTTCATTTCACATAGAGACAGTAACCTGTGAGAGCCACCAAAGAAGCTAAATAGTAGAGCGACAACCAGCAGCCGGTGTCATCACGCGACCCGCTAGGCTACTGCCTGTCAAATCTCCATTTCAGGTCCTTCGTTGACCCAAGTTAATTGGCTACTGAACTGTCTGACTGTTTGTATCAGTTAGCCCCAAAATTTTCATAAATGGCACAGCCCGTATGTATATAGCTCGTTAACTGTAGAACTAACTTGCATTGGTCTTTTTGTGTGTGTGTGCTGTGCTTCTCTCACCAACAGTGAGTCAGGATGTTCCAGTCATCCAGTCCAGCAGTCCACAGGGACCACCTCTCGACATGGTTGAAAGCAGTGACGACCCCCTTCCTGCCCAAGGATGCCAGTAACCTGCAGCACCCAGAGCAACTAGACACCGAGCTAGATGAACTGATGGCACACGATCCAACCCAAAGCGACTACTACAAAGAACTCGCCAGGATCTTCGGAAGCCTAGTTCACATTCTCGTCGCCCAGGCATGGCTCAGTGAACGGAGCAACATCGACCTTGAACAGCAAGCAGCAACGCTTAAGCTTCAAGCGGAGGAGGCCTGGAAGGACCAGGCCCGAACCCAGAGTCGCCTTGATCAGCTCCTCCTCGAGACCCAAAACCAGCGCGAGAAAGAGGACGACACAGATCCAGAGCTACAGAAAGAAGTAGAAAGACTTCACAATGCCCTGCAAGATCTTCGCCTCGACACAGATCAAAGAAAACAGCTGGAGAGAGAAGCCAGAAAAGAACTCAACAAAAAACTCCAGCAAAGTGACGCTCTCCTAAAAAGAGCAGAGACTGAACTGAAAGAAAGGGACTATAAAACCTGAGCCTGCAAAACACACTTGCAAGCGGCCCGAGCTAAAATCAACGAGCTTACTCTGCAGAGAGACAAGCTCCAAGATGAACTTGACACTGTTCACACAGAACTGAAACATTCTGGCAGATTACAGAGTGGCTGGATCGGAGAAACGCACACCACAGAGTTTCTCACGGCCCGCCACTCCAACCCTTTCAGTCAAGAACCCAGAGCTGAAAAAGGGGGTGTAAGCCCACGGCTCAAGAAATCACCAGCCAGCTTACAAGAACACCTGTCAACAACGGAGGGGGGAGAACCCTTCCAGAGGACGCATGCCACTAAACCCTGCACGGCTCACCGAGAACTTGACAAGCTAGCCAGAAACATCCCTACATGCAATCCAGATCCTGCAGGAGGACATGACGTTCACGCTTATTTACAAGACTTTGACTTTCACTTGCAAACTTTCACCAACGTGACAGCTGTGAACACATTGTACCTGTTAAAATTCGCGTCCAGCCGTGATGTGCATATTTTTCTGGATCGTCAACCAGAGACTGTCAAAGCGGACTACCAACAACTGCTACAAACTTTGATTCTTGAATTCTCTGATCCAGACTCAGACCATGGGCTCCCTATTGCTATGGACCGCAAACAGGGCCGACTTGAAAACCCACAGTCTTTCTATAGTCAGCTAAGAAAAGCCTACTTTGGAGCATGCAACGAACCAGGTATGGAACAAGATGTCAACTTAAAAACTCTGTTCCTCCGAAACCTACATGCCAGTTGGAGTTTTCATCTCAGAGTCCCAGCGTGTCTGCATAACATGACTACACAAGAGTTACGGAACTTGGCCCACAAAGCTTGCACCAAGCAAAAGACTATTTATGAAAAGACTGTGAAAAACCCCAAAATCTCTGTCTCTGAGCACTGCTTGGAGTTAACCCTAGAGGGCGCCCTACAACACCACAGTCACAGACATTTTTACAGAGAGTCAATACCGTTCCAAGCCAGCAGAGGGCAACACAATCGTGGTTGTGCTCGTCCAAAGCACCAGAGCGAGCGCCCTGAAAGATTCTGGGACCGGCGACCCAAAAAGAGCCGATCCCCACCGTCCAGGACACAAAGCCCCGACAGCCGGCAGTGGAACCACTCTCGACATGACACTGGTAAGCTCAATCCTGAGCCCACATCAGAAAAACACAGGGCAGCCACGTCTGAGACAGCAGAGATCCTGAGGGTGCTGAAAGAGCTTCTTTACATGAAACCTTGCAAGGAAGACAAGGAAGATGAACCAGACCTCTTATGTCTAAGCATAAGAACTGAAACCAACACCCTGTCTAACTGCCATCTGTATGAGCTAAGCACCCAGAACACTGCTCGTCATCCACAGACCACAGAGCTAACTGTCACATCACAAGGTGACAGCATCACCCAAGCTCCACAGCTGACAGCTGCACACCCTGAACGAGACAGCACAGGTCCTCACACCAGGTACCACAAACACGAGGTACCAGATAATGCTGCTTTGACTACCTGCCTTCACAGCGAGCTACACAAGACAGATCCTAACCACCCATCGATCGTCACACCTGCCCTGATGCCAACATTCCTGGGCAGCCTTGTCGAAAAGGGGGTGGGCCGAAAAGGAGTTAACATGGAAGACCTGATCGACACAGGATTAAACCTTACGGTGATCTCATCTCACCTTTTCAAAAGACTCCAATTTGAAGCTAAGAGACAAGATCAAACTCTTACACCTCAAACTTGTGAACTGAATGTACAGTCGTACAACCAGAATGACATCCGGTTTGAACAGGTTGCTTCCATTTACCTGACAACCGGTCCAATGAGTCTAGTACATCCTATTTATGTCTCACCAATGGACTCTCATGCATTTCTCATCGGCAGAGACCTGCTAGACCACTTTGACCCTTTACTGAACTTCAAACAGCTAAAAGACTTTGCTCAAGTGCGAGAACCTCTTTCCCTCCAGCCACACAGGTTGCCAGAGCCAGACTGTCAGGTCACAGAGGTCACGGGAACTCCCACAGAGCCAGACTGTCAGGTCACAGAGGTCACAGGAACCCCAGCAGCCAGCCATGGGTACACAGCCCCTACGACAGACAAAAGCTCAAGTTCAAGCCTCTGCACCCTAGTCAACGAACAGGGTACGGTGGTACCAGCTTACACCAAAGGGGTCGCTGTTCGGCTCAACCTGCAATGTGGTCAAACCTTAAACCACACGCTGGGTTTCTTCCAATCCTCACCTGAACGTGTGGAACTCGGACTCACACTTGAAGCCACACCCCTCACTGAAGTGTCATCTTGTATAGTCTACATCCTGTGCAACAACTGCACGGCAACTGACATCAACATTCCCAAAACGTCAGTGAGACTGATGAAGCTGCTACACCTCTTAATACCAAACTGACTGATGACACACCGACGGAGGAGCTTTACACAGGTTTTCAATCTGAAGTGCAGCAAATTCTACAAGACGCTCATGCACTTCAGAGCGATACAGATCGCCAAAGACTCAGACAAGTTCTTTATAAGCTCAAAGAATCCTGTGCCCAAGACTTTTTAGACTGTGGTCAACCTACACACGGTGCGCATACCTACGCACCCTGATGCTCCTCCCACTTCTGTCAAGCAGTACAAGATTCCCATCGCCTCACACAAACCAGTGCAGGAGATCATCGAATCTATGCTGGAGAAAGGTGTCATCTATCCATGCAACAGCACCTACTCAGCCCTCATCTGGCCCGCCCTCAAAACTAACTGCGAGGGGCGACCCACCATTGACTACAGGAAACTGAATCAACAGGTGCCGCTGTCACAATGGCACAAGACACAGCTGGAACAAGAAATGCCCCGAATCAGAGGAGCCACAATCCTCCCTACACTTGATGTGGCCTCTGGATTCTGGACCATTCCGGTGCACACGGAAAACCAACACAAACTGGCATTCACACTGGGCAACCGACAATTCACCTTCAACAGGTGTCTGTTCGACTATGCCGACTCACCAGCTGAATTCAACATCTGTTTGAACAAAGCCTGTACAGACTCTAACTATGCTAGACTCAGTTTCGTGTGCCATCTTCCAGGCTGTAAACAGAATGGTTTCAAAACTGCAAACAACAAGCCAGTCAAACACCAACACCTGTTCCAGCAATGTGATAACATCACAAAAACACACAATGTGACTGTGTACTGGAAGAAGGTAAAAGGACACTCGAAGCTACCAAGTCTAGACAAGGACTTAAAAGATCAAACTGACACCCTTGCCAAAACTGGCACACTAAACAACAGGCTGTGGTCACTCCCAACCCACCCACCCACATTCAGGGTTGAAGTGATTACACACAGCATAAGAACTTTGCTAGCTAAACTGCCTACCTCAGAACCGCTTGCGCTGGCTCCGCTGTCTACAAAGACCAACATAGCAGACATGCGGGCTTCTGAAACCTCCATAATGACTTTGCTTTACCACCTCTCAGACCCCTCCATCCACCCTGGCAACCAGTCTATAGTCACTGACAACCAACGTCCCAGACCACTGCATGATACAAAGGACATGCTGCGTGCACAGAAAAACATTGTGGGTTGTGCACCGTCTGACATCACAATGCCACGGAGCAAAAGCGGGAAAATGCCAATATATTTCCTTGACGCATCATGTGCTGCACCACGCAGCACCAGAGCCACTGACAAGACACTGAAGCAAGCGTCATGCCAGCAGCAAGATGTGGCAAAACATGAGCCAGGGCGAGCTAAACCCAGTCGCCGCCCACGAAGCAAAGATACTGCCCTGTCCAACCAAAGACAGCCCACACTTGTTTCTTCCTCCCCTTTCTCTCTCTCTCTCCCTGTTATCTGTACCAGGATGCTACTGTGGTTTGCCGTGCTGTGCTGTCAGCCAAAGAGAGGACAGCTGCCACCGAGAGAACCACTGAGACTCCTGATCACTGACGACAGGGCACACTACCCCAGCACTGTAACCGAATACAGCTGGACAGGGGTCCGATGGAGAGAGGACTCCCTCACTCACACTGAGGCCGATGTCAAACACATGTTCAGCCAACATGAGAAAGTAACTGTTACACAAATGGAGTTAAGTGGACACCACCACCGCTCCAAACAGTTCCCGGGAGCTTTGCTCAGAGCCGCTGCTGCCGCCAGAACGTTTAACATTGGTATGTCCAGTGTCAATGCAGCGAACCAGACCGTAAACTCCACGAAACCGCTGTTTACTGTCCTCCATAATGACTTTACCCAGACTCAGCTGATTACAGCATTAACAACAGACCTGATGTGGCAGGATAGCTCCTCCAGTGACAGCCTAACCACGGGTAAAACCCCACCATACATGATACCCTTAACCCTCTTGGCGCCACGGTCGAGTTTACTCGACAAGATGCGGCACTGAATAAAACGGCCGATTTTGTCAAATAGGGTGTCAAATTTCATGCAACCTCCCCTGCACCAGATAGCAGACATGTAATACTTCATCTCTGACTCAAAAAAACGTAATGCTCCTATACAAAATCTTCGAGCTAGAGCGCATTGAATCAGTGCGAAAAAAAAGCGGAGCTAGTGTGAGACTGAGCCATTTTATCTGACCAATATTGTCAACGTCAGCGAGTATTGGCAATAGATTATTATTATTATCATTATTATTATTATCTAATGGCATCAATAAAGCTTCAATAAAGCCGCAATGAGGTGTTGGGACTTCTATTCACGGACACTGATTCTGAAGGGGAATAGCTGCATTCAGAAGATGCCGGTGATACTGAAAGTGAAAGTATAGCCCTTCACCAAGCACAAACGGTGAACAGTAGTCCGACAGTAGTCCGAGCTGTGCACACTCGGCGCGTGCGCGAGGCAGATCTGGCCGCGCTGCTCGTAGCAGAAGCAGAGGCGATGTGACACGGGGCATAGCTTTTGAACTAAACAGGTCTTGTCTACTTGTGTTTGTGTGTCATATGAATAATATATATGTGCCCCATACATGGAATCAGAGTGCCTGCTGCATGTAGTAAATTGAAAATCCCAACTGCTACATGCATTCGGTTTGTTTCTACCATTTATTAGTAATGATTTACACCGTTTGTTTACTACTTACTATTTACCTGAGCATTCAGTATTGTGCAATATAGCACACAGAAGGTGAGGGACATTTTTTTGGGGAAAGAAGTACTGCATTTTATTATTTAAACATGTGACTTTTCATGAAAATTCTATAATTCAAGATGGCCACCCCCATATGATGTCATAATATGCTAATTAGATGGGAAAATAAAATCCCTACATAAACATTGGGTCATCCTTAATATTTGTATAATTGACAGAAAGTCTCTATCTTTTATAAATTTTAAGATATAGCCTTCTGAAATTAAGATGTCAAAATAGAACGTTTTAGGAAAAAACCTCTGGCGCCTAAAGGGTTAAGCCTTGTGCTAACTGTGCTGGCTTACGCCATCACCACGCCAGCTGACCTGCTACAAATACACCTGGCCAACTCTCTGGATAGCACCATCCTACTGCACGTCAACCCCAAACAGAGAGAAGTGAATGTGCTCCTGAACCAACCCATCAGCGAGTCAAGCCAAGTCTACAGACCTAAAGACATTGTCAGTGTCAGGTTGTGGGAAAGCAACACCCACACCAAGACACACATTCCAGATGTGGCCTACCACGACAGCGACACACAGCTGTACCTGGCCCCAAATCTGCACATGTGTACTTTGACCAAAGACATTCATTATCTCTGCCTTAGCAAACCCTTCCTCAGACACAACGCTGAAGGAATCTGCGGGTTGCAACCCCTGGTCAGCGACACACGCTGCCCTGCTGAAGCCAAGCCTCGTACACAAGTCACAGAAACGCAAGCAGAGATTGTAGGTGACAGATGGCTCGTCAACACTCCTGTGCGCACAGCTACACTGACCTACGACCAGCATGACACTGCCACCCATGTCAACCTGCTTGACCAGAGCATGTGGATTCAAGTACTGAAAGGTGCCACCCAACACATTGACATTACTCCCGTCGACACAGCCCCCCAAGCACTGTCACGCACACACACACACCCACAAATGTTTTATCTTACACTCATCATGTAAGTCATTATTAAGATGTATTTGATAGGCATTGCAGTGTTAGCCTGTTGTGCGATGGTTATGATTTTCTGATTTGTAACTTCTTGTTAGGAAATGTTCATCCTAATTAAGTTTCCCAAATAGAGCCCTGTTGGTAACCCTTCCCTTCCCCCAAGTCATAAAAACTTTAAGACCTCTGTAGCAAAGTTCGTTGGTTGGAAGGAAGAGGACAAAGGGGTCGGCGGGACTGCTGACAGTTTTATTATAAAATAAAAGGAACTCAAAAGTTACAAACACCCAAACGGTGACTCTTATTCTGACAGCGCTAGTTCCGGGTTACTCTTTCCGATTTCCGTTTCCGGCCTGGGTCAGCAGTCCATCTCTCTCTCGCTTGCTTCCGATTCTCCTGGCATTTTAAACTCTCTCCACGCCAATTACTAGAACAAGAAACAGGTGATGATAATTTCTGCCCAAACCACTCACTTACCGCTCGTTTCCTGATTCTCTCTCCCGCTGCAGACTTCGCTAAACCACGCCCCCCCTGCCACATACCCCCACCGCCCGACTCAGGCCGGGGAGCCATCCGGCCTGCAGCCCCCCCCCCCATTTCTGGAGAGGAAGTCGGCCACCGCCATCTGAACACCCGGCCTGTGGTGGAGACACTGCAGCGGGGCGTGGTCCGAACAGAGGGTGAACTCCCGCCCCAGGAGGTAATAGCGGAGGGTGAGGACGGCCCATCTGATGGCCAGGCACTCTTTCTCAATGGTGCTGTACTTAGCCTCTCTCTTCGAGAGCTTCCGGCTAATGTACAGCACCGGCCGTTCCTTCCCCTCTCCAGGACAGGACTGCTCCCAGCCCCCTGTCCGACGCGTCTGTCTGCAACAGAAAAGGGAGAGAAAAATCAGGAGAGTGTAACAACGGCCCGCCACACAGGGCAGCCTTGACCTGAGTAAAGGCCTGCTGGCACGGCTCCGTCCACTGGCACCTCCTTTTTAGTAAGGTCAGTCAAAGGGCTGGTGAGGTCCGAATAATTAGGAATAAACCGTCTATAATATCCCGCCAGCCCCACGAACTGCCTTACCTCCTTTTTGGTCTTGGGACGTGGGCAGATAGCAAAAGCGGCTGTCTTATCAATTTTGGGGACGCACCTGCCCATGCCCCAAGTGGAAGCCCAGATACCTTACTTCCACCCGCCCAATCGCACACTTCTTTGGGTTGGCCGTGAGCCCTGCTCCCCTCAGCGACCTCAGGACAGCCCTCAGATGCTGCATATGCAGCTGCCAATCATTACTAAATATAATGATATCATCTAGGTAGGCAGCCGCATACGCAGCATGGGGCCGCAGAATCCTGTCCATGAGGCGCTGAAAGGTAGCTGGGGCCCCGAACAAGCCAAACGGAAGGGTAAAAAATTGGTGTGATCCGAACGGCTTTGTGAAAGCGGTCTTTTCTCTGGACGATGGAGACAAGGGGATCTGCCAATAGCCCTTTGTTAAGTCCAGTGTCGAATAAAAGCGAGCCGCGCCCAGCCGATCAAGCAACTCGTCAACCCGCGGCATTGGATATGCATCGAATTTCGACACAGCATTCACCTTGCGGTAATCTACACAGAAACACGAAGTCCGTTTTCGGAACTAAAACTTTCGGGCTCGCCCAGTTACTATTAGATTCTTCTATTACCCCCATGTCAAGCATAGCGCCTAATTCAGCCTGAACTACTTTTTTCTTGTGCTCAGGTAAACGATACGGCCGGCTGCGAACTACCACGCCCGGTTCGGTCTCGATATGGTGCTGAATCAGGTTAGTACGGCCCGGTAGGTGTGAGAAGACGTCGGCAAACTCTGCCTGCAATTTCGTTAAATCAGTGAGTTGGGACGGCGAGAGGTGATCTCCCCCTGGAGCCAGGGCGAGGGATGGTGGTTTGATATTCGCCTCTGGCCCGAGATCATCCTCTCCGCCAATCACCATTGCCAACATCACTGATTCCGCCTCATTCCACTTTTTAAGAAGATTGAGGTGGTAGATCTGACGGGACCCGTTACTATCGGACCGTATTACCTCATAATCGAGATCTCCGACCTGTCGTGCGACCTCAAACGGTCCCTGCCACTTAGCCATTAATTTGGAGCTCGACATTGGGAGTAATACAAGTACTTTCTCTCCCGGTGCAAATTTGCGTAACCTAGTTCCCCTGTTATACAGCTGGCTCTGGCGGTCCTGGGCTTGTAACAAACTCTCTCTTGATAGCCGCCCCAATGTGTGGAGTTTTGTTCTCAAGTTCAGCACATGCTGAATTTCGTTTTTTGCCCTGAGATGGTCCCTCCTCCCAAGTTTCTCTCAGTACGTCGAGCACCCCCATAGAGAATGGTGGTGTCCATAGAGAATCTCGAAGGGGGAAAACCCCG
Organism: Carassius carassius; assembly: GCF_963082965.1. Lineage (NCBI taxonomy): Eukaryota > Metazoa > Chordata > Actinopteri > Cypriniformes > Cyprinidae > Carassius > Carassius carassius. Next base: position 36,090,090 of record NC_081756.1, on the reverse strand, counting down.
TGGAGGCTTGCGGGACCTCTCGCACAGCGAATAACAAGGGCTCTAGCCACCTATCCCAATTTTTGGCATCTTCGTGAACGAACTTACGGATCATGGATTTAAGTGTGCGATTAAATCGTTCGACCAGGCCGTCGGTTTGTGGGTGATAGACGCTAGTTCGAATCGACTTAATGCCCAACAATCCGTACAGTTCACGTAGCGTACGTGACATAAACGCCGTGCCTTGATCGGTGAGGATTTCTTTTGGAACCACCACCCGGGAGATAAGACGAAACAGGGCATCCGCAACACTTTTAGCGGAAATGTTGCGGAAGGCCAACGCTTCCGGATATCCTGTTGCATAATCAACTATGACTAATGCAAAGAGATGTCCTCGTGCCGATCGCTCTAATGGCCTGATGAGGTCCATACCAATTTTCTCGAAGGGGACCTGTATTAAGGGAAGAGGGCGCAAAGGCGCTTTTGGGGTGGCCGGTGGGTTTACCAACTGACATTCCGGACAAGACGCGCACCACCTGCACACGTTGTCATGAATGCCCGGCCAAAAGAAACGGGCCATGAGGCGATTTAGTGTTGCTGCCTGTCCCAAATGGCCCGCCATAGGATTAGAATGAGCCGCATGGAAAAGCATTTCCCTGCGGCCCTTTGCAATTAACAATTGGGTTGTATTCAATTTTGTCCGAGCGTCTTGGGTCACTCGACACAACCGGTCTCTTAAAATGGCAAAATACGGATAGGAGAGCGGGAGGGCAGGTTGGAGAGACTGGCCATCGATGGTGCAGACCTGTTGAAATGCATGTTTTAGGGTCTCATCCTGAGACTGCTCCAGAGGAAAGTCATCACGCTCCGAGAGAATCAGTCTCCCGATTTCGTTCGGTTCCCCTGAAGCAGAACCCAGTGGTCCTGGCTCAGTTTCCCCCACCTGTACCTGCGCGGTCTCCTTCCGCGCCTTATTTCCCCAAGAGGCATCCGCACATAACAACCCCAATAAAACCGTAAACGCAGGCCAATTCGTTCCCAAGATTATCGGATGCCGGAGGTGGGGACTAACCGCCACCTCCACACTATGCTTTTGTCCCCGGAATTAAATTATAATTGGGACAACCGGATACTCCACCACATCCCCGTGTACGCACCGCACCTTAACCACGTGGCTTGTATCCAATGCCCCCGGTTGAATCAGGCTTTGATGGATTGAGGTTTGGTTACATCCTGAATCCACCAAGGCCAGATATGTACCCCCCTTGATACTCATGGATATTTGGTACTCGCCAGCCTGACCGGGGGGTGACCTGTGGGACGTCCGGGACCCGGATCATCATCCCCACCTCCATCACTGGACACCTGTCCACAAAATTCTCCGGGTCCCTGCAACGCCAACAGGCCAGCCCAGACCTACCTGCCGCCCCAGTGGCAGGGAGTGGATTGGAAAATTGGCGCAGAGAGAGCGGAGACACGGAAGCACCACTGTCCCCTCCGGCAGCCACAAGATGAGGACTCGCGAAGGACTCGCGAAGTAGCCTGGGTCAGACCTGCCCCGCCCCCAGGGCGGGACACGAGGAGGGCCGGGTGGACGGGACCTAGGGAGAGGGACAGGGCGAGAGAGAGAGGGAAGGAGAGAGGGAAGGAGAGAGAGAGTTAGTAGGTGGGGGTGCACCGAAACCTGGGCACGCCACCATGTGGTCCTCCGCCAGGTCCTCCGCCACTGGACCCACTCGGCCATCTTCTTGGGCGACCGGCCGACCCGCTGGATGACGGCCCTCTTTAGGTCATCGAAGACCAGGAGGTTCGCCACCGGAGGTTGCTGAGCAGCCACCTGGGCCTCTCCAGAGAGCAGGGGAATGAGGCGCACCGGCCACTGCTCTCGGGGCCACCCGCAGGCCTCCGCTGACTTTTCAAAAAACTCCAGGAAGGCCTCCGGACCGTCCTGGGACCCAATCTTGTGCAGCGGCAGGTGCATGGGTGCGGTGGGCGGCCCGGCGGCCTCGGTGCGAACCTCCCGATCAATCCAGCTCCGGAACCTCTCGCGGTCCTCCTGCTGGGCCTGGACAATGGCCTGAAAACGTCTCTCCTGGTCGGTCCTCAGGTCCAGCAGGGCCTGGTGTTGTTCGCGGTGAAGGACCACGAGGGAGGCGATGATATCCGCAAGCGGCGTGGCGGCCGGACTTCGCATGGCGGCGGCGACGGTCCTACTTCCTCCCGGGTTTAGGCACCAGTGTAGCAAAGTTCATTGGTTGGAAGGAAGAGGACAAAGGGGTCGGCGGGACTGCTGACAGTTTTATTATAAAATAAAAAAAATACTCAAAAGTTACAAACACCCAAACGGTGACTCTTATTCTGACAGCGCTAGTTCAGGGTTACTCTTTCCGGTTTCCGTTTTCGTTTCCGGCCTGGGTGAGCAGTCCGTCTCTCTCTCGCTTGCTTCCGATTCTCCTGGCGTTTTAAACTCTCTCCACGCCAATTACTAGAACAAGAAACAGGTGATGATAATTTCTGCCCAAACCACTCACTTACCGCTCGTCTCCTGATTCTCTCTCCCGCTGCAGACTTCGCTAAACCACGCCCCCCCAGCCACAACCTCATCTGGGAGAAACAGGGAAGCCAGCTCTCGCTGGGATTTTTTGTAAGGAAAGAGAAAAGCACCTTTTAAAGGTATAGAATGTATCTATTTTTGTGCTTAGATGTCTCCCCATATCAAATTGGAGTATCAGCAATTTTATCATGTGTTAATCAAATTTTAAATGTGTGTAGTTCTACATAGAAATGTAACTTTGTGTTCTGTATACTTTTATCTGCCGTGTTTGGTATCTACTTATCCGTTTTGCTTTGAATCAAACATTCATAAATAGGAAATTACAGTAAAATGTATTATTCTGGAATTACCAACTTGCTGGAATAAAACTGCTGAACTCGACTGTACCATAACTCACTCGAAGTGGGTGTTTCCACAGAGACAAAGGAACTTTTACCCGCTTCAGACCGCGGACATTCATTAGTTGTTCACGCTAACAGAGGAGTGAACCATTTCGAGCCATAAGAGCTGACCCAGGAAGTTCCTCGCGCTCTTCGCTCTTGCCCTTTTTCTCGGACCCTGCTCGTCCTTCTTTGCGGCCTCGGTCCGCTCTCCTATCGCCGTCCCTCTCAGCACTTCATCTGAGAGAACAGCCATGGCTCCTCCGGGAGCTTTTATTTCTTTCCTTTTCGTTTATTTTCATTACTAAGTTTATTCACCTATTCGCCTCTCCACACGAGGAAGACAAATTCTGAAACATTGCTTTCTTTGAACCTTCAAAACTTCGCGCGATTCCACTCGCCCCGGAGAACACGGGAGGACACGCCCAGACCGACGCACGCTGCACGCACGCTCGTCTTTCGCATACACAAAGAGAACCATGCAAGTATCATTCTCTATGGAGATTTAAATGCTGCTTAAAGTTTGTCTATGATTTTATTTCTATGTTGCCTTTCAAGGGTTACTGTCTGTGAGTTTGCATAACTGAGCGCGTGATTCTGTGATCACGCCTATTCTCTCATTCTCTCTCCCTCTCTCTCTCTCTCCCTCTCCCTCATTTGGATTCCGTTATGTCTTGTACAAAGTTTACTGTCTATATTGTCGTACGCGTATTTACTCTGTATAAATCGTAGTTTGATGTATTATTAGTTCAATTATTAAATTCCATATACTCCAGATTGTCTGTCTAAGTTGCTCATGTTACAAAGTCAATGAAATGTCGATCTTAGCTACAAAGCTCATTTGTTACTTTTAAGTAATATACATTTTATAAGGACAGGAGAATGGTTTCATGGCCAGAAACTATTTGTCCTGGAATTATAAGAAGTGATAGCGTTACTGAGAATTAATAAGTAAATCTTACGGCCGTTTGCTGGACGAACCACGTTTGATTTACATTAATTTCTAGTAAAAGATATCACAATAATTGATATGAAGAATAGAATATTGAAAAATTAATGAGTAAATTACAGTGCCTTGTGATGAGTTATTAATATATACAATTGACCTATTTTTCATCTTCAATAACCTTAATGCAACTGTAATATGATATATATATATTAATCATATTCCTGATTAATTATTCAAATTCCCTATATATCATTTGAGTTAATTATTATGTACAACCCAGTGCAGCTACAGAACTCATTGTCATGTTCAGAAACCAATTTGAAATGATTCCAGCTTTGGGACATGGTGCATTATCCTGCTGGAAGTAGCCATCAGAGGATGGGTACATGCTGGTCATAAAGGGATGGACATGGTCAGAAACAATGCTCAGGTAAGCCGTGGCATTTAAACGATGCCCGATTGGCACTAAGGGGCCTAAAGTGTGCCAAGAAAACATTCCCCACACCATTACACCACCACCAGCAGCCTGCACAGTGGTAACAAGGCATGATGGATACATGTTCTCATTCTGTTTATGCCAAATTCTGACTCTAACATCTGAATGTCTCAACAGAAATCAAGACTCATCAGACCAGGCAACATTTTTCCAGTCTTCAACTGTCCAATTTTGGTGAGCTCGTGCTAATTGTAGCCTCTTTTTCCTATTTGTAGTGGAGATAAGTGGTACCCAGTGAGGTCTTCTGCTGTTGTAGCCTATCCGCCTCAAGGTTGTGCATGTTGTGGCTTCACAAATGCTTTGCTGCATACCTCGGTTGTAACGAGTGGTTATTTCAGTCAAAGTTGCTCTTCTATCAGCTTGAATCAGTCGGCCCATTCTCCTCTGACCTCTAGCATCAACAAGGCATTTTCGCCCACAGGACTGCCGCATACTGGATGTTTTTCCCTTTTCAAACCATTTTTTGTAAACCCTAGAAATGGTTGTGTGTGAAAATCCCAGTAACACAGCAGATTGTGAAATACTCCGACCGGCCCGTCTGGCACCAACAACCATGCCATGCTCAAAATTGCTTAAATCACCTTTCTTTACACTGTTTTATTCAGACAAATGAATAAGAGCATATTTACCAAAGCAGTACAACAGGAGATTACTGGTGTATTTGTTACATTTGTGAGAAAACTTTGTCTATTATGGAAGTCAAGTCAAGTCACCTTTATTTATATAGCGCTTTAAACAAAATACATTGCGTCAAAGCAACTGAACAACATTCATTAGGAAAACAGTGTGTCAATAATGCAAAATGATAGTTCATTGAATTGAAATCATTGAATTCAGTGATGTCATCTCTGTTCAGTTTAAATTGTGTCTGTGCATTTATTTGCAATCAAGTCAACGATATCGCTGTAGATGAAGTGACCCCAACTAAGCAAGCCAGAGGCGACAGCGGCAAGGAACCGAAACTCCATCGGTGACAGAATGGAGAAAAAAACCTTGGGAGAAACCAGGCTCAGTTGGGGGGCCAGTTCTCCTCTGACCAGACGAAACCAGTAGTTCAATTCCAGGCTGCAGCAAAGTCAGATTGTGCAGAAGAATCATCTGTTTCCTGTGGTCTTGTCCTGGTGGTCCTCTGAGACAAGGTCTTTACATGGGATCTGTATCTGGGGCTCTAGTTGTCCTGGTCTCAGCTGTCTTTCAGGGCTGTAGAGGTCCTTTCTAGGTGCTGATCCACCATCTGGTCTGGATACGTACTGGATCCGGGTGACTGCAGTGACCCTTTGATCTGGATACAGACTGGATCTGGTGGCTACGGTGGCCTCGGAATAAGAGAGAAACAGACAAATATTAGCGTAGATGCCATTCTTCTAATGATGTAGCAAGTACATAGGGTGTTATGGGAAGTGTTTCCGGTTTACCTAATTAATGCAGCCTAAAAATCCTTTAACGGATATGGATATTAAAAGCATATTAGTATGTTATGTGTAAGCCAGGTCAAAGAGATGGGTCTTTAATCTAGATTTAAACTGCAAGAGCGTGTCTGCCTCCCGAACAATGTTAGGTAGGTTATTCCAGAGTTTAGGCGCCAAATAGTAAGATAGTTGTTAACTATAGGTTTGGGGTAGGATTAGGAATGTAGAAAATGGTCATGCAGAATAAGTGCTTTATAAGTACTACTAAACAACCTATATGTTAATAATACATGTTAATAAGTAACTAGGTAATTCAAAAAAAAAAAAAAAAAAATTTCTTTACAATCCAGAAAGCAGCAACAAGATTAATTTTGAATGAGCCAAAAAGAATACACGTCACACCTCTGTTTATCAATTTGCACTGGCTTCCAATAGCTGCTCACATAAAATTCAAGGCATTGATGTTTGCCTACAAACTAAAACTGGCTCTGCACCCATTTACCTAAATTTATTACTTCAGACTTATATGGAAGTAAAATAATGACTTATGTCTTTGAAACAAAAAAGCATGCTGAATAGCACTATCTGAAAAAATAATGCATTGAATTAACAGTACTTGCATTTTAATGCCTTGAATTTCCAGGGCTTGCATTGTTAGGTCCTGAAATTTTATATAGTTGTTCATTTAAGCTGTGAATATTTCAATTCAAAATATTTCACACACCTTTTCATAATTAAAAAATCAATAATTCAAGACCCCAAAAGGGATTTTTCATGTTCCAAATGTTGTATTATAAAATATTGATGTACTTTATGTACAGCAAGGGAGGTATTAGCAGAAATTGACCTATAGTATGTCAGTCTAGTCACTAGGAATGTACTACAACCTTTGGAACATAATACAATAATAAAATAAAATAAAAATTATGTGAATTACAGTAAGTAAGTTATATAAGTAACATAAGTTAAATAAGTCATTGGCCATATATATTTAGTCAGTTTGAGTAAATTATTAATTTATTATGAACTGATTAATTTGAATATATTATTGTACTACGTTTCGTTTTGAGGTAAATTTGCAGACGGTCCCTAAAGGATCTTAGGCAAATATCAAACATAAAACTACTGGGCTTGGTTTTCTTTTTACGAAAAAAAAAAAAGGTTACATTTGGTGAAACTTTGTGGTTTGTGAGGCTCATCTGCTTAAATGTACATAATAAACAGTAATATATTGTATTAATTAGATGCCGAATTTAATCATTTAATATCTTGAGGCAATAAAAGACGTTAATGTTTTATTTATATATATATATATATATAAATATATATATATAAATATATATATATATATATATATATATATATAAATATATATATATATATATATATATATATATATATATATATATATATATATATATATATATATAAATATATATATATATATATATATATATATATATATAACATGCAGTTTTTCTTGTAACGTAATTGCATTCATATCCTCATCTGTCTGTATATAGTTTGCATCATCAGTAAGATGTGAGTTTTGTCTTTTAATCGCTGTCACTGTTAGTGCGCTGAGCCACGTAATGTGTTTCTTTTCTTTAACAGATTTCTGAGGGAAACCGCGTGAAACCTTGAGCGTTCGTTCATATTTTACATCTGCTTAACTGTCTATATAGGTTGCATAATCATCAATAAAATGTATTCTGAGATCTGAGGTCTTATATCACAGTATTAATTGATTGAGCAGCGTTACTCGTCATTGGGGAATCCTGGAGTGTGACGTGAGGGGATCCCCAGTATTACAGCACAGCGACGCACAAGCCATGACACAAAGTTATGGAAACTAAACAACCGAAAGCAATATATGTCTCCCTTAGATGTAATGTTAGTTCTGTAATTCAGCGTTGGGTAAAACACCATTATAATCTCCTTTGAATTCTGCTTACTTGGTAACAGCAAAGATTTTGAAATAAACATACGCACAACCAGCTTTTCCACATGCCCTGATAATCAAAACTTCTGCTTAGCGCTTGCTTAATTTCTGCAGATCAGTTTTTGTAACTGTATTACTTAATCCACCTGTTGATTTGGCCTTATTTAACAGCCGCTAGCACCACCTGCTGGTGAGCGACTGACAGCAGATGGAGATCATGCCTCTGTGCTCTACTGCAATTCCTGCAGCTCCCGGATGTGAAAGGGCGAATTATCTGCCAAATTTTAACCACTGAATTTGTGGAAGCGAATTTGGAAAGTGAAATAAAATGGACCGAAATTGGCTTGTGGAATATTATATACTTTTTTTATTATATACACTTTTTTTTGGAATATTACAGACTTTTAAATTAAATGTTCCATCCTGGTGGAATGACCTCCCCAACTCAATCTGGGCAGCTGAGTCCTTAGCCATCTTCAAGAATCGGCTTAAACCCCATCTCTTCCATCTTTATTTGACCCTCTAAATTTAACAATCAATACTCTAATTCTATTCTTAAAAAATAAATAAACAAATAAATAAAAAAACCTACCTTTCTAATCTTTTTGTATTCTATTTTTTTTTTTCATTTATTATGCAACTGTGTGTGTGTGTGTGTGTGTGTGTGTGTAAAGAACTCTTAACACTTGCTTGCTCTATTCTTTTTTTTATTCTATTTGTTTTCTTTGTATTTATTATATTATTTAAAAGCCCATGCTACGTGTACTGTGTTAACTTAACTGAGACTTGTTATAGCACTTATATATCGTATATCATTATATCATTGCTCTTTTTGTTGTTTTTGATTGCTTCCACTGTCCTCATTTGTAAGTCGCTTTGGATAAAAGTCTCTGCTAAATGAATAAATGTAAATGTAAAATAAAGTGTTACCAAATTTTCCTTTCAAATAATTTTTTTTGTAGTTGTTCTATTTAAAAAGCGTGACTTTAACAGAAACTGCAATTTATTTTAACTATACAGAATAATTTGTATCTTGGGAATGTACAGTTTCAAAGTAGCTTCTCCAATTGCTGTCTCTCTCTGTGTGTGATTCATACACAGAGAAAAAGGAGGAACGTTCGGATCAACAGGTGAGGATTTGGCTTTCACTGGAATAGGAGTCATTGGTCCGTTTACCATTGTGTGACCTGCGGAGAAAAACAGGAGATGTTTAAAGACAAATACACTCACACACATTTTAGGCTATCACAGGTGCAAAACAATGATGAATGCACACACACACACACACACACACACACACACACACACACACACACTGACCCAGATAGTGCAGGAGTTTCTGGGCTCTGTGTAGGTTTGAGGTTGAAAAGGTCTTGATTCTCATCAATAAATTGACTGTCAACTGTAGCATACAGGAACTGGCTATTGCTCAATACATTCTGCAGGAAGGGGATATTAGTCCGAAAGAAAGAAAGAGAGAGAGAGAGAGAGAGAGAGAGAGAAAGAGAGAGAGAGAGAGAGAGAGAGAGAGAGAGAGAGAGAGAGAGAGGTTTAGACTAGGATGCATTGCTTAATTGGCAATAAGCAATAAAGCAAGTAATAGTCAACTCTGACATTTACCAATTATTACAGTTTTTTTCGATTGCTAAACGACAGTGAGCACAACTGGAGTTACATGTGTAAAATTCTAACTACAGTGTCCACTACCAACAGTCACCTGAGCTAAACAGTTCACATAACCTGCAAAACTCATTCCAAGCAACACAACTCTTAACACATGGCTCAAAACAGGCTCAGTGCAGCCAAATACTACACACAACCCTCACTGAGATAACACACACTGTCACTTAGAACACACTGAGAGGAAAAACACTAACATCAAACACTGATGCAGAAAATACTAACTTTTCATCTTTACAGTTTGAACAATGTCAGTGACTTCATACACAGTAATATTTTCTTCAAAGAAAAGAGGGACATTCTTTCAAATTATTTATTTACATTTTTAGAACATAATTATTTAAGGTAAATGAAAATTAGCAGTTTGCTTCAATAGTCTGTAGTAATTTACAGAATTACAGTAATAAGAAATAAAGGTAGAAACTAAAAGTACATACTGTAATTCTAACAAATAATTGAGGGGCTAATCCTGAAAGTGCAATCAGCAGTGTTTGAAAGGCACAAGGCTGAAATCTATTCTGTTTTGAATGTGTGGTTCATAGTTTTGACAGCAGTGTGTTAGCATTTGAACAAAGTGCTGTAAATCCACAGTGTTGTGCAGGTTGTGGTTAAAGTCATAGGATAAATGTGTAGAGTTTTGAAAACTGTGTTCAAGCAATGAAAAATGAACTAGAGTTTGGTCCACATGAACTGCTGCTGTGCAGACTGTAGTTGGAGTTTTGCACATGTGATTCCAGTTGTGCCCACTGTCGTTTAGCAATCGAAAAAAACTGAAATTACCTGAGGAAAAAATGTGAGTAGTGCTTGCATGTGCAAAACTTACAATTGCTATGCGGCTTCTGAGATTTTCTAAATGTAATTATGTGGTTGGTACAGAATTGCTATATAGTCACTAAGTTGTGCTGAATGGACTTAGAGGAGGGGCAATTCCAGTCCTACAGAGTTTAGTTCCAACCCTAATCAAATAAATCTGCATGTAATACAAGCAATCATGAAGACTTTGGTGAGATTTTTTAGGACTTTGGTTCTCCAGGATATTTTTTTTCTTCACCCAAGTATAAGCAATAATCATTATATTTGTCTTAGCAAATACCACTCTTGCCAAAAAAAACTAACAAACAAAAAAACAAATACAATGCTTAAGATTATTATGATGCTAAAGAAGAATAAAGCAACAAGATGGACTAGGGCCCACAATTGTCCACTCCATTGGCAGCGTTGTTTAGTACTCTCAGAGGCCGTGGGGAGTTTCCATTGTAATTTGTATTGTCTGAAAGCACTTGGTTCTTTCCTGATGGCTTCTAAAAATGCATTAGCATTTCAGACAGCTGCAGTTCAGGCAATAACAGAGCTCCTGCACTGGAACAGGCCCCTAGACTGCAGCTATCAAAACACCAGTGCACACCACTCACTGCACCAATAAACACTATGCTAACATATGCAATGGTGCATGAGACAGGAATGTGTGTCGTATGACAGAAAAAAAACAAAGAAGTGCAAAGCAAGTACAGAAAAGAGATTGGGGGTTTGTGTGTATTTCTTATGTGACATACAAAAAGAGATGTAGAGAGTGTAAAAAGACTACAGGAGAGACAGAAAATGATGTCAAAGTAAGAATATAAAAAGATCTTGTGAAAAAGGCAATTATGATAGATCTGAATTCAATTCCTTTTAGAGCTGACTACACTGACTGACACTTTGTATCTGTTGTACTACGTATGTTGCCAGTATCCATGTAAACACACACAGGAATGCCATCAACATACATACGTCACAAACTCTGTGCTCTAAAAAGGGATCAAAACCCAGTTAGCAAGAAAAACTTTAGAGAAAATAGGGGATTTCTCTAGAGGATTCCAGTGGAAGCTGAGTTAATGTAAGATTTAATGCAGTTTCCCCTCCCATTCTTCTCCTACTTGGATCTAATGCGATGAGTGATGAAAGGTTAAGAAAAGAACAGTCCGAGAGAACACAGATGAAGTGCTATGGAAAGTTGTGAAAAGTCCTGGATGAGAGAACGTCTGGGAAAATCTGTTTTACTGGTCTTGTGCATGTTGAAGAAGAGCAAAGTTTGGTTGAGAAAAAGCAAAAACTGTCTTGCTTTTCATATCATTGTTGCTCCAATTTGGCCGTTGTTCACTCCTGTGAATCCCTGTAGGGTCAAATTTAGTCTTTCTCTTAGCTTTTTTGGCCTCATTTAACATTTTGGCTTTCACAGTAGTCTTATTTCTACAGTAGTTTCTTTCAAATTTTTTTCTGTTTAATCATGTCCATTTATTTTGATAGGAAATTCTCTTATCTCTCTATGCATCTTGGTCTCCATTATTTCTGCTTCTTGATTCTTGATTCTATCAGTTTTGTTTAACTGATTATTTCTGATCATACAGTTTGGTTCAACATGACACAGTTCGACTCTTTACCCTTGATTCAATTAACTTAACTTATTATTCCTGGTCTCTGATTCAGTTAGTTTCAGTTTGACCTATTCAGTTTTTTATTTTAGTTATTATTTAATTCAGTTTGGTTGAACTCTTTATTCCTGAGCATTGATTCAATTTAGTTTGATTTGACTTGACTTGATTTGACTTATTATGCCAGATAACTGATTCACTTACATCAAGTTCTGTCCAGTTTAACTCAAAGTAATCCATATGAATTGAGCATTAAACATTGATAGAGCTCATCAAATGTGGTAATCATGGAAACTCAAAAATGTTTGTGTGATGCACAAAAACAAACCTCTTTGGTTCTTGCAAAAGTTTGAACATGCATGAGCTTCCATATTTAATGTGCTTGATTTATATTAATTACATAAAGCAATCATGTCTCTTCAGAAGATTTAGATTATGCAATGAAATATGTAGTGTATGCTTAAGGTATGTATAACAAACAAAACATTTTCTAATAATTAGAAAGAAAATTTGAACACATTATAATCTGCACAGAAATAAGACATTCTAGTGATATATCACAACTTGCTAAAGTGCATTATTTAAAACTATCCATCTGTTCTTTGTTCAGGAACCAAAGCCAAAAACTGACTGATATTAGAGAGATAAATATCAAACTGAACAACATCAAAGACAGATCCGATCCCATCTTACACAAACTCTCTCTCTCTCTCTCTCTCTCTCTCGCTAAATGTTAGATAAACTAAATATTTGTTAAGCATTTCAAACTTCCAAACAGCCTTTGGCAAAATGTGCCTATTTCAAACAGTTCTGTGACTGTCCACAATTTCTTTAATTGCACAAAAAGCAACACACACACACACACACACACATACACACAAACAAACAAATAAACAAATTACCATGAATGTGCACAATTGCATGCAAAATAAAGGTCTGAGACAGTTTAATGAAAGGCCTTTATTTGTCTGTCTAGTGAGGTGTGACAAAGCAAAGAATAGTCCTATCAGTGTAATCGACAACTGTTTCATAAAATAAAAAATGCACAACCAAAACACACATACACATCCTTACTGAATGTGTGAAGACATTAGTGCATAGAGGCCTGTCAAGTAATCCATCTATCCATCTCTCTCTCTCTCTCTCTCTCTCTCTCTCTTTCTACTAACCTGCAAAAGCATTCTGACAGAGATTGTGAACAGATGACATGAATGTCAATATATGTTATTCAAACAACATACACCACAAACTTTCAGTGCAAAGCAGATGCTGTGCTTATAGCATGCGCTGTCCATGGTTCTGAACAGAGTTTGTGTGCATGAGACAAACAAGGAAGAGTTTGATGGTAAGTGTGATACTGTCTCTGTTATAAATTGTCAATGTTTTCGAGTCGTGTGTGGTGAACCAGTGGTGTCAATGTGCTATGACTAAACGTGTGTGAGGATGGGGTTGAACTAAATATAGATTAACACAAAACACACTCACAGATAGACTCAGATGTGTTTGAGATAAGATTTGTTTTTGTGAAAAGTGGGTAAATCCCATAGGCGTAATGATTTTTATACTGTACAAACTATATATTCTATGGCCCTTCACCAACCCTACACCTAACCCTAACCCTCACAGGAAACTTTGTGCATTTTTACTTTCTCAAAAAAACACACTCTGTATGATTTATAAGCGTTTTGAAAAATGGGGACATGGGTTATGTCATCATAAGTCACCCTCTCCTTGTAATACCTGTGTCATACCCATGTCATTATACAGAGTTGTGTCCTGATATGTCACAAAAACAAGAGCACACACACACACACACACACACACACACACACACATACACACACACACACACACACACACACACACAATAATATATAATTGTATTATTGACTGCTTACTAGTATTGAATTTGAAATTGGTGCATCAAATATTTATATTTTTCAATATCTGTATCCAAATATATGCAAATAATGTCTGTTAAACAGGCAAGTTTCTTCCACTGTTGTTTTGACTCAATTGATTGCCTTTTTGAAGGATCTATTGTGTTGCTACTTAGTTATTGATACAAGCTGTTAGAACTAGGACACTTTGCAGAACTAGCACACTTTGAACCGCGCACACACACACATACTGCATTCTCTAATCAACTGAACAAATGAGGTGCGTCACATCTGAATAGTCTTCATTTAAAATAAACCTAATTCACACTAAAAACAAATACACATATATGTATACCTACTCAAGCTGCTTTCATAGGATGGCTGCATGGATGCTGTATAAAATCTGTAAAAAGTCTGTTTTTAGTGGCGTGTCTCTGTAAATCTGTTTATTATTTTCTATTTTCAATATCATTATGGAAATAAACCAGCCAACAGATATTGTGAAATGCTTTTTAAAACGAAAAATGACACCAATGTAATTATAAATCTCTCTCTTACATATTCTCTCTCTCTCTCTCTCTCTGTCTCACTATTCTGTGTGTGTTTGCCTTTAACTGGGTAAATTTCGAAGGCTGTTCATAACTCATCTATTCCAATAATAACTAATAAGACAAGACAAATATAGCTGGCAGAGACTGAGAGAGGTTCCCAGTGATATCACAGCTAAATAGATTACTCTCTCTCACACGCACGGGCACACACACATGTTGGTTCTCAAACAGACACTTTCTATCTCCCTCTATTTCCTTCAGTTTCTCAGATATACAAATATCACAAATGTTTTTTCTTCATGATGGATACTTCCATTGACTTCTATTGTTTATAATGATATTTCCTATCTACTAAATCAAAACCGTCTCAAAAACAGAAATTACAAAATTACCTGATTTAGTATATTAAGCCGATTTCCACACACATTTTTTAACAGCCATATTCATTCAAACACAGAATGAATTGCAATAATAGCATAAATAATATTTTATTTATTTGGAAGAGATTGGAAGAGTGTTTGGAAGTGAAAATCTCTTATTAACAGGAGGTAGCAGTAAAGACCATATCAATCCTCTCTGCATTTGTTGAACATTCCTTCCTCTCCATATCACTCTCTTCCATCCATTTCTCCATACTTCGCTCTTCATTCTGCTTCTCTAACATCTCTTCATCTATCACTCCCTCGCTACCCCGACCATCACACTCAGCCAATACTGCTGGAGGCTGTCCATCTCTCTCTCTCTTTGAGCCCCCTCCCTCACTCCCTGTATCAGTGCATGCAGTCGACACTCGCTTCTTAGTCGCTTGCTGGCTCACGCAAACGTCTCAGCTGCTTGCGAAAGAAGAAGAACAAGAAAAAGAGTATAAACCAGAGAAAACTGAACTATAGGAGCAAATGAATGAATTATGCAAGGTAACTGCTAAAAATATCTAGTAGTACAAAAGATCTGTAATTTTTTCCTCGCACGTTCTTCTGTTCTGCTGTACCCTTGATACATGACCGGTAGGATTAAAAATTTAAATCAGCTGTGGCAGGAGAGAAAGAAAGAGGGATGTAAAAGAAGAGTTTGCCCTCTGAAGAGATGCAGTGGCACACAGCTGGTGAGAACGAGTGAGTGTTAGACATAGAGACAAATCAAGAGAGGGAGGGAAGAGGACCGGAATCTGAAAGAGAGAGAAAGAGGGTCTTTTATCGCTTTTAAGGAAGTCAGGAGTAGGATCACCGTTTCTTGCAGGATTACTTGACAGGAAATGCTGGAAAAGCAGGTTTGTGGGGATGTATTTGTGTGTGCATGTGTCATTTCAATGATAGATTTCAGAACGGATATTGAGAGTAAAGAGGAAAAAAGACATTTCTGATGAGGAATATATAAAAAAAGTGAGGCGGCTGATGAGACAGAAAGATGATGTTTTGTTTGAAAGCTTGCCAGTCTGTGTGATGACATGCCTGAAGCCATATAAGACAGCTGCTTAACTCCTCTTTCTCTTTCACACACACACACACACACACACACACACACACACACACACACACACACACACACACACACACACACACACACACACACACACACACACACACACACACTAACTAACTAACTAATAGTCACATTCTCATACACAAAGCATTGACTAATAGTCACATTCTTATACACAAAGCAGCACACATGGTCATCACACCCACAGATTACAAGATATTCTGTCTGCATCTGTGATTCTCTTGATGTGCACGCATGTACAAACACACACACACACACACACACACACACACACAAACACACACAGGAGGTGTTTCATTTGAATGCTGTGTCTTGTTCTGCCTGAGACACGCTCAAGATGAATGACAAGCTGAAGAGGACACAAAAATAACTAGAGATGTATGTGCGAGATAGAGATGGAGCAGAGAGAGAGAGAGAGAGAAGGTGATAGACAAAATGACAAGAAACCACTTTGGTGACATTTCCAAGAGGGAACAATGTTTTTTTGCAATTGGATGAGGTGAGAAAACAAGAAAAACAGAGTAGGAGAGAGCACTCTAGAGGAATTTTATTAGAAGTGAAAACTGGAGATGTGACATCAGGGCTAGGGCTGGGGCTGGAAGGGGGCATCCTGAGCAATGTGATGGGGGGGGGGTCCAAAATCACTTGACCCAAGGGACAGTGGGCCCAATTAGTAGTGGAATCTGTGCATTTCAGAAGTAGGCCTTGATGAAATCAGAAGAAGCATGCAATTAAATATTCTCTCTCCCCACTGGAATGAAAATCCCGAATTAAATCTTATTAATATCTCAATCATATCTCTGACATTTTCTTCTCTTGATTCTCAGAGTTTTCTTAATGACAAATAGTCCCCAATACTCCCCAATAATATTCATATCAGATGAGATTTCAAGATTGTCTTACTGAAACTGTGATCAAATTTAGCAGGATACCAAGAGATCTAACATTTCAATATAATTTCACAGCAGAATAAAAAAAGTTTAAATTAACTTAGTTTTCTGATTATGACAATGTTTTTTTGTTTTTTTAGTAAATATATCTTATTCTATGCATTTAAATATTTTCTTATTTTATTGCTCTGTGTTCTTATCTTTGTTCAATCAAATAGTCTTATTTGTTTATTTTTGTATTTCTACTCAATTTTAGAAGAAACATCTGTGAGAACAATGAACTATAACTAATTTAACAAACGACAGTTCAATTAAGTTCCATTAAAATTTCTTCAGGGTTTCAGTTTCAGTATTTCTGTGTATGTGTAACAACAACAACTGACATAAATCTTTTTTTATTTCCTTTTTTCTTTCTCCCTTTCATTCTATACTCATCCTCCCTATTCAGTCATCCCTCCCTCTCATCGTTCAGTTTTTCAGTGCGCTTGGGACATTGTTTTGCCATGAGGCATAAAGGCCTCAGAACTGGCAGCTCACTGGAATTCAACACTGAAAGACGAATGGAACAAACAACTAAAGAGGCGAATGCATGAAAACAACAGAGAAATTTGGAGGAGAACACAAAGAAGGTGCACATCAGGAATAAGCAATAAAACAGACTGACAGAATGTGAGAGAGTGAGATGAGAAGGTGTTAAAGGGGAAAATGAACACATGAACATGGGAGGTGGATGAAAAGGAGCAGGAATAGAAGGTTTGAGTAAGATAAAAACGGCAGGATCATGGAAAATAGAGGGAAAAAACAGCTGGAATAAGTGAAATGTGGAAGAATATGGTGAGAATCTTTAAATGCAAATTCAGAGGAAATGTGAAATTGCAGGTAGGACATAAGGCCAAAATGTTTCACAGCAGGAACATTTTAACTAGGGAAGAGCATATCCTAGTGCATATCCCAGATACGAGTGTGATTGAGAATCTGACTCATATTAAATCCTCATGTTTGAAGTGTGTGCATGGACACAGGATAAACACATAAGCACACATGGACACTTTTCTACCTTGACAAGGGATTAAAACACACCTCAGAACCTTCAAGACATGCAGATAAACACCTTGAAATGAGCAACCACAGTAATTGACCTGGGATCAACACAGACAATAAAAAGGTTAATACTTTCTCTCACACAAACACATCTATACTGACTAATAGACAAGGCAAACAGAAGCTCACCTGAGATGAAGGATGCAGGGCATGAAAATCTTTACACACCTTTTGTATGCACATTCCTGTTCTACATCCTTCAGCACACACAGTGGAACATTTTATCTC
Organism: Carassius carassius; assembly: GCF_963082965.1. Lineage (NCBI taxonomy): Eukaryota > Metazoa > Chordata > Actinopteri > Cypriniformes > Cyprinidae > Carassius > Carassius carassius. Next base: position 36,072,140 of record NC_081756.1, on the reverse strand, counting down.
TTAAAGGTTACTCTTTCAGAAATCAGGAGACTTAATGGTGTTCTGAGTTTCATTTAAGTATCAATTTTGTCTCTGAAATAAAAATAAATGAGACTAATGGCTGGCATAGAGAGCCTTTTCACAGTGAGCTGCCTGTATAGACAAGCGCTTTACAAAGATGCCTTCACATTTACCAATGTGTGGCGAATAATCAGGAGCAAAATCTAATCATTTTCATAGATGGAAGGATACTCACAGTTCACAGCCGATTCCAGAGGTGAGCTTGAATATTGTGTTTGTTACTGAATATCAATATTACAGTCAAAATAATATATCTCATTCTTCATCGGATAAAAGATTTAATGAAGTGACTGCAATGGATTCTGGGATTTGGGCACAACAATGTATTTTAGGAGGCTGTGTAATTAGGTTGTGTACACTTGTAAAGTTTTTTTTTTTTTTTATAACCATAGTAACACTGGCTTAACCAATGGCATGAGTTTGAGGCAGAGATATCTGTTTGCCAGACAGCAGAGTTCTGGAAACATAATTTTTCTATTTCTGTTTGCTGACACATCAATTCTGCACTTCACATTTAAAGAAATCTCATTTTAAATCGTGACCTGATGTTTAGAGAGTGTGATTCCTAACCCTAAGGTTGTGGGTTTGAGTCTCAGGCCGGCAAAACCATGACTAAGGTGCCCTTGAGCAAGGCACCAAACCCCTAACTGCTTCCTTGGCGCCGCAGTATAAATGGCTGCCCACTGCTCGGGTGTGTGTTCACGGTGTGTGTGTGTGTGTGTGTGTGTGTTCACTGCTGTGTGTGTGCACTTTGGATGGGTTGAATGCACAGCTCGAATTCTGAGTATGGGTCACCATACTTGGCTGTATGTCATGTCACTTTCACTTTCACTTCTCTTCCTGTCTGAAAATATGTGTGGTGTATTGTTTTGGAGGAAGAACTAGATGTTGACCTTTTGCAGTCATTTGCCACTGTAAATTCGACAATGCCGGACTGGACACACATGAATGGGTCACAGAACAACATTCTGCTCTAGACACAGTTATGATTGCACATAAACACCTCACTCCATCCAGTCAAAGATAGATGTGTAAATGTGTAAATTTTGTCTATTTATTCATATTTTGTCTCCAAGTCTTTTTCTCTGAGTTATCATTTCCTCTCCTCAATTCAAAGACAACCAAATAAATACCTTTTGTAAAATAAATAAATAAAGACTGCCTTGCTCTCAGTTGTTGAAGCTCTAAGACTGGCAAGAGCGTAATCCAAATCTTCAGTACTTATCCTGCTTGATCTGTCCGCTGCTTTTGACATGGTTAACCACCAGATCCTTCTATCAACCCTACTGGCAAAAGGCATCTCAGGAACCACACTTCAATGGTTTGAGTCTTACCTTTCAGATAGGTCCTTCAAAGTATCTTGGAGAGGTGAGGTGTCCAAGTCACAACATCTAACTACTGGGGTGCCTCAGGGCTCAGTTCTTGGACCACTTCTCTTCTCTGTCTACATGGCATCATTAGGTTCTGTCATTCAGAAACATGGCTTTTCATACCACTGCTATGCTGATGACACTCAACTCTACCTCTCATTCCATCCTGATGATCCGACAGTAGCTATTCGCATCTCAGCTTGTCTAACAGACATTTCTTCCTGGATGATGGACCATCACCTTCAACTCAACCTTGCCAAGACAGAACTGCTTGTGATTCCAGCAAACCCATCGTTTCATCACAATTTCATTATCAAGTTAGGCACATAAACCATAACTCCTTCAAAAACAGCTAGAAGCCTTGGAGTTATGATTGATGATCTGCTGACTTTCTCAGACCACATTGCTAAAACTGTCCGATCCTGCAGATTTGCTTTATTCAACATCAAGAAGATCAATCCCTTTCTTTCGGAACATGCTGCACAACTCCTTGTTCAAGCTCTTGTTCATGTGCAGGCTGGACTATTGCAATGCCCTCTTGGCAGGTCTTCCAGCCAATTCTATCAAACCTTTACAATTAATTCAGAACGCAGCAGCAAGATTAATTTTTAATGAGCCAAAGAGGGTACATGTCACACCTCTGTTTATCAATTTGCACTGGCTTCCAATAGCTGCTCGTATAAAATTCAAGGCATTGATGTTTGCCTACAAAACTACCACTGGCTCTGCACCCATTTACCTAAATTTGTTACTTCAGACTTGCCCTCTAGAAGCTTGCGTTCTGCAAGTGAACGTCGCTTGATTGTGCCATCCCAAAGAAGCACAAAGTCACTTTTACGGACTTTTAAATTAAATGTTCCCTCCTGGTGGAATGACCTCCTCAACTCAATCCGGACAGCTGAGTCCTTAGCCATATTCAAGAATCGGCTTAAAACACATCTCTTCCATCTTTATTTAACCCTCTAACTTTAACACTCACTATTCTAATTATATTCTTTAAAAAAATCTAACAACCTTTCTAATCTTTTTATATTCTATTTTCTTTTCATTAATTATGCAATTGTATGTGTGTGTGTGTGTGTATGTGTAAAGACCTCTAACACTAGCTTGCTCTATTCTTTTTTATTCTATCTGTTTGCTTTATATTATATTATTTAAAATCCCATGCTAGGTGTACTGTGTTAACCTAACTGAGACTTGTTATAGTACTTATATATCATTGCTCTTTTTGTTGTTTTTGATTGCTTCCACTGTCCTCATCTGTAAGTCGCTTTGGATAAAAGCGTCTGCTAAATGAATAAATGTAAATGTAAATGTAAATACCAACACGATTTGACATTTGACATTTTATTTTTAACCTGTCTTAAGATAATTGTATTCTGGCTTCCCTTCCTAACTTGACAGTTAATCCACAAATGTCTATCCTATCCTATCCTATCCTATCCTATCCTATCCTATCCTATCCTATCCTATCCCATCCCATCCCTTCCCTTCCCTTCCCTTCCCTTCCCTTCCTGCCAAACCTCCCTGTCCCACCTTCATGATCAACTCTTTCTCTAGTCCTGAGTATGTCCCTGCAGCAGCATTATATAAACTGTACAAGTTCATTAGCAGTTAGCTTGTAGCTTTGCAGGAACAGCAGGTTCTGATGACAACAGATCATGCTGAAGAGAGAGGTCCTCTCTCTGTAACATTATGCTAAACTCTACACTGTGATACCCATCCCAGTATTTCACCAATCGTGCTTGGTGCAAAATAAATTCAGTGGCAGTCTATGCACATGACGGGCTGGTCCAAAAGGTGAGCCAGCAGAGACATACTATTCACCAGCAAATCCTAACTTGTGAAGTTTGTCAACTAAGGTGGCCATAATGGTTAATTTAGACATAGATTATTGCATTAATTTAAGCGCTATAAATAGGGATGTCCCGATAAAATGTTTTGTGTCCCCGATCTGATACGAGTTATTGAATGCTGAGTATATGCCGATACCGAGTCCTGTTCTATTATTATATTTTTTCTGCACACTTCAAGAACATTATAGTTGTGAAATTCAATCCAATGTATACAGAGTCATACAGAGAATTTCTTGGGGCAGGGGCTCAAATGTAAAAAGGGGGATCTAGCCTAATGGAATTACTATATTTATAGGCGTATTTTGTCAATAAATCTGAAGCAAGATGCAACCCATAGCAATGCGTTATGGCAACGATGTTTAATATAGGCTGACAGAAGATAAATTAAATGGTAAATAAATAACTTGTCCCAATGAGGAAAACAGTTAAAAAAAATTCACATATATTTATGGCATTATAAAAATGCTAAGTCCCCACCATGACAGATGAAAAAAACTGCTGGTAATGCATAAAAGGCAAGATGTTCACTGACACTAATAAGTATCATATTATACAGAATATCAAGCGTATTCCATGTACTTCAGATCAGGATCAGAGTTTATATTCTGCTGATTCGCTGCTTTGAGACAGTGGACAGTGAAACAGAAGAACAGGAAATTATGAGAATTATGACTTATGAATTATGAATACTGACTTGCTCAAAAAAAAATTCACATAGAACTGCAGACACAGATAGACAGATACAGACAAATTGGATGGGTGGATGGATTGAATACTGTTGGATTGAATACAGGATGGATTGATGGACTGAATAAATAAAGAAATGGACAGTTGTATGAAGCCATGATAGGATGGATAATCAGATAAGTAGAAGGATCGATGTTGGGAGTCTGAGCGTGCACTGCTGGGTAAGATAAATAAGACTCTTCTGAAATATGAATTCATCCTGTGGAGTCAAAAAGTCTCGGTTCTGATTTACAAAAAAATTAAACAAACACTTTATTATTCTTTTATTATTAGTAATACTAAATTATACATGATCATATATCTAGATATATTTACACCCTAGGAAAAACAGATGACCCAAGTAATGCCCTAGCAAGAACATCAGCAACTGCAATATAAATACCAATGCAGTTTTCTCTGCTTTTCCAGTAGCTCCCCCTCCACCCCTTCCCCGTTTCACTTTGCCAAGTTCCCCTTTCAGACGCTTGATGGATCACTGCTGTCAGGCCGTCATCCGCCTCCATATCAGCGCATGCGAATGTGCATGTGTGTTTGGGTGTAAGAAAGATTCTGTGAACATCTTCCGCATCTCTGACTTTTCTCTTTATATCCTAATGGCCTCATGACATTAAGTCACTTTGTCTACTGCTCACACATTCAGAAAGAGAGAGAGAAAAGAACAGTGGAAAATGACGAAGATATGACAGAGTAGATGTACTATTGTGAAATGAGAACCAGGAAGATGAAAGTCATTTGTCAAAGAGTATGTGTGTATGCATGTTTGATCATGTGCATGTGTGTATGTTGGAGATCATTTCCTATAAAAGCAGGAGACATCTGAGGATCATTGATTCCCTTTGTTGCACAGGTAATGAGTGACGTGATATTCAGCCAAGTATTGTGACTCATACTAAGAATTCATGCTCTGCATTTAACCCATCCAAAGTGCACACACACAGGCCACGACATCCCATAGGCGTAATGGTTTTTATACTGTACAAACTGTATATTCTATGGCCCTTCACCAACCCTACCCCTAAACTTAACCCTCACAGGAAACTTTGTGCATTTTACTTTCTAAAAAAAAAAAACTAATTCTGTATGATTTATAAGCGTTTTGAAAAATAAGGACATGGGTTATCTCCTCATAAGTCACCCTCTCCTTGTAATACCTGTGCCATACCCATGTCATTATACAGAGTTGTGTCCTGATATGTCACAAAAACAAGAGCACACACACTCACTCATATTTGTATATGTGGTTATGGGGATTTTCCATAGACATAATGGTTTTTATACTGTACAAACTATATATTCTATTCCTTAAACCTAACCTTATCCTTCACCATTTTGATTACAAGAACACAGGAATTGTCCCCAATTCACAGTGTTACAGGAAAAATATATGTAACCTGAATTCTGGTTTTGTAAATGAATTGAATTTGAAGAGATAAAACAACTGGGTAATGTGAAATTTTACAAATATCTGTCGTTAATCAGCAATGATCTTTTGTTGTTTAGCGTGAAATGTCACTGCTTGTGGATGCTGTAACTACATTATCTTTCCCACTGACTACCATTGAATAATAATAATTGTAAAAAATTTAGTATTCTGATGGAAAATATTATTATTATTATTTACATTTTTTTTGCAGGCTCAAAAAGTGGACAGTGGGTTCATGATAGATAAGGTTTTGGGATGGTGTCTATTGCAGTCAGCCAGTCAACTTGGCCATGATGTCATTTTCTACAGCACCAGAGTGATTATTCACCTTCCTGCTTCACATGCTAGCTAAGCTGCTGTCCTTGAATGCTAATGGTTAACTCTCTCCAGGTATTATAGACTTTCTTGTATCAGCAATGCACTTTTTAAAAGCCTCATCAGCTTCTAGAGACCACAATAATAAAATCAGTGGGACCATAAAATAAAATGCAAGAAAATGCTAATAGAGTTACAGAATAAACTTTTCCCAAATTAAACAATATTAAATAAAATCTGAATTCCATCTAAATTAAAATGCAGTTTTCATGATTGTTTTCTTAAATGTATGTGAAAACAATTAAGCATTAGGAATATTTTTATTCATTTATTATTTTGTTGTTGTTGTCACCTTTGACCTGTATACTGGTAATTTATAAAGCACTATTTGTTGTAAAAGTGATATACAATGAAACTGAATTGATAATAAACATATCAGATTTATTAAACAATATAAGGCTATGATGTATAACTAACTAACTAACTAACTAAATAAATACAAGATTTGGATACAGTATACATTTTTTTTTTCAAAACAGTGACTACAATAAAAAAAAATAACAACAGGAAACCTGCTGGTATGATGCAGGTATCTGCACACTGTGTTTATGGTGTCATGCTGCCCTGGAGAAAAAAAAAAATAAAAATAAAAAAACCTTTTAGGAGGAAGATGGAAAAGAATTCTTGCTGTGCAATTTAAGCACTGATAAATCAGCAAAACTAAGCCAGAATGCTAATGCTTCTTAGTCGATGCTGCTTCAATTAGTCTTTCAGCCACTGTGTGTGTTTGTGTGTGTGACAGCTCTTCAGAGTCTTGTGCGGTACTGATCGTAATTGATGCGATAATCATTAGCAAATGGTCATCCACTTTGAGGCCACTGAAGCTATGGAGACACTGACAACAGCAGCAAAACTCTGTGTCTGATTTAATACAAGGCAGCAAGGAAACAGGGAGAAAAGAAGGGGTGCATTGAGGACAGAATGTGTCAGCGAAAGAGGGCTGAGGGAGTTGCTAAGTGCAGAGAGATGTTCAGTGTGAGACACACACACACATAATGGACAGGGTTATTATGTTCTAAAGCCAGGCACTCGCAGTAGTTTTTCATTCAGTCTGAATCATGAATAACATTACGGATTATAGAAAGATTACCAGAATTACTATTCTATTCTAATCTATGCCCTACCAACACACACAGGCACGCACATACTAGTAGCACTAGAAGATCAAATTAGACCAAGAAAAGCATGTCCTGAACTTAGAAAATAATATGAGTAAAGGACACAGAGGAAGAGAGGATGGTAGGAAGAAGAGGCCTGATAATATTGAGGAAGGGCTGCTATCTATCCTGGGAGGCCGAATCGATGGAGGATAGAGACAAGATCTATTTTGGCTGGTCTGTTTTCAGGTGTCTAAAGGCAGTGAGAATGGGAGATGGTAAGAGAGAGAGGAGGGATACTTTAACTAATGTTGCATCACTTCTCAAGTTACCTCAAGGGAAGATGGGAATAGTGGACACAGGTGATAAGCAGAACCCAGGGTAATAGAGGAAACTGAAAAAGAGGGGCGTGGAAAGAAATAGGGAGACGAGAAGAGAAGAGAAGAGAAGAGAAGAGAAGAGAAGAGAAGAGAAGAGAAGAGAAGAGAAGAGAAGGTCACAGGAGGTTGCAGGAAGACCACACAGGAAAAGAAAAAAGAAGATAAAGAGACAAATGAAGCTGATACTTTTGCATAGCACTATAGAGTTTTTTTCACGCTCAATCTCCCAAAGATTTCTGGACATAATTTATAAGACATTAAACGTTGTGTTGGAAATTGCACTCAGTTGCACATTCCTGTCCCTCCACCAACACATAACATATGTATTTCTTACGAATTCCATCGCTTAGTATTCCCAAAAATTTAACTGTTGTTTACCAATGTTGTTCCAAACCTGTATGAATTTCTTTTTTTCTGGAGAACACAAAAGAAGACATTTTGAAGAACACTGACTTTCATTGCCTACTACAAAAAAGGATATGAGGGTGAGAAAGATGGAGGTTTCCAGTTACTCATGACTTATCCCTTTAAAAAAATGACCATGCCAACCATACTTAGTGCCAAAATACCATAGTTACTTATCGTTCACAATCATTATGCTGTAAGAAGAATCTTAATGGTCTCTGTAAGAATCTAATAGGATATGTTGTCGAGTCAGTGCTGTAATTAATTTAATCATGGGGTTTAATCTGGCACTTCTATGTGGACATTATAAATGTTTATGATTCCTTCCATAGTGCAAAGTCAGAAGACTCATCTAATTTTGTTACATAATAAAAAATAAGAATCTTTCACTATTTAATGAGTAATGTGCTGAAAAACAAGCTTAATTCAGTAAAGTCTAATTGTTCACTGGTTATATTCATCTGCATTTTTCAGTGTTATGACTTTGTCATAATTATTATCTTGTTGTTATGAAATTTGCATAATTACTGGGCTGTACTGTTGATAATACCAAAGAGGGGTGAGCAAGCATGTACTCTAGTAATGATGTGCAAAAATCACTTTCATGGATGTGACTCTGACGTGAGAAGTGAAGTGCTAGGGCCTAAATGAGTTAATCTTTATTTTTTGTTCATTTATGTGAATCAGCTTTCCAATACTACATAAGAGAAGACCAAGTAGGACAAACTGATTTGCTAGAATAAATCAGACTGTCCAAATCTACATAAAAAAAAATAAAAAAAATAAATAAATAAATAAATAAATTAAAAAAAAACCCTGAACACCTGGGGAATACTTTATCAAGGTGTTCCACCACAATTTGCTTTTAATAAAGCTGCCAACCTTTTTAAAAAGGTTATTCAAAAGATCTATTCAGGAGATCCAGTTGAATGCCATCTATCAAAAAATAGCAAAAGATAATATTTAATTCAGGTGACTGAGCATGGCAGATGAAGTTCATCTTGTTGCTCCAACTGTCCAGGTTTTATGATCATGACTCAGTCTTTTTTCGCATTTTAACATTGGTGCCTGTGATTAAAGTTTAAAGTTCTTTTTCATGGAAACTGGCTTTGTGAAGTTTTCTGTGGTTGGTTTTTGTGAAAACGGTCTTCAAGAGGAATATTGCTGGCTTGCTTTCATTGCTGCAATTCTGTGTTGTTTGGACATTGTGTTGTTTCACTTTCAGGTTTCAAACACTTTTCTTCTTTGCAGATGAAGTCTTGCCTTGTACTACATCATAATCATTAAGGCTATTGTTCTCCAAAAACCAAATAACTGGGCTGCTAAGGTAAAAAAAAAAAATAAATAATAATTCCTGCTGATTGGCCTTTCATGATTTCTTCTTTTTGGAAGTCTGAAACTTTGGAAGTTGTACTAAACACTGCTGAACATAACTTTTACTACAATGATAAACAAACTAGACCAACATTTATTTTTCACTGTAGCCTATACAGATTATATTAACCCCATTATAATACGTGGTCACATAATTTTGTCCTACCTCTGTATGAGAGAAAGAACTGTTTAAAATGAACCAGTTCACTAGAATTAATTTTCAAGCACACATATGAAAAACAGGACTGTTTCGAACAAACCGTCTCACTACAATAAATCTGTTTTAAACAGCATATAGAGAGAAGGGACAGTTTAGTATGTTTTATTCCCTCTCCTTGCTTGGCAGGAAAGTTGGTTACAAAATACAATGTTGCATTAAAACCAGCTACTGTACAGTATGCAGCATTAGTTGTGCTACGGTGCAAAAGTACCTTATTTGAAAAGCTACAGTATTAAACATCTCACACAAACAGTAAATGTATTTGAGTTATTAGTGGCACTATTTTTAGTAGGCTATTTCCCAACACTGGCCATGAGGAAGACTGAATGTTTGATTTGTGAGTAACCTCATCCTCTCATTTTTATTTGATGTGATGATTATTTCATTATTTTTGTTATTCTCTTTTCCTTTGTGTTTACATATGAGTTTATCTGTTAAATCAGGTACACTGCACAAAGTAGCAAAGTTTGCATTTGTACAGCTTTCACATTATTAAGAATAAAGCATTCTTAAACACATCTTGTCCATCAGTGCTGAGTAAAATGACTAGTGCTTTTGTGACTCTCACTTCTCTTGAAGTTACGCAAGAAGCTCTTCATCAAAAGAAAATTGCCACACACTAAGGTGGGAGTGTGAATTTACAAGCTTTAACTTCTAAAATTTACTAAAATAATTGTTATATGGCCTTTCCATGCTCTTTAGAGGTTTCCATCAATAGTGTTAGACAGTGTGGTTATAGTCTTTAATGCTGTAATTTTACATGCAGAAATGCACAGGGTGCCTAAGCATAGGAATTCATATGGAGAGCAACTGTATGAGCTCATTCAGAGTTAAAGAAACCACACACATCAGCACTACAAAGTTGACACTTGAAACATGATAACTGATGTCTTTCTCTTTCTGCTTTTTCTAGGTCTGTGGATCACTCCACTATCTACCATGCCGGACTCCCCACCACTTCAGCCATTCAGAAAACCACATCTGTCCCACATTTTATACCATCCTCACAGGAACACACACTCACCCTCATTGCCCTCTCATCCATCCATCTATTTGAACCAAAATATCCTCAAACCCTCTGAAGCATTTTGTCAACCTCCGCTGTGGTCAAAGTTCACCAGCAAAAACTCACTCCCAGACACAACCTCACCGACACTGCCACTGCAGTTACTGGCACTGGTCACTTTTGCCTGCTTGCTGCCTGCTCTTTTCAGTCAGATTCCAGGAGCTGTAGCTGGCGAGACGTGGGGTGTAGTCTCAGCGTGCCCCTTCCATTGTGTCTGCAGGAATCTCTCCGAATCTCTAAGCACACTTTGTGCCGATAAAGGTCTTCTTTTTGTCCCACCAAACATTGACCGCCGAACTGTTGAGCTTCGCCTTGCTGATAACTTCATTCGAGAAGTGGGAGGAGCTGACTTTGCCAACATGACGGGACTGGTGGATTTGACAATATCCCGGAATACCATCAGTCACATCTGGCCACTGGCATTTGCAGATCTGGAAACTCTTCGTTCGTTGCACTTAGATGGCAACCGACTCTCAGAGCTGGGCCCACGAGACTTAGTAGGCATGATAAACCTGCAGCATCTAATTCTCAACAACAACCAGCTCATCAATATCTCCTCTGAGGCCTTCGGTGACTTTTTATTCACTCTAGAGGTCTTGGACTTATCTTATAACAATCTGTGCAAGGCTCCCTGGAATGCCATTCAGAGTATGGCCAGTCTGCATACTTTGAACCTAGACCACAATCTCATTGACCAGATTGCTGAGGGGTCTTTTAGTGAGCTCTACAAATTAGCTCGATTAGACATGACCTCCAATCGGCTACAGACTTTACCACCCGATCCATTGTTCGCTCGCTCCCAGACAGGGGTTATCAGTCCTACACCCTACAATGCCGTAATAAACTTAAATTTTGGGGGTAACCCATTACACTGCAACTGTGAACTGCTTTGGTTGAGGAGGCTGATCCGCAGTGATGATATGGAAACATGTGCTACACCCCTTCATTTGGCAGGACGTTACTTCTGGTCTATCCCTGAGGAGGAATTTGCCTGTGAGCCTCCGCTAATTACCCGACATACACACAAACTCTGGGTTTTGGAGGGTCAAAGGGCAACACTCAAATGTCGTGCTTTTGGTGATCCAGAGCCAGTGGTGCACTGGGTCTCACCAGATGACCGCATTATTGGCAATTCCAGTCGTACCACATCTTTCCGAAATGGCACTCTTGAGCTACATGTGACTATTGCTCGTGATGATGGGACATACACTTGTATTGCTATCAATGCTGCAGGTGAGGCCACCTCACTTGTTGACCTGAAGGTTATCCCCCTCCCTCATCGTGGAAATGGAACGATATTGTTAGCTCGTGACCCAGGATTATCAGACATCACCAGAGGGAAGACTTCCAGTGGGCAAAGTTCTTGTCTGGACACTACCAGTGACCCCCAGGAGGGACCGGTGGAGGGTCAGGCAGAGAGTGAGGATGTGGTTAGCAAAGGGATTGAGGAGCAGATGGTGGGAGTACAAGGAGTGACCTCCACCTCAGCACAAGTGCGATGGGATAAGGGTCAACTGATGGGAGCCAGCCTGGTGTGTATGTATCAAATACAGTATAACTGCACTGCTGATGAGACACTAATTTACAGGTGAGTAAGAGTGTAAACACTGAAACCATAACATCAGCTTTCAGGGTTAGTGTCAACTTCACATGATGTATTTACAAGGTGATTTCAGTTGAAGTATTAAAACAAATGGAATATACATTCTGTATAAGTGATTTTTGTGCATAATTTAAAAATGAATTGAGAATGCCTTTTAAATTCTCATTTAATTTGTGACTTTGAATTAAAGATGTTTTTTTTTTAGTTTAAGGAAGTATAATTTTAATAAATCAAAACCCATATAACAACAAAATGACAAAATGATAGATAACCAGATACTAAATTGCTCTAATTCAAAGTCATGTGCAGTGTGTCAATTTTATTTAAAATGTACACTGTACTGAAAGAAAGCCTTTTTTGCAGTTTTGCAGCAAAAAAAAAAAAAAACTAAATATAATTTTCTAATGTTTTTTTAAGGATTTTATAATGTTATATTATATATTTATTTTTTGTTTTATTTCGTTATTTGATCTCCGTTTACAAAACAAAATAAAATTCCAGTCAGTTTGCTAACTGTCCCTTGGTCCCACCCTGGCGGTAGTTTTGCAGCAACTGACATGCAGTTAATGCCCTGGCCCTGCTGCGGTGGTACACGCGGTGGTAATAGGCATTTTGGTTGGCCAGCTACTGTATATATACAGTTCATCCGAGAAAAAATAAATAAAAAATAAAAATTCTGTCATTAATTACTCACCCTCATGTTGTTACAAACCCGTAAGACATTCATTTATCTTTGTAACACAGATTAAGGTATTTTTGATGAAATCTGAGAGCTTTCTGACCCTGCATAGACAACAATGCAACTACCACGTTCAAGGCCCAGAAGGTAGTTAGGACATTGTAAATGTGCATCAAAGACTGATACGGAAGAGAAGAAAATGTTTACCGTATTTTCCACACTATAAGGCACACTTAAAAGCCTTTAATTTTCTCAAAAATCGACTTATAATTCGGAGCGCCTTATATATGGATCAAGGCGCTCTGTCAAAATGTTTACATTCCCTTTAGCACAGCTCCATCTAGTGGATGCATAACACAAACCCAGTCAAACGTTTGACTGCAGTGTCTTCTATTCCAGTGGTTCTCAACCTTTTTTTCCCACCGGGCCGTATTATGGTCCAAGTGCAAGTCTCGCGGGCCCCACGCATATAATTTACATATTAGGTCACCAATACAAACCAACCTGATTTATAATATTATAGCCTAAATATTATTATATCTAATCGATTCGATTCATTGAAATAAATAAATAATTCTACTCCCCATAAATAAAACACCTGATGCTGTCGCGAGCTGAACAATTTTGTGAAATTCGGCTCGATGTAGTAACAGCACAATGAAGTTGCAATTGTAAAGCCTATTTTATACTTTCCGCATGAGCAATCCGGACACGGACTTCTTCCATTTATACTTCCGAAAGCGCACGCTGATGGTCCGCTCTGCAACAAACATGTGAACAAACAATTTCCCAGAATTATTGCACATCGCTGTCTTTATATTCTTTATTGACGGATTGCACAGGTTCGATTGGCAATGGGCTTCATCACACTGCCTGAACATGTGCAATTGTGCTTTTGAAGCCTACTGACCACGCGCACCTGTCCGCGCGGTCGTCTGCTCAGAGCCTTGGCACACACTCACACTCTTTTTACGTCACCCCTACCTAGCGGTCCATAGCGGACTCGCAGACGCAGAAAGTAAAGAGGCTTTAAGATGCAGTCTGTAAGACGGGCACGGGAGCATGACCAGACATTGCAGAAAATGTGTGTTCACAAATGTAGCCTATGTCGATCCAAATATGGAAAGCACTTTGAATTTAATAATATGAGGTTCTCTCCAGAGATGTTTTGCCACATTTCTTCAATTAAGGATGATTGCTGCATAGTATATGGTGTTTCCATTTGCTTGCACTTCTTTAAGTGAGTTGCGGGGTAAACCGAAAATCCTCCTTCACTACATACTGCGACTATTCTTTTTTGTATGTGTTCATTCGCTGGCATTCTCCACATTTATTTTTTTCTCCGTTAAAAAGAAATTTGTCATTTCTGATGCTCAATTTTACCGAACTAATAGCTGTTGATGACTATTTTAATTTAATTCTGCCAAAGTGCGCACTTGTATGTGTTTTGTAATGTTATGTAATTCTGCTCATGTCTGAAAATAATTTATGAAAAACAAAGTAATTTCACATAAAAACATTAGGTTATAGCTTATATTTCTTTAGTACCCTACTTTTTTTAAAATTAATGTACAAAATAAAATTAATTGTAAAAGTGAACCATTTTTCTGGAAGTTAACCATATTAACATATGTTGACTATATCTGGATTTTAAGAATACTTCACTGAAAGTGACATTAAAGCGATGGATTGGAACTTTAATAGGGCTCAAACAACAAGCTTTTAAATATGACCTACTGTCATATTACAGGCTAATTGTTCAGAAATCCACTTGTGTGCATTCTGAGTCAGCTTATATAACCATTTAATATGACATTTAACAGCACTGCCATAATAAATATGCCATGCTCTGATTCTTGTCAGCATGAATCGTGATAATAATGAGCTCCATGCTGAATCTGAGGCAAAGGCAGTCCTACTGCTTTCGCATGTTATCAGTGTCTTTGGCTCTAGCAGCAGCTTCAGCCTAGTCATTGTCAGACATTTCATTTCAATACAGCATGTTCAACACATCTTGCACTTCTCCGAGACATTGTCTAAGGCAAGTGACATACACCCTCTTGCTGTCTGTCCTTAATTAAGGGGCCAAGAGGGAGTGAACGTGTATATGGTGTGGGAGAATTACAAGCTTCTTGATACTGAATCTGACAGGGGGCTGGTAAGGAGAGAGAGAGAGAGAGAGTCAGAAAGAGGGAATGGGAAATAAAGAAGAGGGGTGGGACAGAGATAAAGATAGAGTGTCTTGGTGTCTATAGCTTTTTTAAAGAATAAGAAACAGCAGAAAAGAAGTTTCATTGGATACACAGAGGATATGCAAAAAGAAAGGTAAATCCTGTAGAGATATGCAAGGGAGACAAAGAATGACATTAACTGGATGAGAATGGAAGAAAAGAGTGTGACAAGTAAAAGGCAGGGTTGAGTTTAGAGAATAAAAGCAGTCTGTTTATGAATATTAAGTTTGTGGAGACACAAGATGAAAGTCTTTTCTGTTTCCTTCCCTTTCATTCAGGCTAAATCTCTCTCTCTCTCTCTCTCTCTCTCTCTCTCTCTCTCTCTCTCTCTCTCTCTCTCTCTCTCTTATTAATCTAATAATTGCCTGTTTCTGTGTCACCAGTTTCACAAAACATTTCCCTGTCAGATTTAACTGCAGAATGGATGTGTATGAGTGAGTATGTGTTAATGTACAAACCCAATTCAAAAAAAGTTGGGACACTGTACAAATTGTGAATAAAAACAGAATGCAATGATGTGGAAGTTTCAAATTTCAATATTTTATTCAGAATAAAACATAGATGACATATCAAATGTTTACACTGAGAAAATGTATAATTTTAAGGCTTCTGAACTGAGCGCTGATAACAACTTGGGTTGTCCATGTCCTCTTTAGTCCGGATGGCATGGTGTCCCAGTTTTCCAAAAAGATAATCAAATTTTGATTCGTCTGACCACAGAACAGTTTTCCACTTTGCAACAGTCCATTTTAAATGAGCCTTGGCCCAGTGAAAACGCCTGCACTTCTTGATCATGTTTAGGAATGGCTTCTTTTTTGACCTATAGAGTTTTAGCCGGCAACGGCGAATGGCACAGTGGATTTTTACCGACAATGTTTTCTGGAAGTATTTCTGAGCCCATGTTGTGATTTCCATTACAGTAGCATTCCTGTATGTGATGCAGTGCCGTCTAAGGGCCCGAAGATCACGGGCATCCAGTATGGTTTTCCGGCCTTGACCCTTACGCACAGAGATGGTTCAAGATTCTCTGAATCTTTGGATGATATTATGCACTGTAGATGATGATAACTAAAAAAGTTAATTATCCGTGAAAACCTTGACATCATGAGATCATGAGAGATGTACTGCCCTACAAAGCAAAAAGGCAGTAACTACGCAGAGTGCAGAACTGAGAAAAATGACTTAAATGTTATCCTGTCATCCAGCCTAAGTAGTTGTAGGTAGATTATTGAACATGTTGCTTTTATGTCACTTTATATTAGCTTATTCTTTGTACATATCAATCCTCATATTTAATTTGATATTTTACCCCTATTTTGCAGTTACTGTATTATTGCTTTGTATTACTTACCAAAAACGTGACACCATACCAAGGAAAAAGGCAGTAACTACAGATTCTCCAAAAACTATTTCGCCACAACTTGGGCTATGGGTGTCTTAGATACACTGTATTTGAAATAATTGGAACCATTTGTTTTCCTGAACATGGATATACCAAACCCAAACTAATTTAACCATTTTAGGTCAATATTTTCCACCTGGAAGCTGTTCTGGTGCTGTAACGGCTGCTTAAAGTCTCACATTGCTAAGCTGTATCAAGGTCCTAATGGGCACCACTTATTTTGAATAGAACCACATTATTATTTGTGAGTATTAGATTAATGTGTGTCTGGGGGTGTTTCTGTATCTGTAATGTAGTATCTGCTATACCTACAAATCACATTAATGTTTAAGCACTCCAAAACAACTTTTCTTTGGAGCAATATAGGCAAGTTAAACTCCAATTCAACAGAGCAAAACAAAATAATTGTGTCTAAGTGTTTCTAAGGCTTTTTAAACTCTTAGGATGATAAATAAGATAAACAAGTTGATTTTATACGGTGCAGTATCTGTTTCAGTAGGTTTATAAACACAAAGTACTGAATGAAATGAATACATGGGACAGATATTTCAAATTAGTAAAAATACATTTAATAATAGATTGTATATAGATTACAGATTATATACATATATATATATATTATATTTATAAAAGCATGGTAATAATAATATAAATCAAATTAATTGGTGAACATGAACACCATATTTCATATGGTTATTACTCCTCATCCTCCACAACATTGGTGGCATGAGAGGACAAAGATTACAGATTATGTCTCTCTTCTTGACCTCCTCAACCCCTCTATTCTGTCGTCGCAAAAGAGTGGGCACCTTCAGCGAGAATTTTTTCATTAGGAAGTCCAATTCCATAAATTCATTCTCCATATGGGATAGTTTGTAAAAGAGGCTCTTGGAGCCATGCCACACCTGTATCTCCGCCATCTCCCTGAGCTTTGTTGCTTGCGCTTTCTTGACCTTGATGGTGGAGTGGCCATCCCTCCAATCTAGCACATTGGCATTCTCCAATTTGACAACATCCACCTTCCTGGAGTTGGAGCTTGCCACAACACTCACAAAGTCCTCGAAGTCGTACACCACACCACCTGGACAGCTCCTCATTTGCTGCTCGACACCATGGTGGAAACTGTCTGCAGTCATGAACGTGTGTCCCCTCTCAAAAAACTTTAGTGTGATGTCCTCCTGTGAAATGGTGTCACTGTTCACAAGAGTGATGAGTGAGGATAGAAGGCACCAGTTCTTATGCTGTGCACTGCAGTTGTCCACCCAGAATATGCTGTGGCGTACATCCCGGTCCTTCTCCAATGCAGTTGTGTATGCTGATGTAATTTCCGCTGCACTTCCCTTGCCCAGCCATTCCCTCGTGCCACAATACAGAGATGATGTTTTATTTGTTTGTTTTTTTCCCCACTGAGGCAAATGTTTCGTGGTATGCCATGATGCGACGAGTAAATACTGCTGACTTGACTCCTGGCATGTGTGGCAGCATTATCACCTTCTGGAGGTCCACGCTCCGAAATGATGTCATGTCCGGCCAGTCCCTCTCTGCATCTGCCTGGTAGCTTTGGCGGCTCTCTAGGACAGACTGCTTATGTTTGTTCCACCTTAGGCACTCTGGGCAATCTGAGCTTTCAGTCTCCCCTGTGTGGCAGTTCGCATGTTCAGCATGTTCCAAACAGTCCTCACATTGCTCCTCCCCAAGTTTGGCAAAGCTGATTTTTTTGTCTTTTACAATCTTCCTGTATGCTTCATAGGAGCAGGTGTTTCCTTAATCCAGGTAGTCTGAATGCATCATCTTTATAGTGATGTCACTTGGCTGGTACCGTCGATTTGGGGCATGCTCCCATCTGTAATGGCTCACACAAGGATGGAAGGACTCAATGTGGTCATCAAGGGTCTTCACATCCATCTTGTTGACTGCAGCCTGCCTTCCTCTCTGGTCCTTGGGTGGAACCAGTGGCCTGGTGTTTGACTTCCCCATCATGGAAATGACCAGACTGTCATTTTTAGGGTGATAGCCCAATGATGACAGGAAAAACATTTTGCAGACCTGTCTTGGCTCTCCTTTCTGGTTTTGCAGCCGGTAGATGAATGAGCAGCCACAGCGACTTTCTGGGCCGGTTGTTGTTCATTTGGTTGGCATTGAGGTAACTGAGTAAAACATCCATGATCGTCTTTCTGTGTAGGTCATCTCCCAGTATTGACTCCATATCTCCCTCCATCTTTCCTATGAAATATGGTCTGTACACCTTCTTCGACATTTGGCACCACATGGCTCTCTCATTGGTGGTCCTAAGGTCGTAAGATTATTTTAATGTTTTTGAGAGAAGTCTCATCATCTTTTTTTTCAGAATTCTTTGATGAACACATTTTAAAACAGCAGCATTTAATTGAAATATAAGTATTTTGTAGCATTGTCTTTACTTTCACTTTTGACCAATTTATTGTTTCCTTCATGAATAAAAGCATTAATTTCTTATGAGAAACTGCCAGAGAAACTGCTGGTGTCCGTCTATCACCACTCCATCGAGAGCGTGCTGACAAACTGCATCTCTGTGTGGTATGCCAGCTGCTCAGCAGCGGACAGGAGAGCTCTTCAGAGAATCATCAGCACAGCCCAGAAGATCATCGGCTGCCTGCTGCCCTCTCTGGAGGTGTTATTCAGCTCTCGCTGCCTCAGTAGAGCAGCCAACATACTTAAAGACCCATCCCACCCTGGACATCAGCTGTTTGACTGGCTGCCCTCTGGTAGACGTATCAGGTCCATCCCATCATGGACAAACAGACTCAAAAACAGCTTCTACCCCAGAGCCATTCGTGAACTGAACACTGGCAGACAATCTACATAGACTCTCTGTCTTTTTTGATCACAATACCACTGAACATTGCATAGAGGCAAATAGTATCTTCAACTGTTCCTCGTTGGTTTACATTTCAAATGTACTTCTGCACTACTGTTTTTACATTTCAACTGCACTATTTTATCTGGATTCTTGCACTACTGATTTACATTTGCACTTCATTAACTGTACATAAGGTCCCCGCAACCCAAACCTCTTCAGCTATGCCATTGTATCATATTGTATCTTTTTATCACATTGTCCTATTGTTGTATATATTTATTTTTATTAGATCCTGCACCTTTTGCATTAATACTGTTCCAATACTTTTGATGTTATGTGTGAATAACAGAGAGGATTGCTAATTAATGTTGTTGTACTCTGTGCAATGACAATAGAAGGAATCTAACAGTATTAAGGTGAAAAAGTGATGTGACGTAAAATTAATGCACCAATGCTATCATTATTTCTCTGCCATTCACACTTAGAGCACTTACTCACCTGGATAAAAAATGGAATCCACCAACAGACATTCTATATCTAGTTCTCCTACAGGGTTTCCATGGTAATGCCTGTTTTGGCTTTATGTCCTGTTGTTTACCTACTAGTGCATGGTCAGTTACTTCTAAAATATGCCAGCTCCAGTATACTGCCTTGGATACAGCTAAACAAGACATTGTTTCATGTTTATTTTAAGAGTATATCTCTTTCCGTGCCTGGAAACAACACAAAAAGGGCATGCAGAGCTACACAGAGTTTGGAAATACAAAGCTAAAAGAGGGCAGACAGAATGACCTTGAGCTATAACTCATAATTTACAGCACTGTCGGGCTTAATAAATTCCGACCCCAATGACAGAGCAGTTCAGGCAGACAGAGTGTGTTTGTGTGTGTTTGACAGAGAGAGAAAGAGAGGGAGAGAGTCTTTTTTTAACCTTATTGATTTAATAAACAAATTACACTTGTGCATTCATATTGGAAAACACATTTTCATGGAAAACAACTCAAATGTTCAATGGAAAACTTCAAATACTTCTATCATATATCCCAGTTTAATGTGCAGAGAGAGATTATGCCAAATAAAGTGTATAGCGTTAGTTCTGGCAGGTCACGTGAGTCAAGCTTGCATCGGTTGACTCTCATCTGATCCACATCTGCCTATAGGAATATGATGCCTAACATGGCATTCCTATATAAGGTCTATTAAGGATTATTCAGCAGCTTTATCACTTGCTCAGGAGCAAATTACCCTCCTCCATCCCCAACTCCTCCTTTTGCCACAGTCAGAACTTGGCCTTTTTGATTTTACTCATTGAATTAGATTCCTATTTATCTTGAATAATGCTGTTACACTTAAACTTACACTTTGATAAAATTTTTTGGTGCACTCAAAAGATCTTGCTATCAACCAAGGGAGTCAGATTGAGGTATCTCTACCACTTTTATCAAACACATGGGGGTATGTTTGGGAAACCTGTTTAAAAATTACTTTTATTTTATAATTATATATATATATATATATATATATATATATATATATATATATATATAGAGCCACAAGTCTTCCACATAATGTTTGTATAATTTCAACATTCATATATACAGTACGTCACATTTATAAGCCAGTAATGGATGTATCATGTGTGTAAAAACAAAAACAATTTTAGAAGTATTGTATGGGAAGACCTTAATTTGGATGTTGGTGTGCCAGAACAGCACATTAAATTTCCATTACATTAGTGCAGTATTTTGTTTTTGCTACGAAAAAGGGAATAAAGGAACATGAGTCTAATCAAAATGCTGTTTCATTTTAATGGAATGGGGAGATTGCTACAGGTTACTAACCATCCGCTCTCTCACCTCTCTCTCTCTCTCTCTTTCTCTCTGTCTGTCTGTCTGTCCCCTTCCCCTCCACTTTTAGGATTCTGCCCCCCACAAGTGACAGCTTTCTACTGAAAAACCTGGTCTCTGACTCAGACTACAATTTGTGCGTGCTAGTCATTTTTGATGACACAGTCACTTCCATGGCCGCCACAAAGGTCCTTGGTTGCACCCAGTTTAGCACCAAGGACAATTACCCAGACTGCCGTTCACTTCAAGTCCACTTTCTTGGCAGGACTCTAACAATTCTGGTTGGTGGAGTTGTTGTAGTAGCGCTGTTGGTATTTACAGTGGCACTGATGGTACGCCACCGTGTGTGCAGTAACCATGACAATCAACATGAAATTGGTGAGGAGGTGGGTTGCTCAGGAACAGACTCCCCACCTTTTCCTGCCAAGGGAGCTGATGTCTTTTCTCACAGTAATGAAAATGGGAATGTGATGATGGTGGTGCTGCCCAATGGGCTTATTCAAAAACGAAAAGTGGCAGAGAGAGGGTTGGGGTCACCGCCTAAACCAACTTCCAAAGTAAAACCAAAAACCTTCCCAAAGCCCAAGGTGAATTTGGAACAGTTCAGAGCAGGACTAGAAGTCGACATGGGGTCTGTCAGGCCTCTTCCTCCATACATGCTGGAGAAAGAGCAAATGTCTTTGTACTATACCCCTAGTAATCATTCCCCCTCCACACATACACGGCCATCACATCAGTTAGGAGTGAAACTGCTCAAACTGCGCCCTACAAATATGGACACAAATAAACGGTCCAGTTTAAGCTTGGCTCCTCCCCCTACATACAGTCATGACAGGAGGTTCAGCACAGGAGGTGGCATTGTAGTCAGTCGGGGAAGACCAGAGAGTCAGTGGAATTCCTCACTGGCCTATCAGAGCCCTGTGTTGTCCCGTGAGAGTACTCCTCACAGCGCCCTGCGCTACAAGAGAAGCTCATCGTTCGATATGGGTGAAATTGCCACAACAGCCTGCTATAGTTATGCCAAGAGACTTAGCATAATCTGGACCAAACGGAGCCAGTCGTTACATGGCATGCTTGTCCAGTGCACTTCAGCAAGAAGCACCGCAACAACCAGCAGTGGCAGCGAAGATTTCCACATGCAGCATGCACGCGGGCACATCCGTGCCTACAATGCCACCAGTTCAAATTCTAACCCTCCAAAAGTGGAGGCTAATACAAATTCAAAGAACCAGTGGCTGAAGGATGAAGAAAAGGACAAAGAAAAGGTAGAAGAGCTTGAGGCGAGTGTGGTGTAGGGAAAGAGAAAACAGATGAGACACAAGTAGATATATAAAGAGACAGGCTGTTAGGACCAAAAAAGATGGATACAGAAAGATTAAAAGATAAACTGGTTTAAAAGAAAGCTGAAAATGTGGAAAAGTTACTGTATTAGACTGTAAAAAAAAAAAAAAGAAAGCTGCTTTGGTGGCCTTAAAGGGTTAGTTCACCCAAATAGCTAAATTATGTCACTAATAACTGAAGATGAACACTGAGCCGAGCCAGATAACGAACAATAGACTAAAAGGACTAAAGAACTGGTTGCATCGGTTTTCGGATCACCAGTACTTCTTTCGGACAGTTCGATTCAATAAACTGGTTGAAGCAAACGGTTCACCGGTTCTTTTGTGCTCGATGTAATGGCGATGATTGCCCTTGATTCAAGCCTTCGGTTTACCTGCACTCATAACACTAGCACAGAATCAGTTCAGAATCAATCACCAAAAGAATCAGTTCGGTTCAGACGCTCTGTGTGTCAGTCTGCTTCACGCTGAATCACACATGCGCAGTATCATCAGCTCTTCGGTTCTCGAATCGGACACGTCTGACAGAAACAGTTCTTGACTCGTGAACGAATCAGTCTGTTGTTCGTTATCTGGCTCAGCTCGGTGTTTATCTTCAGTTCTCTCTTCACATCAGTTCAGTCAGTGTACTGTTTGAGTACATGAATTTCTTGAGGATAATGGTTTGTCTGAACTCAGAGGGAGTGTCAGCCACATTAAAAAAAGTTAACAGCTTAAGTCATTCATCAAAATATCTTAAACTGTGTTCAAAAAAGATTAATGGAGGTCTTACGGGTTTGGAACAACATGAGGGTAAGTTATTAATGACATAATTGTGCTATTTGGGTGAACTAACCCTTTAACTGCTGCTCTCTGGTTTGGTAATGGTGATCTGGTGTGCTGGTTTTAGATGGGTTTGGAGTACTTGCCAGTCGGACAGCATGTGACACCAGCAAAACCAGTTGAAGACCAGCTTGATCAGGCTGGTAGACCAGTTAAGCTGTATTAGGAAGGTTTTAGACTGGCTTTTCAGAAGAGAAGTTGTTAAAGATCTCATGAAATATTGATGAATCATTCCAGAAAGCACAAAAAAATGCAGCTTTAGTTTAGGCAGCAGATATAAAAGTCAAGACTTCTGAAAAAAAACATACAAAGATCTGGGATTTTTGTTGAACCACAAGCTATATTTCTTTTGTGAATGTGAACAAAAGAGCACAGCACTAAATACAGGCAGACCCACAGAAACTGTGATTACTAACATGGACCTGATGTTATGGAGAATGTTATGGGGAATGTGATGGGGAATATGACGGTTCATTTTCCTGTGGCCACATGCATTGCAGGGACAAGGCCAGCAAGTAGACGTGCCGACTCATGCACAAGCGATTGGAGGAGATCAAATGATAACTGCAGCAATGGTATTACAGCAAATGTGGAATGCAGAGGAAGCAAACTGCAAGGAAAGTTAAAGTGTACAAATTGAACAATGGTGGCATGATTTGGAACACTTTTAAAACATGAATGAGCATTGACAATTGATATGTGTGTGTATGCGTATATGTGTGTTGGTGAGTGGGTGGATTAATGCACAAAAAAAGAATCAAAAGTAATTTTATGACACCACTGTATCTACTGTATCATGTGACCACCACTATCCAGTACAGGAATGTGGTCTGTGACAATTATGTTGGTGGCAAGAATGCTAGACTATTATAGAAGGAAAGATTTATTATAATAATAAAAAAAAATGTCTTTCTAAAACCACAGAATCAATTAATAAATTCTGTTTTAAAATATATTTTGTTTGGAGAAATTGATGAAAAGGACAAATAATGAGCTGTTTTTCCAGAAACGTTTCTTTTTATTTTTCATGAAATATGCTAGCAGTGAAAAGAAAAGTTAAGTTTTTTGTTGGTGTAAACTCAATGTCAATGTCATTAAGTGTTATTTTTTATTATTATTGTTTTTTTACTGAGTCTAGAAATGAAGGTTAAAATAAGGGAACCACTGACATTGTTACCTTGATTTATATCCTTAAAGGAATATTCAGAGGTAATTACAATCTTAATCAACCACATTCATGGCATTATGTTGATTACCACAAAAATTAAACTCATTAATTTCAGCTTATCAAAAATGTATTTGAAGCACTTACAATGGAAATGAATGGATGCAAACTGTAAATGCTATACTTATTATTGTTATTATATTTATTTAGTTTTGTTTCAGAATGTATGCAATAAATTGATCAAAAGCAGGGCTTGAAAACGGAAAAAAAAAAAATTAAATCGGTTCACTCCGAACAGAATCGATATGTTAACGTTTCTGTTCTGCGTTCCTCTGATATTATTTCCGTTCCGAAACCGGTTCGGGTGGAAGAAATACTGGTTAATAACGTTATTTTTTTAAAAACAATATTATTTGCCTATAATTTGCCTAATAATAATAAAGTATAGCAAAAAGAAAAGGAAAAAATAGAGATCTAATGCTTAGTCACAGCCAACACAGCATAATCTTTTCTAGATTTTGGCCAAATGTAAGCTTACTTAAAAAAAATATATATCAACACTTTAAAGACAAAGTATTTTAAGATATTTGAAAATTTTTTCTGCATTGTTAAAAGAAAAAAACAACAACAACAACAACAAAAAAAAAACACTTGTATAAGATTGCGTTTTGAGAGTAAAACAAAAAAAAAACATTATAAAAACAGTTATTCGTTTCTGTCTAAAACAAATCCTCTAAAGTTTAGGCTATAGAAATGTTAATCCCAAAACAAATAAATTTAAGCTCAAGCTGATGCCTACTTCTCTCATTCAATCAATCAATAAACTTTTATTCAAGACACATAGGTCCATAGAGACAACAAAGTACAGTATATACATACATATAAAACAATACAAAAACATATAAGGATGATGCAGACAAGGCATCATTAAAACATATACAGGCTTCGGGTCCAATGTTTCCAAAAGCAAGATGTATACCTTGTATCTGTCAGGAGAAAGCAGGCTGGATTCAGGTGCGGGTAAACTCAAGGCTTTATTCACAAAGCGGAGACAGAGAAGAACGAGTCACGCTCCACAGGTTTCACTCGCAGTGACAGGATGAACAGCAGATGAGTCACGTTTCATAGGATTCACTCGTAGTGACAGGATGAACAGCAGATGAGTCACGTTTCATAGGATTCACTCGTAGTGACAGGATGAACAGCAGATGAGTCACGTTTCACAGGATTCACTCATAGTGACAGGATGAACAGATGAAGCTACTAGGAGCTCTGGGCTTGTAAGAACTAGAGCAGAGAAATAAGCCAAACACACTGGAGCCTGAGGACAAGACACGACAGGGTGAGTACAAAGAACTGCTGGATGATCGGAGCTATTGGAACGAATAACAACAGTCTGACAATAGACAGAGAAACACAGGGAATAATAAAGGGGAAAAAATTAGAAGGACATAGAGAACAGGTGGCGAGCAATTATGGTTAACCACGGGGAACAAGGGAGGCGGGGAAAACACAAACAGGCAGACGTGGTGAGCAGTCACCATCCCAACACACACACCCACACCAAAAAGACAGGTGATTAGCCCCGAGACCCGACAGTACCCCCCCTCCCAGGAGCGTCACCTGGCGCTCTAGGAAGGGGCCTACCTCGATGCCGCCGGAAGTCCTCAATCAACGAACGGTCCAGAATGTCCCGGGACGGCACCCAACACCTCTCCTCTGGACCATACCCCTCCCAGTTCAAAAGATACTGAAACCCCCTGCCGCGGCGCCGCTCATCGAGCAAGCTCTTAACCGTATAGGTAGGAGATCCATCCACAAGACGAGGGGGTGGGGGGGTGGGGCGACTGCAAGCAGGATTAAGGGGGGAAGAGAACACAGGCTTCACCCTGGAAACATGAAACACCGGGTGAACCCGACCAAGAGTAGGAGGGAGCTTGAGCCTGATCGCCACCGGACTAACCACCTTGGTGATGCGGAAAGGCCCAATGAATCTGGGTGCCAGCTTACGAGAAGGCGCCCGGAGAGGCAGATCCTTGGTAGAGAGCCAAACCCGTTGACCACACACATAGGTAGGAGGAGAGGACCGGCGACGATCAGCTGCAGCCTTGGTTCTGTCAGAGGCTTGGACCAAAATCCTCCTGACTCTCTCCCAGGTGCGACGGCAGCGCTGGACGAAAGCCAGGGCGGATGGAACCGCTGCGTCGGGTTCCTGTGATGGGAACAGAGGTGGATTATAACCAACAGCACACTCAAAAGGGGACATACCTGACGCGGCCGCAGGAAGGGTGTTATGGGCGTATTCTGCCCAGGAGAGCTGCTGACACCAGGAACTCGGATTGTTGGATGCTAGACAGCGGAGCATTCTTCCTAGATCCTGGTTGGCCCGCTCACACTGCCCATTGGTCTGAGGATGAAAACCAGATGACAGACTAGCAGAGGCCCCAATCTGTCTACAAAATTCCCTCCAGAACCGGGAGACGAACTGGGGACCCCTATCAGAAACCACATCCACCGGTAACCCGTGGAGACGGAAGACGTGATCCACCACCAGTTGGGCGGTCTCCCGGGCGGAGGGTAGCTTGGGCAGGGGAATAAAATGAACCGCTTTGGAAAAGCGATCCACCACCGTGAGAATTACAGTGTTTCCCTTCGACGGAGGAAGCCCAGAGACGAAATCAAGGGCAATGTGTGACCAAGGACGGGAAGGGATAGGGAGAGGATGCAGTAGACCATCAGGAGGGCGATTGACAGGCTTACTTTGGGCACATGTGGGGCAGGCCAACACAAACTGTCTAACATCTGCGGCCATAGTAGGCCACCAAAAACGCTGTCGGATGGCAGACAACGTTCTCCGAATACCTGGATGGCAGACTAACCTGGATGAGTGACCCCACTCAAGGACCTCAGAGCGCAGCGCAGCCGGCACCAGCAACCTGCCCGCCGGACACTCTCCCGGCACCTGCACCCCTCGACCGGCCTCCTCAACTCGCTGCTCGATACCCCACGAAAGAGCCCCGACCACCACCCCCTCAGGAAGGATGGCCTCGGCCGCAAACTCTCCCCCCGGAGCACCGAACAGGCGAGAGAGGGCATCAGGCTTGGTGTTCTTTGATCCCGGCCGGTACGAGAGGGTGAAATTGAATCTGGCAAAGAAGAGCGCCCAGCGGGCCTGACGCGAGCTCAGCCTCTTGGCCGAACGGATGTATTCAAGGTTCTTGTGATCCGTCCAGACCAAGAAGGGCTGCCCTGACCCCTCCAACCAATGACGCCACTCACCCAAGGCCAATCGTACCGCCAGCAGCTCTCTGTTGCCGATGTCATAGTTACGTTCTGCAGGGCTGAGACGACGAGAGAAGAATGCACAAGGATGAACCTTCCCATCATGGAGGGAACGCTGAGATAGAACTGCGCCAACCCCAACGTCAGAAGCATCAACCTCGACAATGAACTGGGCCTCCGGATCTGGAACCATCAGAATAGGTGCAGAGACAAAACGGGACTTTAAAATGTCAAAGGCTACCTGCGCTTCCCGGTTCCACCTGAAAGACACCTTAGTGGAGGTTAAGGCTGTCAGCGGTGCAGCGATCTGACCAAAATTCCGGATGTAACGCCGGTAGAAGTTGGCAAAACCCAGGAAACGCTGCAGAGCCTTCCGGGAGTCAGGGACCGGCCACTGGGCAACAGCTTCAATCTTAGCGGGATCAGGCTTGATCCCCTCCGTAGAAATAATATGGCCAAGGAACGTAACAGACTCAGCGTGGAATTCGCACTTCTCCGCCTTGACAAACAACTGGTTCTCTAGTAACCGCTGGAGAACCCGTCTGACATGCTGGGTGTGTAATTGGAGAGAAGAAGAAAAAATCAAAATATCATCCAAATACACAAAGACAAAATGATTAATCATGTCACCCAACACGCTGTTGACGAGTCCCTGGAAAACGGCTGGAGCATTGGTCAGACCAAACGGAAGAACCAAGTACTCGTAGTGTCCCGAAGGGGTGTTAAATGCCGTCTTCCACCCATCCCCCTCCCGAATGCGCACCAAGTGGTAGGCGTTGCGCAGGTCTAACTTGGTGAAGACCCGAGCTCCCTGTAACAATTCAAAAGCAGAAGACATTAAAGGTAGGGGGTACCTGTTCTTGATAGTAATGTCATTCAAACCTCTGTAATCAATACAAGGGCGCAGGGAGCCGTCCTTCTTCTGAACAAAGAAAAACCCTGCACCAGCGGGAGAGGAGGAATGGCGGATGAGCCCAGCCTGAAGTGATTCACGTATGTACTTGTCCATGGCCTCTCTCTCTGGACCTGAAAGGGAATATAAACGACCCTTAGGCGGAGAAGAGCCCGGGAGGAGATCAATGGCACAGTCGTAGGGGCGATGCGGAGGTAGCGAGGTGGCCCGGGCCCTACTGAAGACCGCCCGAAGATCGTGGTACTCCGCCGGAACACCAGTCAGGTCAGAGGGATCCTCCTGAGGAACACAAGACACAGAGACAGGACAAAAAGCAGCACCCAAACATGACACGTGACAAGACTGACTCCAGGCTAAAACAGAATTATAGACCCAATCAATGTGGGGATTGTGCTTGTGCAACCATGGGTGTCCCAGAACTAAAGGAGCCTTAGGGGAATCAATAATAAACAGTTCAATCCGCTCATGATGACTGCCAGCAATATGGAGGTCTATCTTGGGAGTGACGTGGGTGATGGTGGTAAGGGGACGGCCAGCTAATGACCATGCTGAAACGGGGCTAGCCAAAGGAACAAGCGGGATCTTCCAACGTTGAGCAGAGGCAGCATCAAGGAAGTTCCCCTCAGCCCCTGAGTCCACAAGGGCGAGTCCAGTGTGTGAATGACTCTGGAAGGAGAGTTGGAACGGCAGCTGAGTGCGTGTTGCAGGAGAGCTTGAGCTGAGAACAGTGCCCACCAGGACGCTCCGCCTCACTGGTGGACCCTGGCCCTTTAATGGGCACTGAAGGGCGAAGTGGCCTCCCTTGCCGCAGTATAGACACGCCCCCGACAACAAACGCTCCTGCTTCTGCCGTGGTGTAAGCCGTAGATGACCCAACTGCATGGGCTCCTCCTGCGAGGGCTGTCGGCTGGCTAAACTGGCTGAAGAGAGCTCTAGGTGGCGCCACGGGGCGGGTGTTTGCCGTTGTTTGCGGCGCCGGCTGAGACGACCCTCAATGCGGAGCGCGAGACTAATGAGCCGATCCAATTCCCGCGGGAGTTCTATGGCCGCGAGCTCATCCGAAATGGCGAAATCCAACCCCTCAAGAAAACGAGCGCGCAGCGCGCTCTCATTCCAGCCGCATGCCGCAGCTAAAGTCTGGAACTGGATAGCATAGTCAGTCACGGAGCTCCTCCCCTGAGACAGTCGTGATAACTGGGCCGCCGCCTCGTCACCCTGAGCAGAGCGATC
Source organism: Carassius carassius (assembly GCF_963082965.1). NCBI lineage: Eukaryota > Metazoa > Chordata > Actinopteri > Cypriniformes > Cyprinidae > Carassius > Carassius carassius. Next base: position 36,042,414 of record NC_081756.1, on the reverse strand, counting down.
AAACAATTTGGCCATCTCTTGACTGAAAACCGCGAAGGTGGCACAACAGGGAGCCCGCGATCTCCAAACGGCGATACCCCATTCGCGGGCACGGCCCGAGAGGAGTGTAAGGACGTAAGCCACCTTGGTCTCTTCATTAGCGTAACGCCGGGGCTGCAGAGAAAACACCAGCGAGCATTGGGAGAGAAACGCTTGACAGGCGTTAGGATCGCCATCGTAGACCGGTGGATTGTTGGCATGGGGTTCGGACTCGTGTGACATACCGGTGTGAGGAACGGGACCCCGGCTCGTTGCCTCTTGCTGAAGATCGTCCACCCGTGTGAGGAGTTCGGAGACTCGGGCACTGAGAACTTCCACATCCAGTGCGGTGGTGTTGAGCTGAGTGGCATGCTGCCCGATCAACACTCCCTGTTGAGCGAGAGCCGCGCGAAGCGGACCAGATCCCGCTGAATCCATAATATGGTCAGACTGTTCTGTCAGGAGAAAGCAGGCTGGATTCAGGTGCGGGTAAACTCAAGGCTTTATTCACAAAGCGGAGACAGAGAAGAACGAGTCACGCTCCACAGGTTTCACTCGCAGTGACAGGATGAACAGCAGATGAGTCACGTTTCATAGGATTCACTCGTAGTGACAGGATGAACAGCAGATGAGTCACGTTTCATAGGATTCACTCGTAGTGACAGGATGAACAGCAGATGAGTCACGTTTCACAGGATTCACTCGTAGTGACAGGATGAACAGCTGAAGCTACTAGGAGCTCTGGGCTTGTAAGAACTAGAGCAGAGAAATAAGCCAAACACACTGGAGCCTGAGGACAAGACACGACAGGGTGAGTACAAAGAACTGCTGGATGATCGGAGCTATTGGAACGAATAACAACAGTCTGACAATAGACAGAGAAACACAGGGAATAATAAAGGGGAAAAAATTAGAAGGACATAGAGAACAGGTGGCGAGCAATTATGGTTAACCACGGGGAACAAGGGAGGCGGGGAAAACACAAACAGGCAGACGTGGTGAGCAGTCACCATCCCAACACACACACCCACACCAAAAAGACAGGTGATTAGCCCCGAGACCCGACAGTATCACTCTTAGACACATCAGCTATGGACGCAATAATCATATTCTTAGACCCTGTTAGTCTGCACATGAATCTATACATAAGATTTCTTAAAACAGCATTAAACGTGGGCACATTATTAGACACAAACATTTCACTGGCACTACACCACCTAGGAATTTTAAGCACAATTCTCAGTGCATCATTATAAGCCACTTGAAGTTTTTTAATTTTCGACAGACTAAAATTACACCACAGGTGGGCAGTATACAATGGAGTGCAGTAGGTTTTGAAAAGTGAGATTTTAACATCAGGTGTACACATGTGGAATTTACGTGCCAGCATGTTTGCCTGCCCATACAGTTTTCCACACTGACGCTGCACATCATCATCATCATCATCATCATCATCATCATCATCATCATCACAGAGGTCATCTCTTATCACATGTCCCAAATATTTAATTTTCTTTACAACCTCTAGTGGTTCACCTGCCAAAGAGAAAGAAGGATAGAGACCCTTCATATCCTCCTTGGTTCTGGCAATCAGTACCACACTCTTCATTGTGTTAAATTTTATATCAAACATTTGCCCATATTGAGAGCATATTCTAAGAAGTTGCTGCAGGCCAGCACTGGAGGGAGACAGTACCACCAAATCATCAGCATAAAGCATATGATTAATGAGACTATCCCCCACCAGGCAGCCAGTTCTACGTACATCCCTTTAGCTCCCTAGATAAATGATCCATGTACAGATAGAATAGAGTTCCGCCCTGCCGCACTCCATTGGAGACATAGAAGGGCGTTGACAAACTCATCCCCCACCTGACTTGCATAGTTTGGTGAGAGTACCAGAACTGCAGTATCCTAATTAGGTAAGAGGGGACACCACGGTCATGTAGTTTACCAAACAGTTTCCCATGATTGATACGATCAAAAGCCTTCGATGCATCCAGGAAACACATAAAAACTGTGCTATTGCGTGATCTATACCTATGGACAATTTCTTTAAGTGCATAAATACACAGTTCAGTTCCATGCTTGTTCTTAAAGCCAAACTGATTATCTGTTGATTCTATGTATTCTGCAAGCCTATTCATAAGGATCCCCTCTAGTACCTTGGATAGTACACTTGCAACTGAAATAGGTCTATAGTTATCTATACTCTTTAATTTACCAGTCTTATTTTTTAACTACAGGCAGTGGCGGACTGGGACAGTAAATCAGGCCAGGAATTTGACTCCACCCCAGGCCACCTCTGTTGCTGCAGTCACCACCACCCAATTCATGTGTCCACCAGACTGCTAAACTCTTTGGCTCTTTCAGTTGTTTGAATTGGGTTATACTTAAAAAATAAATCAAAATCCTTAGACTGTGGACGGGAAAAAAAATCAAATGAAGTATCAAGAAGTATCAAGGCATTCACTGTCTCTATCATCTTTCCTTTAATACCTCTCTCTCTCACTCTGCACATTGAGTTGCTCTGCAATATGAAATTAACACTTTCAATAATCTATATTAATTATGCAGCCATCAATTGTATGTCCCCGTGATCACAGTCTTACTACTGATGATCTTATAAATCATAAAAGCACATATTTTCTAAGAGTATAGCCAGCATGTTTAGTTCCCCTTCGAGGGAACATCGAACTGCGTCGAACGACACTTTGGGGGAAGCCCCTCAGCGTAGCGCCTCTGAAGTATGAATGAAACTGAGCCAATCTTGATTGGTGTTGCGTCATGACGTAATGTGTGACGGCATACGCGGAAGCTATAAAAAGGACGCCGGCACACAACAGAGATAGCTTTCTGTTCTTCAGCAAGCGCTCTCTGTCTTGTGTGTCTTATTTGGTGTTGTATTGTCTTTAGTCACAAGCATTATTATGGCGAGCAGTTTCACGAGGTGTGTGAATCCCTGCCCACGTTATATCACGGGTGGGGACACACACCGAATGTGTGTGCACTGTTTGGGAGTGCAGCATGCGCGGGCAGCTCTCGAGGGGGTTGCTTGCGAGGATTGTGAGAGATTGCCAATCCGTGTGCTGCGCTCCCGCCTGGCCGTTTTCACTGGGGATGGCCAGGCTTCATGGGCCTCGCAGATGGATCTGGCAGGGGATCTCAAGACTGCCGAGGCACGCTCTCGCGATTCATCCGCCAGTTCTGATGCTCTCTCACCCCGCGGCTTCTTCCGCACGAGTGGAGAGCCCGATGCTTGAGCTGTCGGCTTACGAGGAAGTAGACGTGCTCAGCATCGAGGGCGGGGATTTGGGGATGACTCGCCCCCCGTGTCCCCGCATATGAGGAGCTGGTAGAGGTTGTCTCTCATGCAGTGGCCCGTCTTAATATCAGTTGGCCACATGAGAAGCAGGAAACACTTATTAAAAGCTAGTTGGACAAGCGTTTCCTGCAGTATAGAGAGCAACCTCGTCATCGGGGTTTTACCGTTTTTTCCAGATTTACACAACGAGTTGTGTAAATCGTGGAACAAACCACATTCATCTCGCGTGTCCAACCCCCCTGTGTTAAAATATAGGAATATCTTGGGGGGCGAGAGAACGGTTATGGGATGATGCCTCGGGTGGAACAGCTGCTTGCCACTTATTTAGCCCCCGAGTCTGCATCATCCCTAAAAACCCCGGTGCTGCCCACTAAACCGTGCCGTGATACATCTGCGTTAGTGGGCAGGGCTTATATGGCTGCGGGTCGGGCTGGCGCTAGTCTGCATACAATGGCAGTACTGCAGGTGTACCAGGCCGACCTTCTTAAAGATACTGATGAGGGCGAGGGTCCAACTCCGGAAATTGTTGCGGAGTTGAGGAAGGCTGCAGATTTGTCTCTCCGACTCACCAAAGAAACAGCCCGTGCTATCGGCCGTTCCATGGCGGCAATTGTGGTCTCCGAGAGACACTTATGGCTAAATTTGTCAGGCATAAAGGAGAAGGACAGGGCTTTCCTCCTTGATGCCCCGATTTCGCCCTCTGGCCTGTTCGGCGACTCAGTTAATATCGTTGTCGACAGGTTTCTGGAGGCAAAGAAACAGTCTGCAGCCTTTAAACAATACCTCCCTCGCCGCTCGAGATCTAAGAAGCCTGCCCCAGGCGGGCAGCCGCAGCCATCCGCCAGCTCCTCCGCCTATAGACAGGCGCAAAAGGAGAGCGTCGCTTCTAGAGCCCCCCCCTCAGGCAGCCTGGGGGCATAGACGACGCTCTCAGCCTCAGCCTCAGCCTCAGGCTAGGCCGGGCGACCTGAGGGCCGTCCTACAGGTGAAGAAGAACAAAGAGGTCCTAGCCAGCCTAGGCCCTCTGCGGATGGCCCCACCCATGGGGGAGCGATCGAGGTCGCCTCCTCTGCGGAGCCCACAGGAAATCGATGTCGACTTCCCGCCATTAAGTACGCTTTGGGACGCATCGGTCTCCAGCGAACGCTCCCTGCACTGTCTGCCCCACAGGTTTGCGGCCAGGCAGCATTCGCGTCCGCACATCGAGAATCGTTTTTGGTCGAACCCTGCCGGAGATCCGCTTCGGGGGGCCAAGAACGAATCCCGATTAATAACCGAGGCCAGCCTCGAGGGGCTGGTCCCCTTAGTAGAGTATTTTGATGCATGGAAAAATCTCACGAATATTTCTCCTTGGGCTCTGCGCACCATTCAAAGGGGGTACAGACTACAGTTCGGTTCCCGCCCACCAAAGTTCAATGGGGTGATCTGGACTGTAGTCAACCCAGAGCAGAGTCGGGTGTTGGAACAAGAAGTCCGGGTTCTACAGCCGCTACTTCTTAGTTCCCAAGAAGGATGGGGGGTTGCGTCCAATAATAGATCTCAGGCACTTGAATCGGTCTCTGAGAAGGTTCAGGTTCAGGATGCTCACTATTCCAATCATCGTGAACCAAATTCAATCCGAGGATTGGTTTGTCACGATAGATCTGAAGGATGCATACTTCCACATTTCCATCCTTCCATCTCACAGGAAGTTCCTGAGGTTCGCCTTCGGGGGCGAGACGTACCAATATCGGGTTCTTCTGTTTGGCCTAGCTCTCTCCCCTCGCACATTTACAAAATGTATGGATGCAGCTCTAGCACCACTGAGGCTTCAGGGTCTCAGGGTTCTCAATTATATCAACGACTGGCTGATTCTAGCCCAGTCACAAGAGCTGGCAGTTCGGCATCGAGATGTTGTCCTTGCCCACATCCAGAGCCTGGGATTGAGACTCAACACGAAAAAGAGCGTGTTGGCACCAGCCCAGAGAACCACGTTCCTGGGAGTGGTGTGGGATTCAGTCTCGATGCGGGCACAATTGTCTCCTGCACGGATCGAATCCATCCTGGCCACGGTGACCAGGATAAAGCTAGGCCAGGCCATCACTGTAAAACATTTCCAGAGAGTGTTAGGTCTCATGGCAGCAGCATCCAATATCATTCCATTCGGTCTCCTGCACATGAGGCCCTTGCAGTGGTGGTTGAAAACCAAGGGGTTCTCCCTGAGGGGAAACCCATTTCGCATGATCAGGGTTACGCGCAGATGCCTTCGTTCCCTATCTATGTGGAAGAAAGCTTGGTTTCTGTCCCAAGGTCCCGTGTTGGGAGCGTCATGTCACCGGAAAACCGTCTCGACAGACGCCTCCCTCACGGGCTGGGGTGCGGTCATGGACGGCCGCTTTTCGAGAGGTCCATGGCAGGACCATCATTCCTCTTGGCATATAAACTGCCTGGAAATGTTGGCGATGTTCCGAGCTCTGAGGAGCTTCCTGCCGGATCTCAAGGGTCATCACATCCTTGTGAGGACGGACAATATGTCTGTGGTGGCCTACATAAACCATCAAGGGGGTCTGAGGTCTCGCCCTCTATGCAGACTGGCGCATCAGATCCTATTGTGGTCCCAGGGGAAATTGTTGTCTCTCAGAGCAACATACATCCCAGGGAGTCAGAATCAGGGAGCAGACATCCTGTCGAGGCAGGGGCTGAGGCCCGGGGAATGAAGACTCCGTCCCGAGGTGGTGGAGTCCATATGTCAGAGGTTTCGCCCAGTGGAAGTGGATTTATTCACGTCTCGAGAGACGACTCACTGTCCACTGTGGTTCTCCCTCACACATCCAGCCCCACTGGGGTTGGATGCCATGGTACAGACGTGGCCGAGGCTGCGTCTGTATGCCTTTCCCCCGATCGCTCTGCTCCCGGGAGTTCTAGAGAGGGTTCGTCGCAACGGCATCAGTTTATTATTGGTAGCCCCATTGTGGCCGGCCCGAGTATGGTTCTCAGACATAATATTACTCCTGGACGGCCCTCCGTGGGAGCTTCCCATCAGGAGGGACCTGCTGACACAGGCAGAGGGCTCAATTCTTCACCCTCGGCCCGAACTATGGAAACTATGGGTCTGGCCCCTGAGGGGGCACAGTACAGAGAATCCGGCCTGTCAGCAGGAGTAGTGGAGACCATACTCAGCTCTAGAGCTCCCTCCACGAGGAAATTGTACGGCCTAAAATGGAATGTTTTCACCGTTTGGTGCAGAGAGCGGGAGGTGGACCCAGTTAACTGCCAAGTGGCTTCAGTGCTGGAGTTCCTCCAAGATCGCTTCTCAGCTGGTCTTACCCCATCCACTCTCAAGGTGTACGTGGCTGCCATTTCGGCTTTCCACGCTCCTCTGAGTGATGGGCCTCTGGGGAGACAGCCGTTGGTTGTACGTTTCCTCCGTGGGGCTTGGAGGATGAGACCTGCGGCTTGTACCAGGGTTCCCACTTGGGACCTGGCGGTGGTTCTCGGAGGGTTGGTTGAGGCCCCCTTCGAACCGCTGGAGTCGGCTGAGGCCAAGGACCTTTCCCTTAAGGTGGCTTTCTTGTTGGCCATTACTTCTCTGAGGAGGGTAGGAGATCTCCAGGTGCTCTCTATATCTCATGGGTGCCTGGAGTTTGCTCCAGGCGACATCAGGGCCATCCTACTTCCTAGGCCAGGCTATTTGCCCAAGGTGCCGTCTAATGTGGCACGGCCTACGGTTCTGCAGGCTTTTTATCCTCCACCTCACGTGACGGTGGATGAGGAGAGACTTCACTTGCTCTGCCCTGTCAGAGCTTTGAAAATATATATCCAGAGGTCCTCCTCATGGCGGAAGTCAGACCAGTTGTTAGTCTGTTTCGGGTCGCCCAAGAAGGGGCTTCCTGCTTCCAAACAGACCATTAGCAACTGGATTGTCCAAGCTATATCTATGGCCTACCAGGTGCGCAATTTGCCTTCACCTCTGGCCGTGAGGGCTCATTCTACTAGAGGCATGGCGTCCTCTAGAGCCCTCCTCTCAGGGGCCCCCATCCAGGAGGTCTGCAATGCAGCAGGATGGGCCACCCCTCACACTTTTATTAGATTTTAAAGCCTGGACATTCCATCGACTCCTGGCACCCTTGTGCTCTCGTCCTAAGTGTGCCTGTGCGCAGCTTCACACTAGGACAGGCAGGGCTTGTTGTGGCATAGTGGGTACTCGTTCCCCCAAAATGTCGTTCGACGCAGTTCGATGTTCCCTCGAAGGGGAACGTCTCGGGTTACGACTGTAACCCTTGTTCCCCGAGAAGGGGAACGAGAACTGCGTCTCGTCGCCACACCTCCCCCTGCCTGGGAGCGCTTCCTTCATCACATAAGCTATCTCTGTTGTGTGCCGGCGTCCTTTTTATAGCTTCCGCGTATGCCGTCACACATTCCGTCATGACGCAACACCAATCAAGATTGGCTCAGTTTTATTCATACTTCAGAGGCGCTACGCTGAGGGGCTTCCCCCAAAGTGTCGTTCGACGCAGTTCTCGTTCCCCTTCTCGGGGAACAAGGGTTACAGTCGTAACCCGAAACGTTTTGCTTATAGCTTAAACTTTACCTGAAGGTTCCTGCTCTGACTCAAAAGCTGAACTGTCCACCCCATCTTGTTCAAAGCAGGAGCACTAGCAACACTAGTGCTACTGTTGCTTCCTTCCTCACCTTCAAAATAAATAAATAAGCATTGTACACTAGGCTACATATTGTAGGCTAGAAATGGAAAATCAATTTCTGGTCAATTTTGGCACTAAAAAAATACTATATCCCCATATGTAAAACAGTGTGCTAGTTTGTCATTAAGATGCTCTTTTAAAACATTTATCATTATATACATTTGTAATATATATATATATATATATATATATATATATATATATATATATATATATATATATATATATATATATATATATTTTTTTTTTTTTTTTTTTTTATCTATTGTAAGTCGCTTTGAAAGAAAGCGTCCATCTGCCAAATGATTATGTAAATATTAGGGTGGAACAGTTCAACTTTTTCACAGTTCGGTTTTTTTCACGGTTTTAGAGTCACGGTTTCGGTACAGTTGTATTTGCTATGTTTATGGAAAAACTATACTTTCAAAAAAAATATATATATATATTATCATATCATTAAGAATATTCTAACTACAAGCAACAGCACAAATAAATACAATAGAGTAAAGATACAAATAAAATAAACTGACTTTAGGTACAGAAATTAAATAAAGTAATCAAATGTAAAACATTGCATTTTGGACTATAAATTAAAGATTATTCTTTATTCAAGTAAAAAAAGCTTTTTAATCAAGAGCAGTGAGTGATTTCTTTGTTGTTGCTGTTCGATTAATATAAAGACTGTCACTTTAAGAGAATGCACTGACCCAGTGTTCGAATTAGTATTGAACAAGAGTTAATTTTTGAGTGAGTTTTTTTTTTTTTTTTATCATCGCTATTGTTGTAATGTCTGGGAATCCAGAATGCGCATCCATCAACAGAAAAATATATTATTTGAACCCTGTTTGTTTTACGTTTTATTTATAGTAAACCATATTACAGATGCTTTGTCAGATTTAAGTTGAACAGCGGTCCCAGCGTGTGCCGAACAGTGTGTGGAAAACTGAACGGTTCGGTTTTTTCAGTGAACCTTCCCATCCCTAGTAAATATAAATGTAATTCTGACCGACCTGCTCCCTTACTGGCGAACATGGCTGGGATTTTGCAGCAATTTGCTGCGTCTGTGGCCATGGCTTTTCTCCTTTTTATACGTTCCTTCTCTGCTCCTCCTTTGCATTTACACTCCATTTTTTGCGCGATTTTCTAAGATAAAGTCTGCCTCTGGATATAGCCAATTAGGCAGTGCTTCGCTGATGTTTGGTCATGTGGTGGTGTTATTTTTACTCAGCGATCGCCTGATTCGTAGATTCATAAGTCCGTCAATTAATTCGCAGTTGCATACCAGCCTATTACACGTCAGCCTGATCGACTGCACAGCTGCAGCCGGCAGGCCAGAATGACCGTCAGGCCACCGGGAAATGTCCTGGCGGGTCGTGTGTCTGGCTGCTCTTTCCGTGAAGGACATTGAAGACATCTACCTATTCGGAACCATGATAACAGGTCTTCTGCTGATTGGATTAGGCTTTGCCCTGGGTTATCGAAAAATTGAGAAGACGGGAATAGCTGTCCAAAGCCTAGCAAGGCTGCCCGTCATGACTGAAGCAGTGGGCAGAGCGGTCAGCATTGAGACTGAGACTATTTACTGCAATATGGATAACATCACGGTGAAGCTCACTGCTTTGGAAAAGAAATTGGAAAATTTGGAGACCAAAATGGACAATGAACAATCATAGTGACCGTGAAATGGAATGCGGCTACTAGACCAAACAACTGGTATCTTATCTTCTTTCGGCTTTCCCAGCGCTGGCCTTGGCTAGCTTGGAACAACAAATTTCTCCCTGGGAGCACTGCAGCCAGAACTTTCTCGCATTCCTCACCCCCTTCACAGACACCTGTTGATTGTTGAATCAAACAGTATTTACAAATTCATTTCATGATGTGAATGTCTCTTGTCTTCAACAAAGCAATGTATTTGCTAAAGCCATAATTAAATTTGGCCATTTGCAGTATAACATTCACAACATTGCTGGCATTAATGGAAGTGCATTAGCATGGCTAAATCATACTTATATGACCAGCATCAGTTCCTAGCAGTGAATGAAGATGTATCATATCGATCACAAGTGCAGTATGGAGTACCTCAAGGCTCAGTACTAGGGCTGCTACTCTTGTCACAGTGTCTGGGTTGTGTCCCTGGGTTTCCACTAGATGTCCCCCTTTCTCACGGTGTCTGTCACCTTATCACTTCCTGTTCCCTTATTTGGTCACCTTCCTCCTTGTTAGTAATTGATTGTTCCCCACCTGTCTCCTGTTCCCTCATTATCCTTCTGTGTATTTATACCCGGTCTGTCTGAGTCTGTGGGACGGAGTCCTTGTTTAATGTTGTTTATTCATGTCCGTCAGTTCGTGCCCTTGCCTTGTCTTCTTGTTTAGTTTATGTTTTGGATGGATGTTTCCTATTGACCCCTGCCTGGACTGTTTATGCTGTTTGGATTACCCCTTAATAAAAGACTTACTTGCAATTGGTTCTATCTCCGTGCTTCATTGGATCCCGGCCATGACAGAAAGACTCCGTCACACTAGGAACCAGTGGTATGTCATTTTTCCGTTCCCCAGCCAAGATGGCGGAGCGGCGAACCAAGTACCTTCGGTTGATCGCCCTCCGCCAAGAGGGCAATGAAGTGGGTGCCCTGGCTCAGGTGTTCTGGTCCCTGGCCGAGGGCATGGGCTACACGATGCGGCCCTCAAGGACTATTTCAATGGCGGGCTGGATGATCCAGTGTCTCATGAGGAGATGGCGCAGTTAGAGACACTGGAATTCTGGGAATTCGTGCGCTACCTGCAGCATCGGCTTCGGTGGGATGCCCCAGCCAATTCGGCGGGGTGGTCGTCAGCCCAGCACCACTGCCCAGGATGGCAACCAGCCAAGCGCCACAACCCAAGATGGCCACCAGTCCAGCACCACTGCCCAGGATGGCTAACAGCCAAGCGCCACAGCACAAGATGGCCGCTAACACAGCGCCAATGCCCAAATTGGCCACTTTTGCGCCACAGCCCAAGATGGCCGCCAGCCCAGCGCCAATGCCCAGATTGGCCACCGGTTCAGCGCCACAGCCCAAATTGGCCACCGGTCCAGCACCACAGCACAAGGTGGCCGCTAACCCAGCGCCAATGCCCAAATTGGCCACCGTTCCAGCACCACAGCCCAAGATGGCCGCCAGCCCAGCGCCAATGCCCAGATTGGCCACCGGTTCAGCTCCACAACTCAAGATGGCCGTCAGCCTAGCGCCACAGCACCAGATGGCCGTCAGCCTAGCGCCACAGCACAAGATGGCCGTCAGTCCAGCGCCACAGCACAAGATGGCCGCTAACCCAGCGCCAATGCCCAGATTGGCCACCGGTCCAGCGCCACAGTACAGGATGGCCGCCAGCCCAGCGCCAATGCCCAAATTGGCCACCGGTTCAGCACCACAGTACAAGATGGCCGCCAGCCCAGCACCACAGTACAAGAGGGCCGCCTGTCCAGAGTCATGGCCCAAGATGGCTGCTTGCCCAGCGCCGTTGCACAGGATGAGAGTCTCAGTTGACCCTCCGGAGTCTAGTCAGGTTCCAGTTGACTCTCCGGAGTCGAGTCAGGTGCCAGTTGACCCTCCGGAGTCGAGTCAGGTGCCAGTTGACCCTCCGGAGTCGAGTCAGGTGCCAGTTGACCCTCCGGAGTCGAGTCAGGTGCCAGTTGACCCTCCGGAGTCGAGTCAGGTGCCAGTGAACTCTCCGGAATCGAGTCAGGTGCCAGTGAACTCTCCGGAATCGAGTCAGGTGCCAGTGAACTCTCCAGAGTCGAGTCAGGTGCCAGTGAACTCTCCAGAGTCGAGTCAGGTGCCAGTGAACTCTCCAGAGTCAGGGCTAGTCACCGCTGATCCTCCAGAGTCAGGGCTAGTCACCGCTGATCCTCCAGAGTCAGGGCTAGTCACCGCTGATCCTCCAGAGTCAGGGCTAGTCACCGCTGATCCTCCAGAGTCAGGGCTAGTCACCGCTGATCCTCCTGAGTCAGGGCTAGTCACCGCTGATCCTCCTGAGTCAGGGCTAGTCACCGCTGATCCTCCTGAGTCAGGGCTAGTCACCGCTGATCCTCCTGAGTCAGGGCTAGTCACCGCTGATCCTCCTGAGTCAGGGCTAGTCACCGCGGATCCTCCAGAGACTAGGCTGGTCACCGTTGACCTTTCAGAGTCGAGTCAAGTCACCGGTGATCTTCAAGGACTGAGTCAAGTCACCGGTGATCTTCAAGGACTGAGTCAAGTCACCGGTGATCTTCAAGGACTGAGTCAAGTCACCGGTGATCTTCAAGGACTGAGTCAAGTCACCGGTGATCTTCAAGGACTGAGTCAAGTCACTGGTGGTCTTCAAGGACTGAGTCAAGTCACTGGTGGTCTTCAAGGACTGAGTCAAGTCACCGGTGGTCTTCAAGGACTGAGTCAAGTCACCGGTGGTCTTCAAGGACTGAGTCAAGTCACCGGTGATCTTCAAGGACTGAGTCAAGTCACCGGTGGTCTTCAAGGACTGAGTCAAGTCACCGGTGGTCTTCAAGGACTGAGTCAAGTCACCGGTGGTCTTCAAGGACTGAGTCAAGTCACCGGTGGTCTTCAAGGACTGAGTCAAGTCACCGGTGGTCTTCAAGGACTGAGTCAAGTCACCTCTGATCTTCAAGGACTGAGTCAAGTCACCTCTGATCTTAATGAACAAAGGCAAGTCACCATTGATCTTCATGAGCAAATGCAAGTCACCAATGATCTTCATGAGCAGTGTCAGGTCAGCACCAATCTTCTGGAGTCCAGTAAGGACACCAGGGGATTACCAGAGTTTCGTTGTCCCATTGATCCAGCCGCACGGAGGTCTGCTCCGCCTTGGGGGGCTCTGGTCCTGACCACATGGCTGTGGTGGTCTTCTGCTCCGCCCTGGGGGCCTTCCGCCCTGACCACACGGTTGTGGGGGTCTTCCGCTCCGCCCTGGAGGACTCTGGCTTCGTCCACAAGGACGTGGTGGTCTTCTGCTCCGCCCTGGGGGGCTTCCGTCCTGACCACACGGTTGTGGTGGTCTTCTGCTCCGCCCTGGGAGGCTTCCGCCCTGACCACACGGTTGTGGTGGTCCTCTGCTCCACCCTGGGGGACTCCAGTCTCCACCACACGGACGGTGTGGTCTTCTGCCCTGCCCTGGAGGGGCTTCATGTTGTTTTTTGTTTTTGTGTTCACTCCTGTCCCTGTTCCTCTCTGTGAGCCTGGCCCTCCCCCTGAACCTCCTCCGGTCCTCCTCCCTCCTCCCTCCTGGTCTCTCTGTTTTGTGTCTACACTTCTGGTATCTGTTCCCCATGATTTTTTTTTTCTGGCCCTCCGTCCCTCCCCCTGAGCCTCCACCTGTCCGCCTCCCTCCTGGTCTCTGTTTTGTGTCTGTCGTGGAGCGCCTGGGAGCCGCTCCGTAGAGGGGGGGTACTGTCACAGTGTCTGGGTTGTGTCCCTGGGTTTCCACTAGATGTCCCCCTTTCTCACGGTGTCTGTCACCTTATCACTTCCTGTTCCCTTATTTGGTCACCTTCCTCCTTTTTAGTAATTGATTGTTCCCCACCTGTCTCCTGTTCCCTCATTATCCTTCTGCGTATTTATACCCGGTCTGTCTGAGTCTGTGGGACGGAGTCCTTGTTTAATGTTGTTTATTCATGTCCGTCAGTTAGTGCCCTTGCCTTGTCTTCTTGTTTAGTTTATGTTTTGGATAGATGTTTCCTATTGACCCCTGCCTGGACTGTTTATGCTGTTTGGATTACCCCTTAATAAAAGACTCACTTGCAATTGGTTCTATCTCCGTGCTTCATTGGATCCCGGCCATGACAACTCTTCACGCTTTATATGTTACCCTTGGGAGATATCATCAGGAAACATGGTGTTAGCTTTCACTGTTATGCTGATGATACTCAGCTCTATATTTCTTCGCGTTAGCCCGGTGAAACACACCAATTTGAAAAACTAATGGAATGCATAGTCGATATAAAAAACTGCATGACGAGTAATTTCTTTCTGCTAAATTCTGAAAAAACAGAGGTGTTAATTATAGGACCTAAAAACTCTGCTTGTAATAACCTAGAACACTGTCTAAGACTTGATGATTGGTTTGTCAATTCTTCGTCATCAGTTAGAAACCTAGGTGTGCTATTTGATCGCAATCTTTCCTTAGAAAGCCACGTTTCTAGCATTTGTAAAACTGCATTTTTCCATCTCAAAAATATATCTAAATTACGGCCTATGCTCTCAATGTCAAATGCAGAAATGTTAATCCATGCATTTATGACCTCAATGTTAGAATATTGTAATGCTTTATTGGGTGGTTGTTCTGCACGCTTAGTAAACAAACTACAGCTAGTCCAAAATGCAGCAGCAAGAGTTCTTACTAGAACCAGGAAGTATGACCATATTAGCCCGGTCCTGTCAACACTGCACTGGCTCCCTATCAAACATCGTATAGATTTTAAAATGTTGCTTATTACTTATTACTTATAAAGCCCTGAATGGTTTAGCACCTCAGTATTTGAATGAGCTCCTTTTACATTATAATCCTCTACGTCCGCTACGTTCTCAACACTCAATTTGATAATACCTAGAATATCAAAATCAACTGCGGGCGGCAGATCCTTTTCCTATTTGGCGCCTAAACTCTGGAATAACCTACCTAACATTGTTTGGGAGGCAGACACACTCTTGCAGTTTAAATCTAGATTAAAGACCCATCTCTTTATCCTGGCTTACACATAACATACTAATATGCTTTTAAAATCCAAATCCGTTAAAGGATTTTTAGGCTGCATTAATTAGGTAAACCGGAACCGGGAACACTTCCCATAACACCCTATGTACTTGCTACATCATTAGAAGAATGGCATCTACGCTAATATTTGTCTGTTTCTCTCTTATTCCAGGGTCACCGTAGCCACCAGATCCAGTCTATATCCAGATCAGAGGGTCACTGCAGTCACCCGGATCCAGTACGTATCCAGACCAGATGGTGGATCAGCACCTAGAAAGGACCTCTACATCCCAGAAAGACAGCGGAGACCAGGACAACTAGAGCCCCAGATACAGATCCCCTGTAAAGACCTTGTCTCAGAGGACCACCAGGACAAGACCACAGGAAACAGATGATTCATCTTCACAATCTGACTTTACTGCAGCCTGGAATTGAACTGCTGGTTTCGTCTGGTCAGGGGAGAACTGGCCCTCCAACTGAGCCTGGTTTCTCCCAAGGTTTTTTTCTCCATTCTGTCACCGATGGAGTTTCGGTTCCTTGCCGCTGTCGCCTCTGGCTTGCTTAATTGGGGTCACTTCATCTACAGCGATATCGTTGACTTGATTGCAAATAAATGCACAGACACTATTAAACTGAACAGAGATGACATCACTGAATTCAATGATGAACTGCCTTTAATTGTCATTTTGCATTATTGACACACTGTTTTCCTAATGAATGTTGTTCAGTTGCTTTGACGCAATGTATTTTGTTTAAAGCGCTATGTAAATAAAGGTGACTTGACTTGACTTGACGATATTACTAAATGGATTCTAGGCTAATTAAAACCTCTCAGTTGACTAGACTTCAAGGGTAAATGTAGTTAACTTTAATTACCTAATTGGTACACATAATGTTCTGCAATATTAGCTAATATCAGATTGATATGTTCTTGCTAACTTCAAATAATACTAGCAGATTTTTTTTTCTTCTGGCAATTTGCCAGTGGCACGAGCCAATTAATTAGTTCAGAACAACTTGTTGGCATAGTAACATGCAATGCCACCTGGCTTTGGAAGCCAGTTGAAGCTGTTGACTGTCAGAATGACAAAGAGATTTGTTTTCAGTAATTTATAAGGACTTGCCACAGCTCAACAATAAATTTGTTAAAAAAATTAAGTCATTCTGATGGCAACATAAAGTAAAACATGAATTCGTACATGAAGGTTTGCCCTATCAAAATGTCTACATAACCTCAGAAAAGTAAAGACGTTTGCTTCTTTTCCTCTTTTTATTTTTTCATTATTACTGTATTGTACTGTACTGTAAAAAGGATTTTAGTTTTGATAGCCTATTAAAAGGAATATTCACCCCCAAAATGAAAATTCTCTCAACCATTTACTCACCGACATGTCTTTCCAAACCTGTAGAAAAACATTTCTTCAGTGGAAATGTAAATTTGGTATTACACAGATTAAAAAAATCATAGAGGTGAAGTGAATTATGATACTGTCTGATGCCATTTACACTTAATTTCTTCATAATTTTTTAATTACATGACAGACAAATATCCAAACCGTCGTAACACGCACAACAATCAGTTTAATAAAAAACTGCTACATTTACTTTAATCTGTTTTTGACAATACTGAATGCATTGGTGCCTCTCACTAGACTTTTCACTCTGAAAGAGTCATGAAATGTGCAAAATGCAATGTAACATAATTGTGATGCGATCTGGGAAAACCCCATCGGATGTCATGCTGGGATGTTTTCAGGAAATTAAAAATTAGGTTGTATGTTACTTTTTTGTCAAAATTAGGGTTTCATTCAAATTATTATTATCTTATCTTGCCTATCATCTCTGAAAATATCTTGGCAAAATTCACTTGTTTAGTGCTTGTTTAGTATGATTTTTTGCAGCAAGCAGAAAAGGCTTTGTCTTGCTCTCATTTTAAGAACATGCTGCGGAGGTGCTTTCTTATAACACCACAAAAACAGTTAACCTCTCAAAATAAATCACGTGACATATATAATAATGGTGTATCAATGCACATTTCCCGCCTGTTCTGTTTAAACTATGTCACGCAAAGTTTTATTTACTTATTTTTTTTATATCGCGAGATGGCAGAGCGCAAGAAAACAATGCAGTCTGAAGCTGCTCACTTTTTAGATGATCTTGCTTTTCTCTGTCTACTCAGTTGTGGTGATGTCAGTGCCCTAAAATATTTTATAATGGACTATTTCACATTCAGAGATGAAGAATCAGATGATGATGATACTAAAGAGGAGGAGTTTAAACCCATTTTTCTCAAAATTCCATTTCGGAAAATAATGGCTATCAGCCAACTTCAGATAGCCTTGTTACTTTCAAGCTATGGACAAAATGAAAAAAAGTTTTGGAAAGGGCTTGGACATAGCTTTCATATGATATCAAAACCTAAAAAAGGTAAAATTTCCCTATGTGTTGGTTTTTCCTAGATCGCATCACAATTTTGCAGAAATGTTTCCACGGGAACATTTTTTTCAATGAGCCTGGGTTATTATTATTTTCTGACCCAGCTTGGCATATGCACAGAAATTAATCTTGTTGTTTCAGTTCCTGCATTTGTTTTCATTTCATCAGCAAAGGAGCAGAGAACTTTCACTTTTATGCCACTTTATCGTTCTAGTTTCCTGAACCACTGAACTCCCTGCTGAGAGCTTCAGGTACCTACTTTCTATTCTCTTCGCTCGAGCTCAGCTTCTCTCTTTTGTCTTGATCTCTTTATGGTGGTGCATGGCCTGTACTTGTCTCCCAAAGCTCACACTGGAGATAACAGCCAGTGCTAAAACACACCACAGACCAGCTTCACACTGTGAATGCCAAGTGCTAACTGGAGGCAAAGTTGTTAGCGTTACCAGCACGTGTATGTGTAATGTTCTCTTTAGGTTATCTTGAGCCTAGCAAGATGTCTTACAGCGTTATGATAAAATAATGTAAAAAAAAAAAAAAAAAAACTCAGAGTTGTAATTCCCTTCCAGTCGGTCACTCTCAACGCCATGTCGGTGACCGACGAATATGGGATATCAATTTGATACACCAATCTACTTCGAGTGTAAACTAAACGAGCCAATGCACATTGGCATGCAATTATTGCATCCAGCTCCTCCCTCACCACCCTCGTTGGCGGTGCAGCAAAGGGGTATTCGGGAATCCCGTCGGTGGAGCGGGCGGCAGCAATGCAATTGTGTTCTAAGTCCGCCTCCTCCTGGCGTGGAGACCCGCTGCTTCCTTCCCGGGCCTGTAGGCACTCGTCTGGTCTGACCGGCAGTGCCTATTCGGCTTGCGGGGAAGCTGCTTCCACCTTACACGCCATGGCGTTACTGCAGGTGCACCAGGCTAAGGCACTGAAAGACCTGCACAAGGGTGGTCATGACCCAGAAGTTCTAAAGGAACTCCGAACCACCACTGACCTCGCGCTCTGAGCGACGAAAGTCACCGCGAGTTCGCTGGGTCGTGCGATGTCCACATTAGTGGTCCAGGAGCGCCATCTTTGGCTGGGTCTGGCAGACATGAGGTGACATTGACAGGCAGGCTGCCCCTCTCTTCCCGGCCCCCGTCAAACTTGGAGGTGAGCAGAAGAGCAAGAGGTCCTGGGACAGGTGACCCAGAGAGAGGTATCTGCTTTCTGGGGGATGGTGAAGGCACCTCTCCCTCCCCTGAAGGAGGGCCAGGCGGAGAATCTGGAAATCTCGACAGGAGAGCAGTTCTCTCCCTCTCTGGGTCCCAGGAGGGCACGGAGAGTTGCGGACGGCCAAGCTCCGGACCTCACTCATCCTCCTCCTTCGCCAGATGGCAGCAGCGGGCGTTTCGAGAGCGTCAACAAAGGCCCTACTCACGCACCCTCTGCCAACCCGTGGAACCAGGTGAGCCCTGCACCCCACACTCGCACCACACTCTGGTCTGCTCCCAAGCCGAGTTGGGTCCCTGTGTTCCACCTCGCTGCCCCACTGCGGGTACGGTTTAGTTCCGCTGGTCCCGCTTGTACCGTTTTTAAGCGCCTGGTCAGCGCTACCCAGCCTGTCTCGCTGGCTTCTGCGAACCATCAGCCTCGGCTATGCGATTCAGATCACCCGGCATCCCCCCAAGCTCTGCGGTGTCCGCTTCACTACAGTGAAAGCGTCCGATGCCCCTGTCCGGCGGGAAGAGATTGCAGTCCTCCTGGCGAAGGACGCGATAGAGCCGGTTCCTCCAGCCGATATGAGGATGGGGTTTTACAGCCCATACTTCATTGTACCCAAGAAAGCCGTTGGGTTACGACCGATCTTGGATCTGCGAGTTTTGAATCGGGCCCTCCATCGGCTACCGTTCAAAATGTTGACACAGAAACGCATTTTCGGGTGCGTCCGTCCCCAAGATTGGTTTGCAGCGATCGACCTGAAGGATGTGTACTTTCATGTGTCCATCCTTCTGTGCCACAGACCTTTTCTGCGGTTTGCGTTCGAAGGACTGGCATATCAGTACAAGGCAGACCTGTTTGCTTCTCCAGAGACCTCTCACTGCCAGTTGTTCTACTCCCTGACCGAGGGAACTCTCGGCACGGACGCACTGGCACACAGCTGGCCGCAGGACCTACGCAAGTATGCGTTTCTTCCAGTGAGCCTTCTCACACAGACATTGTGCGAAGTCCGGGAGGACGAGGAGCAAGTCTTGCTAGTAGCGCCATATTGGCCTACTCAGACCTGGTTCCCCGAACTAGTGCTCCTCTCGACAGCCCCTCCTTGGCCGGTTCCTCTGAGGAGGGATTTACTGACTCAGAGATGGGGCACCATTTGGCACCCGCTTCCAGACCTGTGGAAACTCCATGTCTGGTCCCTGGACGGGACGCGGAGGTTCTAGGTGACCTACCCCAAGAGGTAGTGAACACCATCACTTCGGCGAGAGCACCGTCTACGAGACACGCTTATGCCTTGAAGTGGAACCTGTTCGTTGAGTGGTGTTCTTCTCGCCGAGAAGACCCCCAAAGATGCCCGATTGCGGTCGTGCTATCCTTTCTGCAGCAAGGGTTGGAGCGAAGGCTGTCTCCCTCCACCCTCAAAGTCCAGGTTGCTGCTATTGCTGTGGACCATGACCCCGTGAATGGGAAGTATCTGGGTAAGCATGACCTCATCCTCAGGTTCCTTAGAGGGGCCAGGAGGTTAAATCCTTCCCGGCCTCCCTGTATACCCTCTTGGGACCTGTCTCTAGTACTTAAATCACTACAGCAGGGCCCATTCGAGCCTTTGCATTCAGTTGAGCTAAAGTTTCTTTCATTGAAAACTCTGCTCCTGCTTGCACTGGCCTCCATCAAGAGGGTAGGGGACCTGCATGCATTTTAGGTCAACAATTCGTGCCTAGAGTTCGGGCCGGCTGACTCCCAGGTAATCCTGAGGCCCAGACCTGGCTACGTGCCCAAGGTTCCCACTACACCCTTCAAAGGCCAAGTGGTGAACCTGCAAGCACTGCCCCTGGAGGAGGCAGACCCAGCCCTGGCTTTGCTTTGTCCCGTCCGAGCATTAAGGTGCTACGTAGACTGGACACAAAGCTTCAGGACCTCAGACCAGCTCTTTGTCTGTTTTGAAGGCCGGGAGAAGGGGAGTGCCGTCTCTAAACAGGGGATGGCCCACTGTATTGTGGATGCCATAACCCTGGCTTATTAGGCTCAGGATGTGCCCTGCCCGTTCAGGTTGCGAGCTCACTCAACTAGAAGTGTAGCATCCTCCTGGGCGCTGGTTCGTGGCGCCTCGCTGACAGATATTTGTAGAGCTGCGGGCTGGGCGACCCCTAACACGTTCGCTAGGTTCTATAGCCTTCGTGTAGAGCCGGTATCCTCCTGTGTTCTCACCTCAAACAGGTAGTGGCCTGAGAGGCCCCGGTTAGTGTCGGCTTGCTTAAACCGCTCCAGAGTGTCCGTACTGTAGACCCTGTTGAGATCCTCCATCACCATAAGCAGCTGGACGCGGCGGAACGTCCGGCGCCAGACCTTCATGATGAATCCGTGAGAACCATGGAAGTTCCATATTGAGACCTAAGCGACACTCATATGTGTATAGTCCACGGGATAGCCTTAGAGCCCGTGTTTCCCCGGCAGACTTATGCCTTCCCAAGAGGGTTTTAATCACCTCAAATTTCTCCATATACTCCTAAACGGATGCTATATGTGTATTTGCCTCCGAGACCTCCTTCGGGAAGGATGGGGCTTCCGCAGCGTCCCGGCTCCAAGCGGACTGGGTACGTTTTCCCAGTGTTATCCAATCTCACCCAGTGAGGTAGTGCTTTGACAACGGTGAGTGGAGCTACTTGTTCTGAGCCCTGGCCTACACCTAATAGGGGCGCAGGCGGCTCGCACAGGGCACTGGAAGGGGCAGCACCCATGGCGCTTTGATAGGGATCCCATATTCGTCGGTCACCGACGTGGCGTCGAGAGGGACCGACTGAAAGGGAACGTTTTGGTTACGTATGGTAACCCTCGTTCCCTGAAGGAGGGAACGGAGACGCCACGTCCCGTCCCGTCGCCATGGTTGCTGTACCGCCGCTGAGCTGCCGGGTCCCCGGCTCGGCTCCTCAGCGAAAAACTGGAATGCATTGCACCTGCTGCCTTCTTATACTCACGCAGTGATCAGAGGCAGGTGGATGCAATAATTGCATGCCAATGTGCATTGGCTCGTTTAGTTTACACTCGAAGTAGATTGGTCTATCGAAGCGATATCCCATATTCCTTCAGGGAACGAGGGTTACCATACGTAACCGAGACGTTCTCCAACTCCCTCTCATCTCTGGAAAAAATTGTCAGCAATGTCCTAAATCTTAACAACAACTATTTTTTTTTATGTATGTCCACATTAAGAGTTTTGTGCACTTTGGAATGAAATATCCTTCCTCATATTGATTTTTCTCTTTGTTACAAGCTCCAATGCCATGAGCCCTTGACCATAATAGTGGAGAGAGGGAAAAATCTTTAATCAAAACCCTCTGTTTAACATGCATTTTACATACTGTCAGCTAATGGTTTGTTTATGCTGCTTTCAGTATTCAGCATTAACAGCGAATAACATAGGGTTTGAGAGAGAGGCACTTATGCAGCCACATCAGACTAAATAAATACATAAATGAATAAATGAATAAAACAAGGACATGAGTTCAGTGAAAATACATACAAACAGAGTCTCTGTTTTTTCTCAATCAACATCTTCTGTTTTCAGCGCATCCTCAGAGTAACCTCTCCTACATGTTCACCCCACGGAACACCACAACACAGGATATGTGTGGGTTGCCTATAAATCTGGTATCGTGTACAAATGTTAGTGTTCATGCAAAACACAATAACTCATTGCTTTTCCAAACCCCTTTCACTGCAGCTGGAAAGGTACAGATTTAATTATTTACAAAGGTACGTTACATATGTTGTGACAGAATGACTTTGTCATTATCTACTGTATTTTATGGTGGCCGAGAGAGCTCAACGTGCTGCAACTTAAGAAAACACATGCAAATTGAAAAAAACACCAGCAAATCAAAAAATCTTCTTCATCAGTTTAACAACACAAGTGTTGCAAATCCTCACAACACATGCAAATTAAGAAGCGCACTGCAACTCCTCACAACACATACAAGTTAAGAAACGTGCTACAAATCCTTACAACACATACAAATTAAGAAATGCGCTGCAAATAGCACTGATCACAAAGGAAATGTTTCAGGGGGACTACAAAAAGTGTCGGACCTGACTGGGATTTGCTTATTGTGCGGTGGCTACTGGTCAGTGGAGTTGTTGGTGAACTGAAAGGTGAGTTTTTTTATTTTATTTTAACACCCTGATTGCATGATTCCTTCGTCTTTTGGATATTATTAGCCTAAATAAGGTGAATAATTACACCATCAACTGAAACATTACTATATAACATGGCTAACTTAATTTAATTAATAAATTAATAAATATAATTTCAAGGTTAATGAAAATAAATTCACAATGCTTCAATAACTGCTAAAACCAGGTAAAAATAAATTGCAGATTGACAGTAAGAATAATAATTAAAAAACTATTCAGGCCTTTTTAGTAGGCTAATGAAAGAAAGGACAATTGAATACAAATACAATTTGTTAAGTTCAGTCAACTTGTTTTTGTTCTTCAGATCAA
Organism: Carassius carassius; assembly: GCF_963082965.1. Lineage (NCBI taxonomy): Eukaryota > Metazoa > Chordata > Actinopteri > Cypriniformes > Cyprinidae > Carassius > Carassius carassius. The sequence goes on along the minus strand of NC_081756.1, from coordinate 36,019,526 downwards.
AATGTATTGCCCTTTCTGTGGGTTCCAATAGCCGACTTTGCAAAGATTTTGCAGTTCATGTGGGCGAGATGTAAGCTTTGTCATAGAGAATGCCCCTAGAACTGCAGGTGATGACCAGGTGTCATGTCAGACTGTACCCAGAGGTAATATTCTTTTACTGCGAGTCTCTATATACTGTTCTGTCCATTAAATTATAAGAACTACATTTTGTTCATCTTTCTCTTTGTTTCTGATTGTGACAAACAGACTTAACAGTCACACATAATCACATGTATACTAATTTATTAACAAGTTGAACCAGGTTATAGCATGACAACATCAACATAGACCTCCCAATACGACCTAACTGTTATAGTCTAGTAGCCAACTAGGTGAACCCGGAAATGTTGAGTACACCAAAGTTTTATTGCAGAAATGTGAAGTATGGGTCCCCAGCATACAGAAACTACCGGATGCTAATTTGTATATGTTGAGCAATTTGCATAATTAGCATTATTAGCTTAATCGTCCATTTTGACCAGATATTTTGCACTGAATTGCCAATTTCTACAATATGTGAGTGGTTTTAGAGGTTTTAGAGGATGCTGATTTCATTTCTGGCATTTTCAGATTTCAAAGAGCTAATTTTAGTACATATTTTGATTTATTTAGGCAAATTTTGATTACTTTCAGTCATAATTTTAGGTTATTTTTATGGTAAACAAAATAATCTAACATTTCAGAATCATGAGTGCTCTTGTGAATGTTGATGCATTGTTTTCAGGGTGTAGAGAAGCTGAATCCCCTCTTGACACTTTTGAAGATTCAAAATTGCTTTTTGGATAAACAATGAACCTTTGTTAGGCTGAATGTTATGCATTTCTGGATGAAAAAGCAAAGCGGGTATTTGACATAACTTGGATCCTGCAACTGTACGATACATATTAATGGGGTAGCTCTTTAAGACACCCAATGAGATGACATCACCTAAGCCCATCACCATGCGTGATCAACGAACTATGTACAAATATACACTATATACATGCCATACAAGACAGGCACTGCAAGTCGCTAGGGCAACGGCCGAATGGTAGAAGGGCTGCCCAGGTTGGTCCAACGGGGATCCAATTAAAACTTCGCCAGACGCAAGAGTTAAAACTGAGTCTGGGCAATCCGGGTCAGCCCACCAGACGCAAGGCTAACCAAGAGGGCTTCACCTCCACACCACGCCAAACATGTAAATATTCAGTATATACATACCATACAAGACAGGCCCCGCAAGTCGCTAGGGTCATGCCAGAATGGCAGAAGGGATGTCCAGGTTGGCCGCAAGTCGCAAGATCCAATGAGGACCCCGTTAAAACTCCGCCAAAGGCAAGAGTTAAAACTGAGTCTGGGCAACCCGGGTCAGCCCGCAAGGCTAACCAAGAGGGCCTCACCTCCGCACCACACAAAGCACACACTGGCTACCACCTTCAGGCAAACTGCTATGCCTCACAATTAATTAACAAAAGGCAGCCTCATTATCTTCACTATCCTCTTCTGTTCTGTCATCATCTTCTCCAGACCCTTCATCCCTCTCTTTGTGTTCTTGGTGTTGTGTAAGTATGTTGCAGCATATAGCATCATTGCCTTTGCAGGAACAATAACTGGTACAGGCCAGACCTGCAGCTGCACAGCTGCACTTTGCTGTTTCAACCCGGCTTTGCAACCACAGCTGACAACATCTAAAAAAGCAGGAGGAGCAACTAGACTTGAATCCTGGGTGGGCATAATCAGTTCCTCTCCTTCCTTTAGACCCATCTTCTTGTCCCATCCAAACAAGGTGATATCCACAGCCGGTGGATCAGGCTGGTCTGCTGCTTTCCATAGCAGCACCTGTAGGTGGGCACGTCTTCCATGAAGGCGCATATTGCGCTCTGTAGGAGGTAGTGCCTTCAGTGCTGGGGGCCTTTTGCGCTTTCGGTAAATTTCATACCGGGCTCCATCCAAGGTTACAGAGTTCCTCTGATTGTACAGAGCCAGAAAGAAAGCCCTTGTTGCTTTTGTGATCTGTAAATCTGTGGCTTCTGCCTCTCCAATACAGTGGAGAAGCTTACCAGGTACGAATCTCATGGCCTTGAGTGCAGACACATTCCCCTTCCCGACAGGAAATGAGGTGGTATCACATCCCGAAAGAGCATGCATTGCCAGAATGGAACCACATTGGTCACCCAGATTCTCTGCAGTTGCATTTATGCTGAGAACAGTGCCATTCCATTTTTCCATCTGTAGGCTAGTTGTGATACCAGCCTTCCAACACCAATAAACCATAAGCTCAAAGACATCTGTGTCATCACTGAGAATGTGAACAGTTGAAGCCCCATGTCTGACAGCATCTAACATGTAAGATATAAGTGATATATCGGCCTCATCATGAGTGTCAATGCTGTCAGCTTTACTGACCATCATGATCTTACTTCCTACATTGAAAGTACACAGGAGTTCACTCAGCCTTTGTTTGTTGTGTTTGTTTTTCAAGACTTTGTCTCGACTAGGTAGAGGTGTAGTCAATGAGAGCTTGTACTCTGTGGAGCTCTCTCCTGCTCTTCTATGTCTCTCATGATCCTTGGCAGACACCTGCAAATATCTGTCAAAGATGACAAAAGTTTGGGTGTCGCAACAATTAAGCCGACGTCCCATGCTGGCTGCAAGATCTGCCACTGTCCCAGATGATGGCCAAACTACGTGATAAATGAGCTGGGATGCACCCACAATGACAACATCTGGTGGCTGGGGATTGCAGACTGGAATTCCGAGCTGCTGGACAAGCACTGACTTATTGCCCTTTCAGTGGCATCCATTGTCATCAATGATAGACAAGGGGACTGGGCTAAGCTCATATTTGAAGAGAGAAGAGAGCTCCATTTTTCTCTGTCCTCCCACCACCAACAGTCGAGCAAATAATGACTCAAGGTCACAAACAACCTTCCCACTGACCTTTATTCCCTTTTTCCGGAACTTCATAGTCACTACCTTTTTAGAGATGGGTGTATAAAATGCCCCCGGAAGTGATGAAGAAAACTTTTCACACATAGCCTGGCCAATCTTCAGCGCATCTTGCACATTCACTTTTTCATCAGCCACCTGTCCATTTATGATGTGGTAGAGCAAAGTGCTCTCTGTCATGAGTGGATTTGTGTTTTCCCACAGCATCCTCACAATTTTAGAGTGGTCCTCAGCATCCAACTCCATCTTGCTTCATCCTCCTCTTTGTGTCTTTTGGACACAGTCTTCTCTGATGCTTCTGTATCACTGGACATATCATCCAATGACTGAAAGAGATGTGAACATATGCCAAATGATTGGATCCAAACTGTAACCTGCTCAGGGTTGGTTGAAATACCCTTCATGCCCCCTGCTCCCTTCCCTTGCCTGATGTATGTCTGCTCCCCAAACATATCGGCACTCACTGCAGGTGCACCATCTGAATGGAGGCACACATGACTTCCGGCAAGAAGGTCATCTTTTAAAAAGGAAGGAAGGTGCTGCATTTCACGTAAATGCCAAGTGATCCATCTAGCATAGTGGTGATGACCAGCAGCAAAAAAATAGGGTAGCATCTCTTCAAGGCAGTGTTGTTGCAGCAGCCAGTCACCCTCCCTCTCTGCTCGCCAGAATCTATGTGCAATTAAGGTTGGAGTGATAAAGCAATCCACCCATAATCGGCCTGTTGGGTGCTGTCTTGCCTTTTCCAGGAATTCCAGTATCTGCTGATGACTCTTTTTTCCCTCCTTTAAGAATTCATGAAGAGGAGCATACATAACCATACAGAAGGCTCGCATGGCCTTTGGCCAGGCCTTTCCATTGAAGATAGATGCCAGGCCGCCAAATGATGCACCTACCAGCTCCTCAAGGCCTGTTGAATTCATTAGCTCCCCAATTGAGCCAATGAATGACATCAGGGTGTGCATCATTCCAGGGCTGAGCACCACTGATGCCCATCTCTGTGGGTCACCCCATTTGATCTGGCAAGCAATCTTGTACAGCTGCATGTCAAATGTTATATGACTGTAGCTCATGCCAAGCCGCTTGAGTGATGTGTCCAGGTATGTAATGTTACGGAGCACTGTATCAGGATGAGCAGGAGGTGAGTCGAGCAATGGTCTAAAGACACTTATAGTCTTCATTTTAGACACACCTTCATCACTGTGACGATCTTGCACAACGTTGTAGGCCGACCAGTCCAGGGGAAGAGGAGTAGAATGGAGCTGACAGAGCCAAGCAGCATCCCTCCTCTGTGCTCTAGAAATACTCTTGGATGCTCTCTTGGACAGTAGCTGTTCTTGGCATTTCTTTCAGAGCGGGTGGAGTCAGCTTCTTAGGGCCTGTATAATGTTCAATGGCAAGACTGCTGTTAGCTACCGGACAGAATTTCTCAGCTTGGAGCTTTGTCAGACGGGGTACTTTTAGTGATGTATTCTCACCATCTGGAGTCGTCACTCCAGGGAACAGTATTTTATCCCTGCAGTATTTTGCACAAACTGAGTGGCCATAATAATCAGATAGGTTGGCTAGCATTCGCTTCTGGCACAAATTCCCAGAATTAGCTACAAAAACATCATGTAACTCGGAGACAGTCCAAGTCACTGACTTGTTTGCACTCATGTGGTCTATGACCGAAGCTAGGCAGGTGTCAACTGGTTTACTAGCAGTTGCACTTGAGTCAATAGGTACCTTCCTCAAAGCATTGTAACACTTGGAGTGATACTGAGCATCAGCTGCAGGTAGGTCCATGATGCCATTCACCCGTAGCTTCACAACTTCTGCCCAATCATCCTGCCGTTCATCACATTTAGACAAAATCACATCTTTGAAAGATGGAAGGCCTGACCTATCTAAAGTCTGACATTTTTTAACTGGATTCCACCAGTTAGTATTTTTAGAGTCTTTTTCTTCACAAATAAGACCACAGAACAAGCACTGTTTTGAATACTCAAAGGCAGAGAGTTGAGAACGAATGATTCGCTTTCCGGGCTGACTCTGAAATGAGTCTGTCTTGCGTTTGCTCACATTTCTAGAACGAGAAGTATATGAGCTGTAGCAAGATTTGTGACATAGCACAGAAGCTGATGAAGCACCATCAGTAGCAATAATGTTTGATAAAGTCTCATGTATGGCTGTGTCTCCGAGCTCTTATTTAGCAGAGTAGCAATTCCTTTGGACCCAGATATTTTAAAGTCGCTATTTTTGCCACTGCATGGTGCAAACAGACACTTCTTTCCCGACATTTCGACCTAATCAAACGTCTCTCTTTGTTTTGAAAGTACTTAACCCTAGATCCGAATGGTTAAATTAATACTCCACAACAACTTGAAAAAGCAGCAATAACACTGAATATCAACTGTTTTTAATCCTTTCCTGATCAAATCACAAGAAGTCTGAATTTTAAAAAAAGAAGAATACAAAAATTTTAAATTATGGTATCTAATTTTAGAACACCAGATTCACCCACAAAATTGATCTGAATAGAAATTCACAATGTACTGAACTATACTGTCATTATAACTCTGTCCACCTTTTATCTTAATGTGAAAACATAAGTAATTTCAACATTAAAATGTCAACATTAAATCCCTTGACTGACTTTTGTACGAATATTAAGGCGATATAAGAATATAAAAAAATTTGCAAGGTGAATTTGCTCCCTTGCTTTACAACATACTTATTATAACTACAACAGCTTATTTGCATAAAAACATGAATGGACCTCAATAAATGTAAACAAATTGAGGTTATCAACTTTCACATCAAAGAGCAAGAGTTCTTGTGATTCTGAAATGTGAGAATATTGTTTACCATGAAAATAGCCTAAAATTTTGTCCGAAATTAATAAAAAATGTGTCTAAATTTATCCAAATTTGTTATAGAATTACCATTTTGAAGTCTGAAAAAGACAGAAATGAAATCAGCAGCCTCTAAAACCTCTAAAACCACTCACATATTGTAGAAATTGGCCATACAGTGCAAAATATGTGGCCAAAATGGACGATTAAGCTAATAATGCTAATTATGCTAATTATCCAAATTGCTCAACATATGCAAATTAGCATCTGGCAGTTTCTGTATGCTGGGGACCCATACTTCACATTTCTGCAATAAAACTGTGGTGTACTCAACATTTTCAGGTTCATAATGGAGCTCTACGGGCTGGCTACTAGACTATTAAAAGTGGTACGCTTAAATGCCTGTCCAATGCCAGTTGTTGTTGTTGTTCTTTTGCTAACTGGATTTGTGCACAAATTGAGATTAAATGCATATACTTTTCCAACTGTATCAAACAGTTAACTTGTTTGTTTGTTTGTTTGATAAATTTTTATGTTTAAGATTATATTTGTGGATTCCTAATGACATTTTTCTCTTTTCCTTTCATGCTCATGAACCGTATTAGATTAAATCACTGAGGCAGGCCTAATCCATAAATATTTCTCAGAAGGCCACACATATGAATTGATCCTTGATTTTCTTGGAACAAAGCATAACATTTTCCTGAGTCTGAGTCAAGTCAAGTCACCTTTATTTATATAGCGCTTTAAACAAAATACATTGCATCAAAGCAACTGAACAACATTCATTAGGAAAACAGTGTGTCAATAATGCAAAATGTCTGATGTCTGAGCACCTTAAAGAGAAGACTAAGGAATGCAGGCCTAACAAGGAGGACAGACTATAGACCTATTGGTACTGTGAATGCAGCTATAGCTCATGAACTGACAGGGTCAGGTTAGCTTTTAGGTTACAGAGCTCTTTGGCAGGCATTGCGGCAGAAGTATTTCCTGACTGTTAAAAGGGATGATGTAATGCTCTCAATTCGAAGACTGGATCCATCTGGAGTTTAACTTCACCATAGACACAGGTTTGTCCGAAGAGGATACTTTACAGCAGGACCAAACCAAGGGTAGCATGTCGATGGTTATGAAAAGCTCAAACCATTTGGTGTTGCCATCAGTGGCTGTATTGATGGATTTTCTAGGAAAGAGATGTTGCTCAAAAGTGGCAGCTCTAATAACGACCCAGGGTTAATTGCTTACAATTACCTGCAGTGTGTAACAGAGTTCGGACTTCCAGCATGCCTTCGCGCAGACTGTGGGACAGAAAATGGCACTATGGTAGCCATTCACTGTGCATTAAGAGCACAGCATACAGATGACTTTGCAGGAGCCCTCAGTAACATGTATGGCACTTCAACTGCAAATCAGCGAATCGAAAGTTGGTGGTCCTTTTTCAGAAAGCAAAGGTACAGGCCTTTTAATATTAATTCCAAAATAAAGTTTTATTAAATTAACTATTTAATCACTTAGTTTTTGTGTGTTGTCACATGACAGAGGGTTTCAGCAGTCAACAACATGTATTATATGACAATAACACTAGACTAAAATGTAATGCAAATCTTTTTTTCCTGATGCTGTAAAGTTTTTTTTACATTATTATTATTTTTTATAGGAATGCAGTTCAAATAATACCTTTTGTTGGAAACTTTTTATTTTATTTTTTTTATCAATTCCAAATAACTTTTATTCAGCACTTAAGTAAAACATTGTGTATACTTTCATTCCATCATTAGGACTCCATCATTGGATTGATCTCTTCAATGACCTGAGAGAGAGACACCTTTTCAATGGCAGCCATGAGCATAAGTGCCTTCTATACAGTTTGTCTTTTTGAGCATCGTGCAGAAAGACCTTGATGAATACAGAGAACTCTGGAATAACCACACCATCCAACCTGTTCGTCAGTCTTCTTGTCATTCTGGTAAACCAGAAGCCATGTATCACCTGCCTCACAGGTTCGTATTTAATCCATGCAATATATGGTTTATGTTCAGAAAAAAAATAATATTTCATTTTCCCTTAAGTTTTATCATTAATGTTCAAAGAAGATATGATTGATTGCATACAGTATATCTGACACAGAATTGGATAGTGGAATGTCCCTCACTTGACAATAATTGTATTATTTTAAAACAGAACTAGATCATTGTATAAAAAAAAAATTCAGATATTCTTAGACAAAATACATTTACAATGCATGAAGCAAAAAGGGTTATTTTATTGATTTACAATGTGTCTTTGTAGTAGAAGCAAATGTAATGACCATATTGGACATTGAGGGTCAAACTTTGGCTTATGTCTTCAATTAAAAAAATATTTAAAAATTGTGGTGTTGGGTTATATTCTTATTTTGAAGTTTTCATTATACATTTTTGTAATAAATTGACTCAGAGTGTTTTGATTTCTGATTGGCCTTAGGTTTGATGCAAGGGACTGTGGAGTCCCAGTGTCACAGGAAGTGATTCAAGAGTTTGAGGACATTCTGCCACCACAGCGCAGTCTTTGTGGTGATCCATTTTTCGGACTTGCAGAGTCAGAGTGGGCACTCTCCTACAGGCAACTGGATAACTGCTGTTGAGAATTACATAACACTTAAAAATATGTCCAGATTTTAAAATCATCAGTTCAAAGAACAACTTTATTTGCTCACTGCATATGTCATCAGTGCTTTACTGAACACAGTCTTAAATTTTGTGCCAAGAACATGCCTTGCATTTGCAAAATAAAAAAAAAACCTTGGTCCATGAGGAAAAATGTAACTTGTGAAAATAAAATCTATACTCCTCAAAACACACCAGTATATCAGTACAGTCTATTAACCTGAGTGTCCTTTGTTTAACTGAGTGACTTGACATTTGTAACTATAACATAAGTGCATATTAAAACATATGTTATACAAACATGCCTGCATTTCAAAATACGAAAGAACAAAGTGGCACATTTCGATAAAACTATTTACTCTGACCTTAACCTCAGAATGGTTGTTATTTTGTTTTGGCCACCAAAATATTGGATACTGATGTTGAATAAATTGAATAGATTTTGAGAGATTAAATTAGACACAAACACAAGTTTTAACCCTTATGATACTGGATATTAATAATGATAACAGGTTAAAAATGAACAATAATAATATTTATTTAAAATATTTCATTCAAAGACTAGGTGTTTGAATTTATACTTACTGCTCATATGAGAGCATACCATAATTATTGTCAAACAGCGTTTATACAGCAATTAAGATATAGTTTATGTCAGTTAATGAAAGTAATTTCTTGAAAGTTTTTGTAATCCCACCCTAACAAATACCTCAAGAAGGTCCTTCTTGACCTCATCATCAGGCATGTCCTCAATGTTGGCCTCAATTGTCTTTAGTTTACCAATTAAGTAAAGGAAGAAGTTTGGGGAAAGACAACAAGGCCCTGGACCGCCATGGACACTGCAATCATTCTTCCAATGTGTAAATATTCGTCATCTTTCAAATGCCAATTTGCCAATTATCTAAAAATGCCAATTTAGCAATGTTAGGACACACTGATTTACAAAATTGTAAAAACCTCACAAAAAGTATTACCTTTACTATCAAATGAGAGGTATTTGGCATTTCTTTGCCTTCAAATACTCTCCTTGTTTTGATGGTGTCCATCAACAGAGTCAGAAATTCTCTAGTAGGCCCGACGCTAACTAAAGCCTCTTCCATCAGCCCAGCATCATCTGTGAATTTCACCATTAAGCTGCAGGTGGGGTCAAATGAGTATCTCCTCTTAAGGAACCATCCCAGAAATTTGCCTGGTTAATGTTAAATCTGTTACAGGATGTTTTGTTAAGATTATGTGCCAGATTTGTCGGCAGCTGTCAGCCCATCAGGTTCATCACTGTAAAATAATAATAATAAAAACAGTCCACAAACAGCATGGAACTATTAACACTGCAGCTTCTTATTTTTGTGAATTATTTAAACCATTATATATTAGACACTGTTGTAGCATTTTATGGGCCCTTTATAATGTGTAAGCTATACAACACTGCTCAGAAATAATAAGCATAATTTGGACATCACAACTTTAGTAACAGATTTTGAGAGTCCTCCCACAAAGTCACTTTTTTCTGGTAACAAGGTGCTGTTAGTACTTCTTATGTGATAGTACCTGCCTTTCTCTGTCAGTTTCTCTACTTCTTCAATATCTGAGGAACTGCTGTCGATGGTGATAGGTGCATAGATATGGGTATATGTACTGTGGAAGTGAGGTACAAGAACAATAACAACACAATTATTCTACAAAGTATTCTGAAAAAGCTGGTTGTTATTTTGGCTGTGGTAAAGTACTTTAATTCAAAAGGTTTATTGCAAATCCAGTGAACAATTATGTAAAATAATTTCTTATAACTGACCTGTAGAAATCACTTGATGACTTAAGTTCACCTACTGAGGTGGTCACCTGTTTGGGTCTTGTTGCACTCTTGGCCTGTAGCAGAGATAAAACCACATAGTACAGTAAGAACTTATTATATTACAGAATATGGCATACTTGCTCATTAGATGACTGGGATGTTGTGGCTGACCTAAAACAAACAAACAATTTAGTAGAAATTTAATGATAGATAACATACAATGCTTCCTATGTAACAATTAAAAAAAATTAAAAAAAATGAATGCATTTAAACATACTGACATTCAGCTTGCACAGCATCAAAAGAAAAATGTGTGAGCAAAAATTTAACTTAGTCAAGTCAAGTCACCTTTATTCATATAGCGCTTTAAACAAAATACATTGCGTCAAAGCAACTGAACAACATTCATTAGGAAAACAGTGTGTCAATAATGCAAAATGATAGTTAAAGGCAGTTCATCATTTATTTCAGCGATGTCATCTCTGTTCATTTTAAGTAGTGTCTGTGCATTTATTTGCAATCAAGTCAAAGATATTGCTGTAGATGAAGTGACCCCAACTAAGCAAGCCAGAGACGACAGTGGCAAGGAACCGAAACTCCATCGGTGACAGAATGGAGAAAAAAACCTTTGGAGAAACCAGGCTCAGTTGAGGGGCCCGTTCTCCTCTGACCAGACGAAACAAGTAGTTCAATTCCAGGCTGCAGCAAAGTCAGATTGTGCAGAAGAATCATCTGTTTCCTGTGGTCTTGTCCTAGTGGTCATCTGAGACAAGTTCTTTACAGGGGATCTGTATCTGGGGCTCTAGTTGTCCTGGTCTCCGCTGTCTTTCAGGGATGTAGAGGTCCTTTCTAGGTGCTGATCCACCATCTGGTCTGGATACGTACTGGATCCGGGTGACTGCAGTGACCCTCTGATCTGGATACAGACTGGATCTGGTGGCTACGGTGACCTCGGAATAAGAGAGAAACAGACTAATATTAGCATAGATGCCATTATTCTAATGATGTAGCAAGTACATAGGGTGTTATGGGAAGTGTTCCCGGTTCCGGTTTACCTAATTAATGCAGCCTAAAAATCCTTTAACGGATTTGGATATTAAAAGCATATTAGTATGTTATGTGTAAACCAGGTTAAAAAGATGGGTCTTTAATCTAGATTTAAACTGCAAGAGTGTGTCTGCCTCCCGAACAATGTTAGGTAGGTTATTCCAGAGTTTAGGCGAGTTTTGAGAACGTAGCGGACGTAGAGGATTATAATGTAAAAGGAGCTCATTCAAATACTGAGGTGCTAAACCATTCAGGGCTTTATAAGTAATAAGCAATATTTTAAAATCTATACAATGTTTGATAGGGAGCCAGTGAAGTGTTGACAGGACCGGGCTAATATGGTCATACTTCCTGGTTCTAGTAAGAACTCTGGCTGCTGCATTTTGGACTAGCTGTAGTTTGTTTACTAAGCATGCAGAACAACCACCCAATAAAGCATTACAATAATCTAACCTTGAGGTCACAAATGGATGGATTAACATTTCTGCATTTGACATTGAGAGCATAGGCCGTAATTTAGATATATTTTTGGGATGGAAAAATGCAGTTTTACAAATGCTAGAAACGTGGCTTTCTAAGGAAAGATTGCAATCAAATAGCACACCAGATGACGAAGAATTGACAGAGCAACCATCAAGTCTTAGACAGTGTTCTAGGTTATTACATGCAGAGTTTTTAGGTCCTATAATTAACACTTCTGTTTTTTCAGAATTTAGCAGGAAGAAATTACTCGTCATCCAGTTTTTTATATCGACAATGCATTCCATTAGTTTTTCAAATTGGTGTGTTTCACCGGGCGGCGAAGAAATATAGAGCTGAGTATCATCAGCATAACATTGAAAGCTAACACCATGTTTCCTGATGATATCTCCCAAGGGTAACAAATAAAGCGTGAACAGTAGCGGCCTTGTGGTACTCCATACTGCACTTGTGATCAATATGATAGCGATCTTCATTCACTGCTACGAACTGATGGCGGTCATATAAGCACGATTTAAACCATGCTAATGCACTTCCACTGATGCCAACAAAGTGTTCAAGTCCAGTCTGTCTGCTTCCTGACTTACCGATGTCTATGCTCTGGTGTACAGCTTTCGGTACTTGACCAAAGCTGCCAAGTGTAAACATAAACCCTAAACTCATTCATAGCCTTTACACTGTATGTGCTTTTCTATTTCTAATGGTTGGCATGTACAGGAGATTTTACTGCATTATAGTTGTACTGTAAGCAAAGATATGCTGTACACCTAAATTCCTGAGATTTACCTACCACTGTGTCAGAAAGAGGCGACATATTGGGTTGCGCCCTATCAACAGCTTCATCATCATCTTCTGAAACTTCAGAGTCATCTTCTTGACCTCACAAAAGACTTTGTGATCAATCTCTATTTCCAATTACATGTCCAGTATTGTTTGCTATGTAGGCTGTAAATGCACATCAATTATATAAAAACAAACTATAACAATACTTACTGTTTGACAACAAATCCTCAAGGGTACAGATGTACAGAGTGATCCTTTCCCGTTGATATGCCTTTCCAATGGCCTCTTTGTACTGTCCAATAGTAAAATTTGTGTAAGTCCCAGGGATTTTTTTTTAATCTGAAAAAAAAAACATATTCACCATCTTCCATGTCTTGGTTGAAGCAGCTTCCAAAAGTTGCTCAGATGACCACTGGGGGTCAACATGTAAAGGTAGATTTTTTCCTCTCATGGGCTTCAAACCATTCTTGGTCTTGCTCATGATCCCAACAGAAATCTAGACCATCAGGCAAAAATGATGGAATACAAATGTTAATACTGTTCTGTATGACAACTTCATTAACTTAAACAATTTAGTAAGCTTACCTTTACTGTTTTATTTGATTTCTTTTTACTTTTTGAGAATGTTTTCCTTACAGTTTCTTTTAGTTCTCTGTATATCATGAACTGAAGAACAGAGCCAGACAGTAACAGAGTACATTTACTTGAGGGCAGTACTTAAGTACAATTTTGAGGGATCTGTACTTTATTCAAGTATCATTTTTGGGGAGTACTCATTACTTTACTCAAGTACAGTTGAGAGGTAAATATTGTACTCTTTACTCCGCTACATTTCTATTCATAACCATAAGTACCCGTTACTTCTTCGGCCCCGTCCACATGGAAACGGAGCTTACCCCAATCCGATCATTTTTTCCCCTGGTCTCAAGAAATATCTGCGTCCATACAAATCCACAAAACGATGTAGTATACATGCCAGACCAACATGTGGCGCTGTAATTCTGCCACAGATATACACTTAAAACGGAGAAGACATGGACTTGCTCATAAACCTTGCCCGTGGTACACAAATGAACCTGGAACAATCCATTTATTAATCTGTGTTAATATTAGTTAATAAAAAGACAATTGTTCAGTGTTTGTTCATGTTTTTGTTGCTGTCACGTGACGTATCACGTTTTTTGTTTTTTTGTTAAACCGTGGGCACGATTTGTTAAACCGAGGGAACAGTTTATGAATTTGTGAGTACGGTTTATAAACTGAGGGGACGGATTGCAAAACCGTCACCACGGATTGATTTTTTTTCCTCCTACAAGTGACGTGCGGGGCTCCATAGTTTATTGATTTGATTGATGAAAAAAACAGAGATACTAACATGTACACACAATTGTTAGCTGAATTTTCTTTTCTGGTATTACACATTAATGTAAGCTGAGCATTTGCTTTGATGTTCTTGAGTGTGTTTAACAGTTCAAATGTGGGTGCAAAAAAATCCATTAAAACAGTAATGCAATGAAATAGAATAGAAAATGTACTCTTGTACTCTTGATACTCAAGTACTTTTAAAAACAAGTCCTTCAGTACTTTTACTTAAGTAGACATCTGACTGTAGTACTTTTACTTGTACTTGAGTAAAATTTAGCAAGGGGTATCTGTACTTTTACTCAAGTAATGAAGCTGTGTACTCCGTCCACCTCTGCTGAAGAACAGCTGAAGCTGACTTTGCTGGAATGGCACATGCATCAGTCACTAAAGTCACACGAGGACACATACACAAACACCAGAAACAGAGAGAAAAAGATTAACAAAATGTAGTTCTTATAATTTAATGGACAGGACAGTAAATAAAGAATCGCAGTAAGAGAATATTATCTCTGGCACTGACATGAGATCAGACTGTCTGACATGACACCTGGTCATCACCCGCAGTTCTAGGGGCATTCTCTATGACAAAGCTTACATCTCGCCCACATAAACTGCAAAATCTTGGCAAAGTCGGCCATTGGAAGCCACAGAAAGGGCAATACATTTTGATCTGAAGAACAAAAACAAGTTGACTGAAGTTAACAAATTGTATTTATATTCAATTGTCCTTTCTTTCATTAGCCTACTAAAAAGGCCTGAATACATTTTTAAATAATATTCTTACTGTCAATCTGCAATTTATTTTTACCTGGTTTTAGCAATTATTGAAGAATTGCGAATTTATTTTCATTAACCTTGAAATTATATTTAATTGAGGATATTAAATTAAGTTAGCCATGTTATATAGTATCGTTTCACAGTTAATCGTGTAATTATTCACCTTATTTAGGCTAATAATATCCGAAAGATGGAGGAATCATGCAATCAGGGTGTTAAAATAAAATAAAAAAACTCATCTTTCAGTTCACCAACTACTCCACTGACCAGTAGCCACCGCACAATAAGCAAATCCCAGCCGGGTCCGACACTTTTTGGGGTCCCCTTGAAACATTTCCCTTTTGGTCAGTGCTATTTGCAGCGCGTTTCTTAATTTGTATGTGTTGTGAGGATTTGCAGCTCGTTTCTTAATTTGCATGTGTTGTGAGGAGTTGCAGCACGTTTCTTAATTTGCATTTCACAATAATACTGTTTTTACAGTATTCATGATTGTCATATGTTGTTCTAAACAATACCGTTGCTATGCATTCTTGACCTGTAGTGCTGAACTGGAAATAAAGTAGTTGAGTTCCTCCCCAGTGCTATGATTGTTGAGTATATGACATGTCAGAACAGAAGTAAGTCAATGTCAATGTCAATGTCACCTTTATTTATATAGCGCTTTAAACAAAATACATTGCGTCAAAGCAACTGAACAACATTCATTAGGAAAACAGTGTCAATAATGCAAAAATGATAGTTAAAGGCAGTTCATCATTGGATTCAGTTATGTCATCTCTGTTCAGTTAAATAGTGTCTGTGCATTTATTTGCAATCAAGTCAACGATATCGCTGTAGATGAAGTGTCCCCAACTAAGCAAGCCAGAGGCGACAGCGGCAAGGAACTGAAACTCCATCGGTGACAGAATGGAGAAAAAAACCTTGGGAGAAACCAGGCTCAGTTGGGGGGCCAGTTCTCCTCTGACCAGACGAAACCAGTAGTTCAATTCCAGGCTGCAGCAAAGTCAGATTGTGCAGAAAGATCATCTGTTTCCTGTGGTCTTGTCCTGGTGCTCCTCTGAGACAAGGTCTTTACAGGGGATCTGTATCTGGGGCTCTAGTTGTCCTGGTCTCCACTGTCTTCAAGGGATGTAGAGGTCCTTTCTAGGTACTGATCCAGCATCTGGTCTGGATACGTACTGGATCCGGGTGACTGCAGTGACCCTCTGATCTGGACACAGACTGGATCTGGTGGCCACATTGACCTCGGAACAAGAGAGAAACAGACAAATATTAGCGTAGATGCCATTCTTCTAATGATGTAGCAAGTACATAGGGTGTTATGGGAAGTGTTTCCGGTTCCGGTTTACCTAATTAATGCAGCCTAAAAATCCTTTAACGGATTTGGATAATAAAAGCATATTAGTATGTTATGTGTATGCCAGGTTAAAGAGATGGGTTTTTAATCTAGATTTAAACTGCAAGAGTGTGTCTGCCTCCCGAACAATGTTAGGTAGGTTATTCCAGAGTTTGGGCGCCAAATAGGAAAAGGATCTGCCGCCTGCAGTTGATTTTGATATTCAGATATCAAAGGAGCAACTTTATTTAAAGTGCTAGAAAAGAGAGAGTCCATAGTTTCTGTTACATCATCAAGTTGTTCTGAGGTTTTAGATATGCTAAGGAATTTGGATACATCAGGAAGATAACTTAAAAAGCAGTCTTTTGTGTTAAAAGTGATGGTTCTTCCATACTTGTAACAAGAAGTAGAATTTACAATTTTGGCTATATGAATTTTGCAAAGAACTAAATAATGATCTGAGATATCATCACTTGGCTGAATAATTTCAACACCATCAACATCAATTCCATGTGACAGTATTAAATCTAGAGTATGATTTCGACAATGTGTAGGTCCTGAAACGTGTTGTCTAACACCAATAGAGTTCAGAATGTCTATAAATGCTGATCCCAATGCATCGTTTTCATTATCAACATGGATATTAAAATCACCAACTATTAAAACTTTATCTGCAGCCAGAACTAACTCGGATGTAAAATCACCAAACTCTTTAATAAAGTCTGTATGGTGCCCTGGTGGCCTGTATACAGTAGACAGTACAAACATAACAGGGGATTTATCATTAACATTTGTTTCTTTGGATAATGTTATATGAAGTACCATTACTTCAAACGAGTTATACTTGTAGCCTGCCTATCGTTAAGTCTATCGTTATTACAAAATGATTATGACATTGAACAATGGATGTTCTACACTATAAGCCACCTGAGCCATTTGATTTTGACTGTCCTAATGTGAACGCCGCATGGAAAAAGTGGCAGCATCTTTTTGTCCTGTTCCTCACAGAACAGTGACCCATCTTCAGCGAGAAAGGTTGCTATTTTGCTCACGATACTGGGAGAGAGAGGATATGATATATATATAGTAACTTTGGATGGGCACCGGCTGAAGGTTATAGAGGCGTGGAAGATCGCAATGACTTTGATACGGTTTCAGAAAATTTGAGCAGTGTTCCAACATGAGGAATCCAGTGATGGCTCTCCGTGCACAGTTTTGGGCATACCAGAGGCCTGAAGGCCTGAAGGACAGGGTCTAGAAGCATTTGTGAATGATCTAAGGATGATGGCAAGTAACTATCAGTTTACCGATTTAGAGACCATGCTACGAGACAAATTTCTCCATAAAAGATCCGGCAATGAAAATTAAAGTAATAGGTGATGCATCCCTTGAAGTAGTGACACAGCGAATGCGCATGTTTGTTAGCGCTAAGTCAGTTCACACTCTAAACTCCTACATGCGAGGCAGAGACCGTAGACGTTATCAATGAAGAGGAAAACAGCGCGCGCAGTTTGTGCGAGCTAGTATCCACCTGCAGAGTGAAGCTACTGCTCAAGCAACACAGCACACATCCAATGCATGTAGAAGATGTGGCACAACGCATCAACCTCGCAACTGCCCTGCATATGATAAGGAGTGTCGTCGCTGTAAGAAATTAAACCAATTTGCAGATCAACGTCAAGCCAGAATATCTAGCTATCGGAGCAAAGTTCGTGGTCGTGGAGCATCAACTGTACACACAGTGGAGTCTGATTTTTAACATTTCTTTATTGACTCAATGACACATGATATCAGTGACTGCTGGTATGAAGAAGTAATGGTTAATGAGGACAAGATTGAAATGAAGCTAGATACAGGAGCAGATACAAACTGTATGCCACTGTCACAGTTTAAACAGCTAACAGGATACACCAGCATCCCTGTTTTACAAGTCTACAGCCAGACTGTCAGGATATGGAAAGCACAGCATAGAGCATATAGGAAATGTTAATTTAAAATGTGTGACGCGCAAGGGTGCTCAAGCAAGCTATGACTTTTTCATAGAAACTATATGACAAGACATTACATTTGATACAGCGAGCTAAATACATGGGCTGTAAGTTCAACAAAGAAAATATCAAATTCAAGAGATCGGAACTCGTGTACATGGGTCATGTGATCAGCAAGGAAGGTCTGAAGCCCGACGAGTCAAAAGTGACAGCTATAACTGACATGCCAGACCCAATGTCAAGAGAGGATCTTCTAAGGATCATGGGCATGATCAATTACTTGTCACAGTTCATACCTAATCTGTCCACAACAACAACGCCATTACGATGCCTACTCAAAAAAGACACAGCATGGACATGGGAACCGCAGCATGCAGCAGCTTTCAAGATGTTGAAGACACTTATATCAGCAGCAAGTCAGTGCTTAATTTTTTTGACGTGTCTTCTCCCGGAACTAGAAAACACAAAAAATGTCCAAACCAAGTTAAGAGTAACAATTTAATTGAGGTTCAACAAACAAAAAACAGATGCAATACGGATAAACAAATGATAAAGCTTGGCGTATTGAATATCAGATCCCTTTCTACGAAAACACTTTTTGCAAATAATATGATCACTGATCATAATCTAGATATGCTCTGTTTGACAGAAACCTGGCTAAAACCTGATGATTACATTATTTTAAATGAGTCCACCCCCCAAGATTACTGTTATAAACCAGAGCCGCATCTAAAAGGCAAAGAGGGAGTTGTTGCTTCAATTTATAACAACGTTTTAAAGATTTCTCAAAGGGCAGGCTTCAAGTATAACTCGTTTGAAGTAATAGTGCTTCATATAACATTATCCAGAGAAACAAATATTAATGATAAATCCCCTGTTATGTTTATACTGGCTACTGTATATAGGCCACCAGGGTACCATACAGACTTTATTAAAGAGTTTGGTAATTTTACATGCGAGTTAGTTCTGGCTGCAGATAAAGTTTTAATAGTTGGTGATTTTAATATCCATGTTGATAATGAAAAAGATGCACTGGGATCAGCATTTATAGACATTCTGAACTCTATTGGGGTTAGACAACATGTTTCAGGACCTACTCATTGTCGAAATCATACTCTAGATTTAATACTGTCACATGGAACTGTCAAACTTCATATTGCCAAAATTGTAAATTCTGCTTCTTGTTACTGATATTTCATTATTTATTTATACCAGATCATTGATATTTATTCAATAAAGTGGCTAAATTAACGAAAAATAAAGCCTCAACAAGTGTTGACATTTCCCAACAGTATAGCAGTAATAACTTTTTGAACTACTTTACTTCTAAAATCGATACTATTAGAGATAAAATTGTAACCATTCAGCCGTCAGCTACAGTATCACATCAGACAGTGCACTATAGACCCCCTGAGGAACAGTTCCACTCATTCTCTACTATAGGAGAGGAAGAATTGTATAAACTTGTTAAACCATCTAAACCAACAACATGTATGTTAGAGCCTATACCATCTAAGCTCCCAAAAGAGGTGCTTTCAGAAGTCATAGATCCTCTTCTGACTATTATTAATTCCTCATTTTCATTAGGATATGTCCCCAAAACCTTCAAACTGGCTGTTATTAAGCCTCTCATCAAAAAACCACAACTTGACCCCAAATAACTTAGTTAAATATATACCGATCTCGAATCTCCCTTTTCTGTACAAGATAAGGTAGTATCCTCACAATTATAATTCTTCTTAGAGAAAAATGTTATCTGTGAGGATTTCCAGTCGGGATTTAGACCGTATTATAGTACTGAGACTGGTCTCCTTAGAGTTACAAATGACCTGCTCTTATCATCTGATCGTGGTAGTATCTCTCTATTAGTTCTATTTGATCGTAGTGCTGCGTTTGACACAATTGACCACAACATTCTTTTGCATAGACTTGATCACTTTGTTGGCATTAATGGAAGTGCATTAGCATGGTTTATGTCGTACTTATATGACCACCATCAATTCGTAACAGTGAATGAAGAGGTATCATATCGATTACAAGTGCAGTATGGAGGCTCAGTACTAGGGCCGCTACTCTTCATGCTTTAGATTTTACCATTGGGAGATATCATCAGGAAACATGGAGTTAGCTTTCACTATTATGCTGATGATACTCAGCTCTATATTTCTTCGTGGCCCGGTGAAACACACCAATTTGAAAAACGAATGGAATGCATAGTCGATATGAAAAACTTGATGACAAGTAATTTCTTACTGCTAAATTCTGAAAAAAAAACAGAGGTGTTAATTATAGGACCTAAAAACTCTGCATGTAATAACCTAGAACACTGTTTAAGAATTGATGGCTAGGTGTGATATTTGATCGCAATCCTTCTTTAGAAAGCCACGTTTCTAGCATTTGTAAAACTGCATTTTTCCATCTCAAAAATATATCTAAATTACGGCTTATGCTCTCAATGTCAAATGCAGGAATGTTAATCCATGCATTTATGACCTCAAGGTTAGATTATTGTAATGCTTTATTGGTTGGTTGTTCTGCATGCTTAGTAAACAAACTACAGCTGGTCCAAAATGCAGCAGCAAGAGTTCTTACTAGAACCAGGAAGTATGACCAAATTAGCCCGGTCCTGTCAACACTGCACTGGCTCCTTATCAAACATCGTATAGATTTTAAAATATTGCGTATTACTTATGAAGCCCTGAATGGTTTAGCACCTCAGTATTTGAATGAGCTCCTTTTACATTATAATCCTCTACGTTCTCAAAACTCAGGCAATTTGATAATACCTAGAATATCAAAATATTTTTTTGGCACCTATTTAGCACCTAAACTCTGGAATAGCCTACCTAACATTGTTCGAGAGGCAGACACACTCTTGTAGTTTAAATCTAGATTAAAGACCCATCTCTTTAACCTGGCTTACATATAACATACTAATATGCTTTTAATATCCAAATCCGTTAAAGGATTTTTAGGCTGCATTAATTAGGTAAAAGGTCCGTTTTGAATTCTGCTCCCATGTTAACAGGTTAGAGCTTGAAGACTGCCTGCGTGAGATGCGTGTTGCGTGGAAAACGTGTGCATGCTAGAAATAGGACCAACGCCTATTTTTCACGCAACAAGCAAGCGTGTTGGAAGCGTTTCTAGGCAAAATGTAATAGGAAAATATGTTTATATGTCATTTTGTACACAAATACATATTAATTCATGACATTTTGATGTTTGAAAGTCTATAGGTTGACATAAATTCAGATATAAATGTAATTTAAAAAATAAATAAATAATTATCGATTTTCAAATATTGCACCTGTCAAACATAGTCTATTTTACATAGTCTATTAGACCCCTCAGAGGACCCCAGATGATGAAAAACAAACCTGCTTTTGGTTTAAGGTTTAGAAAGGAAATCTGGTACCATTTTTGGCAGCACTACAATGTGGATCTTAAGAATATTTTGGTGTATTCTTTTTTTTTTTAAAGAGAAAGTCCAAATAAGCCATTGGAGTCTAAACGTGTGCCTTTAAATTTGACACCTGTACTGTACATGAAAGCATCAGGAGGCCAGTGGTACTCATGAAATATAAATCAGGCAAACATTAGACTACCAGCAAGCAGGGAACTACACTGCGACCAAAATGGTTGCATATGCGACCTTTTGAAATGCCATTGCGACCATAATTTTTATGGGGTCGCAAATGTATCACTGATTATTTGTGTACCTACTTATGTGTTATGCTATGATTTAATATGAGCATTAAAACAGAAATGTGTATTTTAAGAATACGTTTTATAACGTGCTCCGAGCATTCAATACGTCAAGCTGGCTTGCCAATTTAAACATTCAAAAGAGTTTAAAGCATTCAAACACAAGATGCGGGAAAGCTGAACTGAGCAACTGGTTACTCGCGCGCTATGTTCGGTGCGCACGAGAGAGCCGCGTCTCACGAAAAGCAACACTGAACCAAGCTCTCCTTCAGGACGTTCGCGTCCTCCTGCACCTGAACGAACAAATACAAATCGCAGTTTAAACAAACAGAAAAAAAGAGCGAAAAGCGAAAGAGCTCACTTCAGCACCGCAGTGTTCTGGTGTTCAGGGTGCACACAGAGACGCTTCTCAAAGTCTTCTTGCTTTTGTACCGACAACAAATACATACAAAATATGTCAAAATACTCGTCTTGGAAAGTGTGTTCGAAAGTCTGTGGTGAAAGTAAAGAGTTGAGAAAGAAATCGGATGTGTATCATTAAAATGGATGCACTGTCTCTTAAAGTGACCGCGCCTAATTTATTAGCTCTGCTGTCAGTGTCTTTAATGAATGAAAATGAAAGTAAATCACTCACTGCTCTTGAATGAATTACTTTGTAGTTTTAACAAGAATTTATCCACAGTCAATCCAAAAATCTAATATAATTGATTATATTGTTTTACTAGTGGGTGCAGGACACTAATTCATTTATGTATGTGAGTATAGCAAAATACAGTGATCTGTGAAATATATACCCAAAAATTCTTCATACTGTAGACTACCAGTGAAATTGAAAAAAATAATAATAATAAATTAGGGACCTGACCATGTTTTGCTTTCTTTAATTGCTAATGCAACCTTTTCCCACCATAGACTGAACAAAATTAAGCATTGCTTGCTTGGTAACTGTTCAACAAAGTATTGATATTTGTGTAAATATTGTCATACTGACAGTTGTCTGAAGTTTTGGTTTATTCCATTACATATCTTTCTATCAAAGTTATAGTTATTAACTGAGACAAGATGATAAAAAAACAGTATTACCTTAATCCTTAATGCTGGAAAGACCTTATGTTTATATATATATATATATATATATATATATATATATATATATATATATATATATATATATATATATATATATATATATATACTAGTCCATCATGAAATTAACCATCCAAGTGCACACTCGGTGTTGAGATTAAAACTGGCAACTCCCCAGTGAGCCAGTATCATGGACGTAGGACAGAGCAAGTGTAAATATATTTTCTAATCTATATTTCCATCTTGTAATGCTGCTTGTTTATTTATTTATTTATTTTTTTATATGAATTATTTGTTAATAGAGCAGACACAGTCTAACTGGACGTGAGAGTTGTCGTGCCACTCCCAGCTGTGCTAAAAGTCTATCTAAACTTGACATCACACTGCAGTTGCAAATCATCTGAATGTACTGTCAGTACACTTCGTCATGAATAGAACGAGGCATCAGTTTACTGATGGGGATCATGTCTCATCCAGTGTAGACAACATCACTGGGTTCTATTGTCTTTTGTTGGATCGCACCTCTCATGTCCGGTGTAGACATTGTGTGAGTTTTGTAGCTTGTTTTTAATGTTTTTATGAAATATCTGTATTGACTGCACGATCATATCATCATATTATTTACTGCCATGCGAGCCACAAAAGTAAAGCTTGGTGAGCCGCGCAATGAGTAACACTGCTGTAGGTTGCTTTTTGGTGTGTGTGGTTGTGCTGCCGCGGTCTTGCTTATTTCGTAGGGTGAAGCATCTCTCTCACTCGGCAGTGTGTCTCTATGGCTCACACACGGTTGAGCCCATTCTGAACTACGGGACCCCTGAGTGGAACGTGGGCGGATGTTAAAAAGAAAAACGATTTTCATTCAAACAAACTGATGTAAACTACACAATCGAGTTAATCGCCCAGCCCTACCATCAGTGCTTTAATTGACCCCTTAAATATTTCATGTTTATATTTATATATATATATATATATATATATATATATATAGTTTGTATGTGAAAGTATCTCAGGAATAGATGCCGACGCTCTTTGATGTTGGATGTTTGAAATGCCACCGCTGTCCAGATTCCCCCTGATATATTCATCCAGCCCAGTACAGCGAAACCCTTCAGATCCCAGCATAAAAGCTTAAACCTACAAAAAACTTTTTTTTAATCCCTATTTTTGGATTTCCACTCATCCTTATCCATCTACCCACTCAGTCCTCTCTCTCAATCTTGACTTTTTGTTGTTGCTTTCAAAGGCGGTCACAGCAATTTCCAACCGCAAAATCCTCATTAAGCTTCAAAGCTTCATTTACTCCTCTTTAACATGTGCATATATGTGTACATGTGTGTGACAGAGCATTTACTGGAAGGTGTTCAGCTCATAAGCACATAACTAGGTGTGTTCCTGCAGCTCAATTAGCCTTTCGCCGAGCCCCACCCCCCTTAGTTACTGTTGCTACTTCCGACAAACAAATGGTCAAACACAACCAGCGCGACAGATTGCCATGACGGGAAGAGGTATACCCGTGTGTGTCAGTGACCTTTTTTCTGGAGTAATACCTCCGCGATATCCTCCAGATCGAGGCAAAAGAGGACTTATTTTATTTCTTTGTTCAAACCTCCAAGTGGCCTATTATGTTAGTCATGTATAAATTATGTTAAAACATGTATAAATGACTCATTCTTGACAAAAGGCAAAAGAGCTGTGTGCGTGCGTACATTTGAATAATGTCGGGCTGTAAACGGGTTCGGGCTTTTAAAAAGCTGTCAATCAAAATGTACTTGTCTGGCTCGGGCCGAAATCTGTCGGGCTCGGGTCCTGTTGGGCCTAACTTTTAAGGCCCGATTACAGCTCTATTCTAGTGTACGATTTACAAATGCCGTGGGTGCACCGCTTCACCATCTTGCTTGGAGTCAAAGTTTGTCGGAACTGCCTCACATAGTAACGGTTGCTATGATGTGTGATTGGACAATGGCCGTTTTGGGGGAGGGGCCAGCGAAAGGCTAATTGGTAGAGCATTGCAAGGTTGGGAGTTCGTTTCCCCCGGAACACATGATTGATAGGAACAAATTGATAGCCTGAATGCACTGTAAGTCGCTTTGGATAAAAGCGTCTGCTAAATGCATATTAAATTTAATTTTAATTTAACTAGGTAAACAAACACGCACACACACACACACACACACACACACACACTGCTTAAAAGTGAAAATTACCTTTAGCAATTATGTACTTACTAATTAATGGTTAATAACTGATTAATTAATTATATTTTTTTCCTTAAAGGGATAGTTCATACAAAAATGAATGTGCTGCCTTTCATTCTTCTATGGTAAACTAAAAAAAATATATATTTTGCAAAATGTCCCAGAGATTCTTACAGAATCTCAATTCTGAAGTCAATTGTAACTAAAACAGTTACCAAAACTCAAAATATATGTGTGTGTGTGTGTTAAATTCAAAATATATTTGTGTATGTGCGTTTGTGTGTGTGTGTTAGAGAGAGAAGGAAAGTCAAAAAGGTTTGGAAGGACATACGGGTGGGTAAATAATGACAGTTTTTCCGTTTCGGTAATACTTTAAATTAGGGAAAACATATTCACTATTAACAAAGAGTTTTCCTTCAATAAACTCCTAAGTTGCTGTTTATTAATACTTAGTAAGGTAGTTGTTAAGTTTAGCTATGGGGTAGTTTTAAGGTCTAAAATATGATCATGCAGAATAAGACATTAACATGTGCTTAATAAGTACTAATAAATAGCCAATATGCTAGTAATATGCATGCTAATAAGCAACTAGTTAATAGTAAGAATTAGTCCTTAAAATAAATTGTTACCTTGATTTTTTTGTTGAAATGGATGTGGCTGTTTGTCTGTCATTTCTACTGCCACCAAACAAGTACTGTGTGTCATTGGCTTATCAAAAAGAGCAGAGGTTTGATAGAGTCCATTTTTTCTAGAGAAATCAGCCTATAAATGGCTTACTTACAGTTGTCTCTGCATATTAAGCTGGAATAGAATAAAAATTACACACTTCAGCTCTGATCTGTGTAAGCATGCAGTATGTATGATTGAGACGGTATACTTCTGATTTAATTCTTTAGGAAACAGCTGTTCAGTGTGTAAGACCATTACTCATACTCTAAATGTTAGGGGAGAGCAGGGGCGAAAGTACCATTTTTCAGAAAAACATCATTTTAAAAGATAATGTTGTAGACAGAGATATATTTCTGCTGTGGCCAGTAACTCAGAAGTGTGGTCTATCAATACCAGGTGGTATTTTGTAGAAATGTAGAAAGACTTCAGTATAATTTCACTTTGAACATAAGTTGCACATTGTTACTTTCGACTCCATCGGTTGGGATGAAAGTAACACAACATTATAAGCTAGATTTTTTTTCTGTTACTCTTATTTTTCTTAAGTAGACCTGATTGTGACCTTGTTAATATGTAACTGCAAACATATTTTGTCCTTTATCTTTGCAAAAAAATTATTAAATTACATTTTCATATTTTCATTTTAAATTTAAGTTTCATCAGATGTCTCAAAACCTGACTGTATTTTTTTTATTGTCAATTTCAATGTATTTTTATAAAAAAAAATTTCAACAGAATGTACAATTTAAAATTTAATTACATTAGCATAATAAAAAACCTCTAAACATAATGTAACAGTAGGCCTATTTATGTTTCCATCCAGTTGTTTTTATTCATAAATTGAAAGTTTGCATTAAAACATCTGGAAACACTGCAAATTCATAGGTGGAGGTGTAAAGGCTAAGCTATGGCTAAAACCTAAATATAAATGTGACGAAGCAGCCGCCCAGAGAGTGATGTTCCTCTATGTCCAGAAACGCCCTGATATTTCTCAGCTCCATCAAGGATTGCATGCTGAATATGCTGTCATAGCTGGGAATGCAAATGCAGAAAGGGGCTCAGAGAAAATCACTTTGTTACTTTCGTCCCACGTTACTTTCGACCCCGCTCTCCCCTACTGTACTTTCCCTAAAACTAATCTCTCTCTCTCTCTCTCTCTCTCTCTCTCTCTCTCTCTCTCTCTCTCTCTCTCTATTTTTCTCCAATGGCTTTTTCTATCTTATTGTGCCTGTTCTTCCTACTCTCATCTCTCAATTTCTTTTCTCCCTGCTCTCTTTCTTTGCTGAGATCTCTGCTCTTTTGATATGAATGATACATGCATTCCTTAATGATTTTTCTGTCTGATCTTTCCGTGACTGCAATGATTCTCATTAATGATTAATCTCAAAATCTTCTATACAACACACACACACACACACACACACACACACACACACATACATAAATCACATAACTCAAACCACACACAAACAATTGTATATGCACCAACTTTACTTAAGAGCCAATTAAATGAATGCAG
Source organism: Carassius carassius (assembly GCF_963082965.1). NCBI lineage: Eukaryota > Metazoa > Chordata > Actinopteri > Cypriniformes > Cyprinidae > Carassius > Carassius carassius. The sequence goes on along the minus strand of NC_081756.1, from coordinate 35,992,335 downwards.
CACATAAGCCAATTAAATGCACAAAGCATCAGCTGAAGATCAAGTCCAATACTACAAAGACTAATGGAAATGAAGATGAGAGGCAGAGACAGATTTCCAAGTAATGATTGTTTAATTTAAGACTAACTTATGTTTTCATGACAGAATCTATCTTTATTTTTTTCTCCAGAGAATGAATGAGAGTTGAACTGAACATGTCAATAAATCAATGAATAATGATACTTAGTTAATGAACAAATCAATTACCAATCAGGCTTAGTTAAATTAAGGATGTCACTTAAAAAATAAAATAATAATAGTAATAAAAAATAAAATAAAAAAAAAAGTTTGTTCTTCCACAATCACAGATCTTCTGAAGTAAGCTCGAATGTACGTAATCCACTAGATTTGAAAGCTACTTTGAATGTTATGGCATCAGAAGAATTGGAATATAAAAATATTATTGTACCTTTAGTCTAAAAATAATAATTATTATTATAATTCAATGTGTAATTCGTATAATATAATAATGTATAATGCATTATTGTTCATTGCATGAGTACAGTAATTTTTAGTTAGCTTGACAGCACTTTTTCTTTACCAATTTTGTATTGTATTTAAAAAGTGCAACATGAACATTCTTCAAACTTTCTCCTTTTGAGTTCCAATGTAGAAAGTAAGCCAGAATGGCCTCGAACAACATGAGGGTGAGTAAATAACCATGTAAGCACTCCAGAGTAGCCATGATTTAGCCAGAGCAGTAAAATATGAACGTTATGTAGAAAACCTGAAGTGGAGCTAGAATGGAGTGATTAAAGAGCACTTTAAGCAGGAGGTGAAATTGCTGTTGTTCTGCTCATCTGTCACACAAAGGGAAATAATGACAAAATTTTCTGGGATTTCTGGGGAAACTAAACCCTTAAGCTCAAGTAATCCTACTGATCTATTTCATGTGAATGTTATTCTACAGTTCATTTCCCTCGGCACAGATAAGCACTTCAAGCACAGATAAGGCTGCCTAACTTTCAATGAGCCTGTGTTATTGTTATACACTGCAGTCTGTTCTTAGTCTATCTCCAAAGTTCACTGAATTCTGTTGTCTGTTCATAAAGTGTCTCCAGATAGCAGTGAAAGGCAGATGAAAAAGTACAAAGATGGAAAACATTCCAGGAAGAATAGAACAAGCTAGAAAAAGTAAAAACTGAGATTGAGACTGAGGTGTGAGGCATATCATAAGACCAACTGGCTCTTATTTAATGCTCACTGAATGGCCTCTCTTCCTAGATTTACTTGACCAAAGTTTCTCTTCTCTTTCCATTTATCTTGCTATTCCTCTTTCTGTCCTGCACTCATCTCGTTGTCCTTGCAATCATATTTCAACCATAGCTGCATCTCTGAAAATATGCCTGCAAACAAACAAATCACTTCTAAACCAAGTAAGAATACCTTCTCAAGTATATAAGGCTGCTACTTCAGCAAATCTCTCTCTTTTCTCAGTCTTTCATATGCTGCCATTTTTTCAAATTTGCACATTTGTGGGTACATCTAAAAAAAAGACTTCAGCAATTTTCATTTGCACAGAATTGTACAGATTTTTTTTTCAGTAACACTAATAATTCTATCCTATACTATATGTTATATAATATATATTCTATAAATATTTACTGTTTCTTAGATATCAAAAACTAACTTCAAATAATTTAGAATAAATTTGCATGTGTTTGCCACTCATTCAGCATGCTTAATGAATAATGGGATAATAAAGTGCCATCTGAAATTTTCATCTAAAATAGGATTTTTATCAGGCTCCTATATTTATGTTCAGTTATTGCACTTTAATAGCCTGGAAAAGGACCTGCTCATTGCAATTAAAGTAAAATGACTCAACCTATGCATAGAAGCTTGATAAAAATCCTAATTTTAGATGAAAATTTCAGATGTCACTTAGAGGCTTTTGCATCTGAACTCTTCATATATATATATATATATATATATATATATATATATATATATATATATATATATATATATATATATATGTATATGTATATATATATATATATACAACTGCAAATAAATAAATAAATGAGCAGTGTGCAGTGAGCATTAAAGCTCTGGGCTTGCTGCATTGCATGGGGGTGGATTTCAGCATTGGCAATCGACAGTTCTTTCTCTTTTTATTTCCAAATGCGAAAAAACACTGCAACCAGTGCCTCCTCTTAAAAAGACATGATGGACCCACTTTATATTAAGTGGCCTTAACTACTATGTACTTACATTTTAATTAATAATTTAGTACAATGTACTTATTGTGTTCATACATGTTTTTACATTGTACTTATATTTAAAAAAAAAAACTACATGTAATTACATCTGTATTTAATTTCTGTAATTACATTTATAATTACACTGTTGACCCATACTTTACACCTTAACCCACCCTTAAACTTACCCATACCTCCAACCCTCTCCCTAACCTTACCCCTATCCCACCTCAATAGCAGCAAAAGTGTTTTACAATACAATATGAACACAATAAGTACATTGTACTTATTTTTTTATGTAAGTACATAGTAGTTAAGGCCACCTAATATAAAGTGGGACCGACATGCTTGTTGGTAACAGTTGCTGTGGGCACAACCAACTCACACATCATTTATAGTTACCATCTCTCCCACTATTTTGCTCTTTTGCCTGATTTGCCACCTCATGAAACCCCCACCCCTTTCACTTCTCCTTCTTTTGTCCACTTGTGACTCAAACAGGACACATTTTAACCTGCGCAATATATTTTAATAATTTTTTGTATATTTGAGTTTTAATAAGTTTTCATGTTGTCTTAGCCATTTTATTCCTCTTAACCATTTTAATGTGTTTATGTATTTAAATGAGTCTGGGTCTACCTGTCATGTGACTGATCACATGACAGAAAATAGGAAATAGGAACTGAAGAGTATAAAGGTACTAGAAAATAGGAACTGAAGAGTATAAAGAAGGCAGCATGGTGAATAGACAGGGTCTTTGACCAAAGGCTGGATTGAGGAGTTACATTTTGTGGATTTACCATACCAGAATCTCACTTTATTGGATTATCACCCTCTTTGGATTGTATATACGCCGGTGGACACTTCTCACATTCACATTGGGACTTACAGCATGCTGGAATTCTGTTTTAAGGGTATGGAAAGGAAAGACTCTGTGCTTTTAACAGCCTAGGATTTCTATTTTTTTTTTTTTGTGTTTGTGTTTTATTGTGTTGTTTTAAGTCTCTTGTGAACATTGTAAATACATATTTGATTTTCACTTTTAACATTGTTGTCTGACCCATCTTTGTAAACACTCTAATCCCTCACACAGTTTAATCTGACCCCATCTTAAATTAATGTAATTCAGCTGATAAGGCTGATTGTTACACACTCACTCTCCACTTCATGTGCACACACTACATTTGTTCCAGCAGTTTTCAGGTCAGTGTGATCTGGTGTTCAGACATCTTGAGGGTTAGGATAGATTCCACTGGTGAAATACTGCAAGCAGAAGAATTCATTATGGCTAATTGGATCAGCTGATCAACTTTTTTATGCCAAAAGTGGCTTACAGGGATCTGAAATATGGCCATTTTGAGCACCAGTACCACATAGTCAGCCACATAATATGGACCAAGATGGCCGCGCGTACACATCGCGAGGCTCGGCGTCTCTCCAGTTTTTGCAATTTTTCAGTATTTTTCATGCTCATCTCGGGTCTGTTCATACTGAACAGCTATGCTTTAACATCCTACACCTGACAGGAGCTTTTGGAAATTGGTGAGGACTTTTCCAACAGTTTTATCACCAAATTTCGACTCATCCCAGAGATCTTCAGAACACCCGAGGCTATGCACTCTACCCGGGCCGGGGGAAGCGCAGAGGTCTAAGAGCTAAGCTAAAGCTAACACCGTTCCAGCTCTCTTTACCCAACATTTTCCTTGCTAATGTGCGGCCACTGGTGAACAAAATGGAAGAGTTACGACTTTGCATCACCCACAGAAAAGACTTTTGGACTGCAATGTCATGGTTTTCACAGAAACATGGCTACACAGCGACATACCCAATAATGCTATTGAGCTAGCTGGACGTTTCAGGCTCCGGGCAGATAGAACGTCAGATGACTCCGGCAAGACAAGAGGCGGTGGATTGTGCATTTATGTTAACAAAGCTTGGTGTATGAATACTGTCATTGTTGGGAGACACTACCAACCTAGAGTTTCTCATGGTTGAATGTAGCCCTTTTTATCTGCCGCGGGAGTTCACTTCCACCATTATAACCGCAGTCTATATTCCACCAGATGCTAATGCCAAGTTTGCTTTGAACTAACTTCATTCAGCCATTAGTAAACAACAGACTGCTCATCTGGAGGCTGCTTTCATTATTGGGGGTGATTTTAATCTTTTTTTATTAAGTCTGATCACCTTTCTATGTTTCTCATCCCTAAGCATTCACCACTCATCAACCGTGTGAAGCCATCAGTGGGGACCATCAAAATGTGGCCAACTGGAGCAGACGCTTTACTTCAGGACAGATTTCAGTACACGGACTGGAGTATGTTTGTTTCTCAGGCTGCCTGTGACTCTCATACAGACATTGATATCTATACCTCCTCTGTACTGGATTACATCAACACCACCATTGACAGTGTCACAACTGAAAAACTGATAACAACATACCCTAATCAGAAGTCATGGATGAAAAAGGAAGTGCGACTTCTGCTGAAAGCCTGCAACACTGCTTTTAGGTCAGATGATGCTCAGGCCTACAGCAAATCCAGGGCTAACCATCAAATATGTTTTGACTGACTGTGGTTGTGTAACAGTCAAACAGACAAACCTATTGTCATGTACTTTATTTCCTGATAATTAGTCAACAGTCTTACAAAAAAGTCCCTTTCCTCTATAATATCTGTATGCGCTTGACTTCTGTCGGTCGAGACAGTCTCAGATCTCAATCAAAAGGGGCCTTTATGTCTTAGGAAACTCTGATCCCTTGAGCTTCTGTGGATTTTTGAAACGGCAACTCTGTCAAAGGGCTCGTCTGATAGACATTTTTAGAAGTCAGGGAGCCTAAAAGCCTAAATGTGTTCTCAGTCGGCACAGGTAAATGTAAATCACTAAATTCAACACAAAGTATATAAGATAAAACAAAACATTTTGGTTAAAATTCCGTTCCGACATTTCAACATATGGCAACCATACCAAGGAGGTCTATAATTCCTGGAGAAAGCTAGCCTATTCATTTGCATTATCATCCAGACACAGTTACCTTTGAATGGATGTTTTCACAACAAAGGGTGATAACTATCCAACTTTGCATGTGATGCTTAGACGTGCCATTAAATTAATTTTTTTCTACTTACCTTAACACCACAAACTCTGAACTCAGTAAGCGCTCTGTGCATTTTGGTTGAAGTAGTGGGGAAGTCTTTGCCACTGGCTATGACTTTAACCAGCAGTGAGTCATAGGGAGGGGAGATAACGGCCCCCTGATATGCAGAAGCACTGTCCAGACGAATACCCATATCCTCTCCACTGCGAAACACCTGATGGGAGAAAAATAGAGATGAAGGAAGAAAATCAGGAGAAATACTGCTAGAATGAGGATGACTAAATATAACAATACAGTTATAGAGCACAGTGTTGAAAGCATTTTGAATAAGTCAGGCTGAAAATGAAATAATAACAACCCTCTACCATTTGTCTTGTTTTTGCAAATACATTAAACCACCACTTCAGTACCTCTTAGTGAGAACTGTACTCTTTTTGAATAAAAGTGAGCATGACTGCAATATATTAAGAGTTATGTGCCGATATGTAACATCATTAGGTAATTAATAAATACATTAGTATGTGAAACAGATTAAATTTCACAAAGATACTTTGCATAGTGCATTTTAAATTTGTTTTGTCTTTTGTATTTTTGTATTTGTATCTAAGATACATAATTTTAGCTGTTGGAATATTTCAATGATCGACATTCACGATGATCAGATACAAGGTGTTTTTTTTTTTAAGATAAATTCACTGGCATTGCATCATACACTACCATTCAACAGTCAGATGTCAGTAAGATTTTAAGTGTTATACACTCTCGTTATACACCAAGGCTGCATTTATTTGATAAAAAATACAATTAAAATAGCAATACTGTGAAATATTGTACAGTTTAATTTCAGTTGAAAACATTTATGCTTCTTAATAATTTTGTGGAAATGTTTTTTTTTATTTTTTATTGTTATAAACAGTGCTTTACATAAAGCAAAAATAATAATAATAACAATTTTATGATTAATAAAATAAATAAATAAATAAATAAATAAATATTATTAATAATAATAATAATATTTCAGTCTATAAAGTACTGTTTTATATCTAAAACTATATAAAAAAAAAAGTTGGAAATTTCTCTTCTTTCACCATGACAGGTAACTGTCCTAATAAAACAGGTCTGGTGATAAGGATTTGTTTTTCCTCAGATTAAATCACTTTGATGTAATGACTGAGCCGGCTAAACCGCTTCAGCTACAATTAAAGCCACACTTTAATGTTTTCATTTTTGATTTAATGGGAATGGTCTTCAGTGCCGTGTGCTGTCGAGAGTTGTGAGTCTCGGCATGCCTGCATTATTTATGCAGCAATCAGCCTGCTGAGACATATTAGTACAAAATAATCGCATTACATAACCAACTGCGCCAGTTCTTGCTGAGGTCATTCTCTCCTCATATAAAGTATCCTTACCAGATAAACATTTGTGAATAGAATTGTATTTAAACAGACACACACATTTACTTACACACATATTTTAGCTGTTTTAATGGGGACATTGTATAGACTTAAATTGCTTTATATAAATACCAACCCCTAACAGATTTTTTAAAACAAAAAAATCAGTTATACTATTTGTTTTTATTTTATTAATTTATTTTTACAAATGAGGACATCACCTAAAGGAGATGTTATAGTGTCAATTTGTGCAAATTAAACAAAGAAATTAAGCTAGCATGCTTAAAAATTAAACAAAACTGTAGCCGCACTGGGTAGTACAATAAAATTAACTCAAATGATATATAGGGAATTTTATTAATTAATCAGGAATTTGATTAATATATATCTCATATGACGGTTACATTAAAAATTATTGAAGATGAAAAATAGGTCAATTGCATATATCAATAACTCATTACAAGGTGCTGTAATTTACTCATTAATATGTCAATATTCCATTCTTCACATCAATTATCGTGATACCTTTTTCTGGGAATCAATGCAAATCGAACAGTGGTTTGTCCAGCAAATCGCCGTAAGATTAACTTATAAACTTTCAATAAAGTTATCACTTCTTATAATTTCAGGAAACTTCAGGAAACTATTCTCCTGTCCTTATAAAATTTAGGTTACTGAAAAATTAACAAATGAGCTATGTAGCTAAGATCAAACATTTCATTGACTCGTGATGTGAGCATTTTAGATAGAAGCAATCATGAATATATTGGATTTTAATAATTGAACTAATAATACATCAAACTACGATTCACACAGAGTAAATATGCTTATAACAATACAAACAGTAGAAACAAATACAATACATAACTGATACAGATGAGAGAGAGTGAGAGTGAGAATGAGAGAGAGAGAGAGAGAGAATGAGAGAGAAAGGTGAGAGAGAATAGGGGCGATCACAGAATAACCGCTCTCGTGTAGGGAGAGGCGAATATGAGAATAAACTTAGTACAGAAAAGAAAAGAAAAATGGAGATGAGAGCTCCATGAGGACCCTCGAAAAAGGCGTTCTCTCAGATGAAGTTTTCGGACAAAAAGCAATGAGAACTTCCTGGGTCAGTCCACTTATGGATTGACTGGTACACACCTCTGTTTGTGTAAACCAATGAACGTCCGTGATCTGAAGTGGGAAAAAGTTCCTTTGTCTCTGAGGAAACACCCACTCACGTGAGTTATGGTGTCATCACAATTCAGAAGTTATATTCTAGCAAGTTGGTAACTTCAGAATAAATATATTTTACAAACCTTTCCTATAGGTGAATAGTTTAGTCACAACATGACTATTACACAGATACCAAAAATGACATGTAAAGGCAGAGGAAACATAAAGTTTTATTCATATGCAGAATTACACACATTTAAAGTGAGATTTACACACAATAAAATTGCAGATACTCCAATTTGATATGGGAAGACATCTAAGCACAAAAAGGCAATACAGTCAATACATTTAGAATACATTGAGAAAAGGTACTTTTCTCTTTTCTTACAAGAATTCCAGTGAGCTGGGCTTTCCTGTTTCTTTTTCCCAGTAGGGTCATAAAGTTTTATGACCTGGTCAGGGGTAGGGTTATAAGCTCATGACTCTATTTGAGAACATTAATTCCAAAGACATTTCCAAGTTACACTTCAGAAAATCATAACTATCGCATAACTGGCTAGTCAACCTATCAAACACATCTTAGTAAAGACTTACATAAAGAGTGAAAAGAAAACTGTGTGTGTGTGTGTGTGTGTGTGTGTGTGTGTGTGTGTGTGTGTGTGTGTGTGTGTGTGTGTGTGTGTGTGTGTGTGTGTGTGTGTGTATGTGTGTGTGTGTGTGTGTGTGTTGAGAGAGAGTTCTTAACTTCTCTGAGGCTGCTCTGAGGCTGCTCATGTGACTCACGTGTGGAATGTGTTGTGTCATTCCAGGGTGTTGTAAACAATTTAAATCCAGCCATGCTGGCGTCAGGCATTCAGCTTGCAGAGTTTGGTTTATATGCCTGAATTCAGGTTTTTAGCCAAGGAAGGTGTATTGTTTTAGATTCAATCGAACCATGATTCATTAGTTCAGAACAAATGAATCAATGAACTGCGCATACGTTACAAAACATTATTACCAACAAAAATGAACAAGTATGAAACACCATTATTCTTGGAAACATCAATGCCAAGAAGTTTCTAGAGATGCTGAAGCTCTTGATAAGTTGGTTCCAGGGTGTTTAATTAAGGTTGGCACTAAACTCCACAGGACTGAAGTCCTTCAGGAGACTAAGTTAGGTCTCTGCAGAGCAAAAGTGGGCATTTATGACTTTGTGGGTGTTTTCAAACTGCTGTGTTTTTCTAAATCATGCAATCAAAATGATCCCCCTTACCTAACCACACCCCTAAACCTACCATCACTATGACGTCAGCCAATCGGGTATCATGGTCTAAAAACACCCTGATCTGGTAACTCCCATTACTTTCCTTCAGAGACCTACTTGTCCTTCAGGAGACACCTCACATTAATACGAAAACTGTCAGAAAACAGCACAGCTCTAAAAAGCCAAGAGTTTATTCATTTATTTATTATTATTATTTTTCTTTTTTTAATCCTAGTTTATTTCACAATCTAACAGACCCAATTTCAGCCCTAAACCAAATGGCTATGTTTACCCAAATAATCTATTAGTAATCAGATTGATGACTCAATCAGAGCAACTGAGTATGATCTGAATGGAATTGAGCAGATTGGAAGGGGTGGAATAGAGCTGAAATAATACAATCAATAGAAAAAAGAAAAAAAGAAAAGAAAAAGGTTCTCTACTCATGCAAACGTTACATTCATAAAGTTAATTTTGCTGTTGTTATTTTAACTATGGAAGATGTGCATTCAGCAACAGCTAGACAGAGTGCTTCAGAATGGAGCGAAATGTTGGTGTCTCGAGAAGCCAGCACTCACTGCATGATACACTGAAAAAACAGTGCATCATGTATCCTAACACTGAAAACTTTTCTTTGTTCTGTGTGTAGAAAACTAAAACAAAAATAAAGTCAATGAATGAGAGTAGACAAGTAGGTGGTCTATCTCCAGTCACACATTAATCAGGGTATCATCAAGGCTCAGTGATTAGACTGTACTGATCAGCCATGATCCAGGTACACAGACGCCCTTAAGCCAATTAGTGGTCTAAAATCCACTAAAATCCACTTCCTTCATAATCAAAAGCAGCTCAGCAAGAGCAGGGAAACTGACTAGAGAATTGTACCTTTCATAAGAGTTGTATTGAGCCTGTTACATTCATAAATTACATTACAGCGACCCAGCAGGTTTCGCCTCTCTTTTTTCCTTTGCTCTCCTTCCACCCTTCTAACTGCACAATCCTCCACATTATTAAATTCTATGGTTTAACACCAATTACATCTTTACAAAGCACCCACAAGCACAGACAAACACCCCCCCCCCCCCCCCCACACACACACACATGCGTGCACACTCTCATCTAAAATTATTTATTTATTAGTATTTATTTATTTATTAATTTTGGTTTAAATATTTTTATCATTAGAAATATTAGCAGATAGTCACTTGTAATTACACTTTTTTAAAATACAAACATATATAACTTACATTTTACATTGTACTCGTCAACTCTGTCAGCCACAATTTAAGAGTTGGAACCTCTTTTTTCTTCCAAAACAAAAGAATAATTTTTTTGGCAGAGATCAACCCATATGAAACAAACTGTTGTTGTACCTGTGTAAGTCTCAAAAATTCTTCGGAAACTCCAAATATAATGTTGTTAATTAATTAATATAATTAATATAGGATCTGGTTCTATAGAAATGTGCATTGTATCTGAAAAAACTTGGAATATTTTGTTCTGTAATTTGGGACACAAGACAAAGCTATGAGACAGGCTGGCATCTAAAAATTGACATTTGTCACACAGTGGAGACACTTCTGGAAATATTTTATGCAGTTTACACTTGGAATAATGAAGCCCATGAAGCACTTTAAACTGAATGAGACAATGTCTTGCATTAATGAAACATCTGTGGACCAGTTCAAGACTTTGTTCCCAGATTTCATTAGGAATTTCTACTGCAAGTTCTTCCCAGGCAGATTTAATGTTGTCCATAGATGGACTCTTCAGCTGTTCTAAGCCCTTATAGAGCAGGGAGATGTTACTTTCATCTCTAAGACATCTTTCCAGAAATTTGTCCAGGTACATGGGTGTAGCGGTGACATAATTAGCAATATTACACTTCACAAAGTCTCTTATTTGAAGGTACCTAAAGAAGTGATTAGAAGGAATATTGTATTTCGCACACAGCTGCTGAAAGGAAGCAAATTTTCCATTTATATATAAATCCCCTATGTGTTTAACCCTACATTTTTACAAAACTCAAATGCTCTATCTAACATTGAAGGGCAAAAAGAGGGGTTGGCTGAGATAGGGAGTAAAAATGACATTTGGGTGAAAATGTTTGTTTAACTGTTTCCAAATACGAACAGAGTTATGAATGACAGGGTTATGATTATAAAGTGAACTAGCTATACCTTTGGGTGATAAAAGTATTGCATTAATAGAATATGGGAGACATTCCTCCTGTTCCAACACCAACCAGTTCTCCTCCACTGGAGTAAAATCTATCCATGACGTCAAGGCCCTCAGGTTTGCAGCCCAATAATAATAAAGAATATTAGGTAGGGCAAGCCCTCCCTGTTACAAACATGCCAGGTTCCACCTCCACTCACTCACAGCGCATGCCCTCACCGGAATACTAATAATTTCCACCTGACCCTCATCACGACCCAATCACATCAGCACTATAAATACCACACACACGCACTCAGTCAGCGTCCGGTCTCGTTCGCGACAAGGTCTTACCTGTATGCTAACTTTAAGGACTAACTCTACCTCTACTTGCCTCTCTCCAGCGATCCTCCGAAGATCCAAGTCTCCATCGTGCGTGTGTGGTACACCTCCCTCCTCTGACGTCTTCACCCACCTATCATGGATCCATTCATCACTACCATTCATCACTCTACCCAGCACTACCCGCTCCTCTGCTTGTGCCTTCAATAAAACTATCTTTCTATTACTCCTCAGCCTCCCGGGTATTCTGTAACACTCCCTGTATTTTGGGTTTACAAAAGTGGTGCTTAGAAATCCTATGGGCTTTATAGTTCCAGACAAAGGGAACCAGGATAGTGTCCAGTTTTTTGAAAAAAGATTTGGGCAGAAATACAGGAATGTTCTGTACTATATACAAAAATTGTGGGAGAGATATTTTAATTGCATTTACCCTACCCACAAGAGAAATAGGAAGTGTTCTCCAGAAATTGATCATGGATTTAAGTTTAGATAACAGGGGTTGAAAATTGGCCTCAAATAAGCTGGAAAACTTTTTTGTCACCTGAATTCCTAGATATGTAAACTGTTCTGAAGAAATTTTAAAGGGTAAATGCTGAAGCCAAGAAGAATCTTTGATAGTAACTGGCATCAACACACTCTTGTCCCAATTAATTTTATATCCTGCAAATTTACCATAGTAATTTATCAGATTAAGGATATTTGGAATGCTGCTATTGGGCTCAGAAATAAAAATAAAATTACATCATCTGCGTATAACGCCAATTTATTATCAGTACTTCTGGTTTTATAGCCTTTAATTCCAGTATGTGTTCTAATAGCCTCAGCTAAAGGCTCAATCGCTAATGCAAACAAAAGTGGTGACAGTGAACATCCCTGTCTTGTACCTCTGTGTAATTTAAAATGAGAAGACGTTGTTTGATTTGTGAGAATTCTTGCACATAGACTAGAGTCAAGTCAAGTCACCTTTATTTATATAGCGCTTTAAACAAAATACATTGCGTCAAAGCAACTAAACAACATTCATTAGGAAAACAGTGTGTCAATAATGCAAAATTATAGTTTAAGGCAGTTTATCATTGAATTCAGTGATGTCATCTCTGTTCAGTTGAATAGTTACTGTGCTTTTTTTTTTGCAATCAAGTCAACGATATCGCTGTAGATGAAGTGACCCCAACTAAGCAAGCCAGAGGCGACAGCGGCAAGGAACCGAAACTCCATCGGTGACAAGATGGAGAAAAAAACCTTGCTCAGTTGGGGGGACAGTTCTCCTCTGACCAGACGAAACCAGCAGTTCAGTTCCAGGCTGCAGCAAAGTCAGATTGTGCAGAAGAATCATCTGTTTCCTGTGGTCTTGTCCTGGTGGTCCTCTGAGACAAGGTCTTTACAGGGGATCTGTATCAGGGTGACTGCAGTGACCCTTTGATCTGGATACAGACTGGATCTGGTGGCTACGGTGACCTCGGAATAAGAGAGAAACAGACAAATATTAGCATAGATGCCATTCTTCTAATGATGTAGCAAGTACATAGGGTGTTATTGGAAGTGTTCCTGGTTCCGGTTTACCTAATTAATGCAGCCTAAAAATCCTTTAACGGATTTGGATATTAAAAGCATATTAGTATGTTATGTGTAAACCAGGTTAAAGAGATGGGTCTTTAATCTAGATTTACCCTTACAGAAAAAACACATGAATTTCACATGTGCAAAAACTCATGTGATTTTGCACATGTGAAATTTAACATGTGAAAACATGTTAAAAGCACATGTGAAATATGTGGATCACATGTGAAACACACGTTTTGCACATGGGAAATGTGAAACACGTGATCACATGTTAAACACATGTAACATTCCCATGTGAAACCTATAATCACATGTGAAACCCATGAGATCACATGTGAAACAAAATACCCATGTGAAACATGTAAAATTCCCATGTGAAATCTATAATCACATGTGAAACCCATGAGATCACATGTGAAACAAAATTCACATGTGAAATGCATGTGATCACATGTGAAACACATGTAAAATTCCCATGTGAAACCTATAATTACATGTGAAACCCATGAGATCACATGTGAAACGTAAAATTCCCATGTGAAACCTATCACATGTGAAACTTGAAATTCCCATAATCACATGTGAAACCCATGTGATCACATGAGGAACCTATGCAATCACATGTCAAACATTAAATTCCCATGTGAAACCTGTAATTGCATTTGAAACCTGAAATTCCCATGTGAAACCCATGAGATCACATGTGAAACGTAAAATTCCCATGTTAAACTTATAATCACATGTGGAACCCATGCAATCACATGTAAAAAGTTAAATTCCCATGTGAAACCTGTAAACACATGTGAAACCTGAAATTCCCATATGATCACATGTGAAACGTAAAATTCCCATGTGAAACCAGTAATTGCATTTGAAACCTGAAATTCCCATGTGAAACCCATGAGATCACATGTAGATCACATGTAAAACGTAAAAGTCCAATGTGAAATCTAAAATTCCATGTTTAACCCATGAGATCACATGTGAAACGTAAAAGTCCCATGTGAACCCTAAAATCACATGTGAAACCAATGAGATTAAATGTAAAACTTAAAAGTCCCATGTGAAATCCATGGGATAAGATTTGAAACCCATCCAATATCTTTGTTAAACCTACACCCCACATAAACATGTAACTTCATGTGAAATCCACGTAAAAATCATTAAGCAATATACCATAGAAAGCATGATTTCCAAATTTAAGATAAATAATTCAAATTGAACATTTATTTCATTATTTCAAAAATAATACAAATTGAATGTTTAAAACAAATAAAGCAAAATCAAATCAGAATTATGCCTAAAAAAATAAAAAAAACTCTAAAGTGTGTGTGTGTGTGTGTGTGTGTGTGTGTGTGTGTGTGTGTGTGTGTGTGTGTGTGTGTGTGTGTGGTGTGTGTGTGTGTGTTTGTGTGTTGGCTCAGTCCTCTATTGCTCTTTCAGCAGGCATCCTGTTTCGGGATAGAAAAAGATCAAAGATTAGGGCAGTGCAAGCACAAGAAAATCATGATAAAGTAAAATTTTCTTTCTTTTCTTTCAAGATTCTATTAATTAATTTCAAGTAATGACTGGTAATGACTGGTATATGTATATTGGCAGTAACCAAATATATAAACAAGCAGATCCAGAAATTTCAAGAAATATTGAGTTTGCACTTGCGAAAAGCTTGCTCTGTCCGACTTTAGCATTTATGTGACAACATGCATTGTTGGTTTATTAAGAATGATGACATTAAGAAGATGGATGTAAACGTACTCTTATTCCCCAGAGAAAGCAAAATGGTCTTAACTTTTTGCATCTCTTACTTAAAAGTCTGGGTGAACCTGAAGTTTATTTCAGTGCTGTGACGTATTTCCCAGTGAAAGGTAGTATTGAACAGAAGGCAGAGTTTTACTCTAGCGCAGTGGTTCCCAAACTGGGGTGTGTGCACCCCTAGTGGTGCGCAGACTGACCACCAGGGGTGCGCGAGAGAATGTTTGTACTGGCGGGGAAAAAGATTGTCTTTTTATTATTTTTACGTATTTAACTAAAAAAAGGAAAGTAACTATTGCGTTATTAAATAAAGTATATATATATATATATATATATATATATATATATATATATATATATATATATATATATATATATATATATTAAATATAATCTGCACTATTTTAATGTTACTGTGGACAATGTGAGAGACACCTAACTTAAATATAAAAATATTATCATTTACTTACCATACCATACTTTGATTCTTTATGATGCAATATATATATATATATATATATATATATATACTATTTGTAGTGCAAATTTAAATTATAAAACTTACACACCTTTACAAATGGTAGACATACTCTATGGGCCCTATCTTGCACTCTGCGCAATTGACTTTGTTCACTGACGCATTTATCATTCCTATTTTGCACCGGCGCAAAGCGGACTTTTCCCTCCACAGACGCACGTCGGCAAACTAGAGATTGAATTTGCGCTCCATGGGCGGGTCGGCTCAAAAAAGGAGCCGTGTTCCGGCGCAAACGATCCCTAATGCTATCTTGCAGTAACAGAAATCGTTTGCGCTACTAACCAAAAAAAAAATAGTCTAAAGTCTATGCGTTGCGCATGTTATCAGATACTATTTTAAGCGCGCAATGTCCATAGTGTAGCGTGTGTGCGTGCATTCTCCAGACTTCACAAGGCAATGTGTTTAAAAATCTTGGCATCATTATCAATGATAAATTATTTTTTGGGTCTCACATAACTCCTTTAAAGAAAAAAAAATTAAATAAAGCTTGGGTTTTATTTTAGAAACATGAAATGTAAGAAAGAGAAGTTTCTAATATGTCCTACTTATATATAATAAATTAGCCTGGTCATCTTTGTCTTTTAGAAGGAAAATTAATCTTTATCGAAATATTTATAAAAACTATTCTGGGATTGTTGTCTTTTTATTTAGGTTGTCTTGAAAAAATTTTTTGTGAATATTCCCTCCGGTCTGATAATTGTTTTACTCTCTCTGTTCCATTTGCAAGAACTGGCAAGAAATGGCATTTACGCAGCTCCATTTGAATGGAATTTACTCCAAATAAAATTGATATTACAAGCTCTAGTGCCTATGGAGGATTTTAAATATATTATTCTGTCACTCGAAGAAGAATCATTTGATTTGCTGTTGTTTCAATCTGTAAATGCTGTCAATTCTTGGCCAGGACTCTGTGAAAATTATGCATTTTAATCTAGATTACACATTTACAAAATTATTATATGCCTGTTTAACCAAAGCTTATTTGGGTGTGTTTCTCCCATCCCCATACAATGACGCTTCTCTGTGTTTTACTGTCCTGACGAGAGCGTCGGCCTCCTCAGCTGTGAACCGCGCCTGGCGCGCGCCTTGGAAGATTCGCCGTTAAAATATATATCCGCTATGAAATATGCGCGTCTCATCTTAAAGGGAAGGATAGATGACGCTCTGATTGGTTTATTTCACGTTACGCCCAAACCACACCTATGAATAATGAAGCTCCTTCAGACATGCCTCTTTGAAACTGAAAGAGTAATTTATCCCGCCGTTAAACTAGCAAATGCGCCCAGGACCCGCCCACAAAGTTAGAGCGCTGGATGATTATTTTAGCATTAAATACTTTTAATTTAATCATTTAACTCACATCCATGTTTTAAATGTTCTTATCTCTTATCTGTTATCCCATGTGGATTCTGATCACCGTATAAGGTAACGTTAGAAATATTTAACGTTATACACAATTCAAAAGTCCATGTATTCTTTACCATAGTATAACCATGGTAAAAACACGTGATACACATATTTAGAGGAGCCTATTTAAAAAAAAAAAAACATTGTGAACGCTCAAAGAAATCAGACAAATCATAAAGCAGGGTTTCTGCAGGGTTTGGTCAGTCAAATTTAAGACTTTTTAAGACCTTTTTATGACCATTATGATTTAAATTTATGACCTACACGAATTACGAAATTTTTTCAGAAAAACTTCAGTGAAAGGCTATCACAATGTTTTTATTTTATCTGTCAGTAGGCCTTTACGTCTCTCTTTTTTTTTTCTTTTGAAAACTTTGAAAATATCTGTAGCCTGTGAGTCGAGAGAGTGCTAAATGCTCCTGCACGTCGTATTTTTGGCATTTGTAGAAATTATCATTCTTTCTCTAAATATATTTCATGTAAATAAAAAGAAACACGCAACTGCATAAGTAGGCTGAGAGTGTGTCTTTCTTTTGTGAAATAGGCCTAATGATAATTTATTTCTATGTGACTAATGTGCAATTTGACATAGCTAAATTAATTCCATATGATCAAAATATAACTTTTTATTGTAAACCTGTGGTCAAACAGCTTGGGTTTTTAACTATTCAAGTAAACTACAACAAAAAAAACAGTTGCTTATTTAATGTTTATTTTGCGATCACACTGTTTCCAGGGATTTTTTTCTGATTTGTTTTCTGATAAAACATTATAAAAATGTGTTGGTGAAAGTTAGTATTAGTTAGTGTGACGTTGTTCCAGAAAGGCGTGTTACGAGCGTTATTTAGTGACGCGCTGTGGAGCTTCTGGCCTGACAGCGGAAACGCAGCAGTGGGGCTACTGGCCAGAGGCCATTAGCCCAGCACGGCCCGTTTTAAGCCCTGGCCCAGCCCTGGCCTGACAGTGGAAAAGCGGCTAATGTGTACTTACGATGGAGAATTGTTTAATTTGGACTTCTCTGTGCGTGCTCTTACAGAAAGTGACCATAGACCTGCATTATATGATGATATACAACAACAGTTTGACCTAAAAATATCAAAATTGAAACTACTGCGGAAACAAAGACACATCTTGGATGCCCTTGAGGTAAGCTAAAACATATAAAAAATGTATTTTAAAGTGAACTATCCCTTTAAAGTATTTTCTTCTTCACAAAAGTAAAGAGTTTAACAAAACATTTCCTCAATATAATACTGAACCATGTACCAACATAAATAATAATAATTATATATTAGGGCTGTGACGGTTGGCATGACCACCGCACCACCGCGGTGCTGGAGGATGACCGGCGGTAGTGTGACGTCAGTCACATACCACGTAAATGACTGAACACTATAACAAGTATAAAGTGCAGTTTTGTGTAGCCTACACGTGTAACAATAATAACTGCCGTGAATATAGCATATACATGGAGCATATTATTCCATGCAGCTCCAGCAAAAATCAGGCGCTCAGAAAAAAGGCATCATGTCAGAACAGGATGCCAAAGAAATGTTAGCCCGGCAAAGCTTTATAGTACGAGCAAATAATGACATTTGTGATTGTGAATAGGTGCAGTCAGTGGCTGTCAGTCGTGCTTCGTAATGATGGGCACAAGACTATTACGAAGGACACCGACAGTTATGAAGCGCGCGGACACCACTCGTATAGGCTATAAGCAAATTTGTGTGCCTAACCTACTTAATGAAGACCAGCTAAAATCGGTATCTTAGCAGTTTATTATATTAAATTGAACAGTTCTCTGTGTGCGTCTCGTGTTTTTTCACATGTATATTGACCCATAGGCTATAGGCTAGTTAATGGACTTCCCGACGCGTCCACACTAGAGCACTGTTTGATGAATATCCTATGTGATGCGCTTTTCATTCAATAACAAAAGCACACAACAAATATGACAGCGGTGAAAAAAAAATATAGAGAGAAAGCGTCTGAACTATCCCTTTCATTTCGATATGGATATGCTTGCTCCATGCCAGCTCTGCGTTTCAGCACTCGTCACAACGTCACGTTTATTTAAACCACTTCATACAATATACAGCCTATTTCTTTAAAGCCATAAATATCATAACTATATAGGCTATACTAAGCCTAAAGCATCTATTCAAGAACTGTATTAAAAACAGAAAGACGTGTTTTTTCAGCCCTAAACAAAGGCCGCAGAAACATAGACTTTTCGTTTATTTAGTCCATTCAACACCCGACATTGATTCTTGGTTTATTAATAAACTATAAATAAAAGATATTCAGACATGCTTACCAATTATTAGCTGCACTTTTTCTTGGTCAAGGCTCTTTCTTTTATCACCAACAATTCCTTTTTTGACGGAGATGACTTTCCCTCTTCGAGGGAGATGACAACATGTCCCTCTTTTTACTATTTCATCAATGGAGTACATTAAGTACTATTTTTAATCTAGTAGGTTTAAACTGAAATAATTTTTCTAGATCCCTTAATAAACATATTATTTGTTGTCTGTTTTTGGGGAACAGACACAGTCTCTATAGAATGGACTGCATATGCCAGAGTAAAATTTAACTGGGAGGAACATCATAACTGTAATTTACACAACCATTCAAGAGTTTGGGGTCTGTAAGATATGTTATGCCTTTATAAAAAATCTCTTATGCTCACCACGGCTCCATTAATTGAATCAAATTACAGGAAAATAGTAACACTGTGACTATTACAATTCAAAACAACTCTTTTCTATGTGAATATTATGTTAAAATGTCATTTATTCCTTTGATCAAAGCTGAATTTTCAGCATCATTACTCCAGTCTTCAGTGTCACATCTTTAGAAATCATTCTAATATGATGATTTACTGCTCAAGAAACATTTCTGATTATGATCAATGTTAAATTACAGACGTGCTGAATTTTTTTTTTTTGGATTCGTTGTTACATACTCCAAACATTTGAATGTTTGAAGGTTCCTAACTGATGACGAAGAATTGACAGAGAAACCATCAAGTCTTAGACATTGTTCTAGGTTATTACAAGCAGAGTTTTTAGGTCCTGTAATTAACACCTCTATTTTTTCAGAATTTAGCAGTAAGAAATTACTCGCCATCCAGTTTTTTTATATCGACTATGCATTCCATTAGTTTTTCAAATTGGTGTGTTTCACCGGGCTAACGCGAAGAAATATAGAGCTGAGTATCATCAGCATAACAGTGAAAGCTAACACCATGTTTCCTGATGATATCTCCCAAGGGTAACATATAAAGCGTGAGGAGTAGCGGCCCTAGTACTGAGCCTTGAGGTACTCCATACTGCACTTGTGATCGATATGATACATCTTCATTCACTGCTACGAACTGATGGCGGTCATATAAGTACTATTTAAACCATGCTAATGCACTTCCATTAATGCCAACAAAGTGTTCAAGTCTATGCAAAAGAATGTTGTGGTCAATTGTGTCAAACGCAGCACTAAGATCCAATAAAACTAATAGAGAGTGTGACGAGTGGCGCGGGGCCGAGGGACGTGGGAACGAGCAAGGCCGGTGGAGTGATTAGGAGATGAATG
This sequence comes from Carassius carassius, assembly GCF_963082965.1. Taxonomy (NCBI): domain Eukaryota; kingdom Metazoa; phylum Chordata; class Actinopteri; order Cypriniformes; family Cyprinidae; genus Carassius; species Carassius carassius. The sequence goes on along the minus strand of NC_081756.1, from coordinate 35,971,850 downwards.
ACACCTGTTCGACCCACCGGTCTTGAGTCCCACGGAGGAGATGGAAGGATATAAAACAGGAGCGACGACAGTGAAGGACGAGAGAGGAGCAGGCCTGGGCTTTATTTTATGTTTTGGTTTTTATTTGTGCGCATCAGTCATCCGCAAGGGGCTGATGCGCTGTTTTGTGCTTATATTGATTATTAAAGTTTAATTTTGATTGTCCGCCGGTTCCCGCCTCCTTCTTCCCGATGATTATGGAGTTTTGATTATTACAGTGGTGCCGAAACCCGGGAGAAGGAGGGACATGCTGCTGAAGATCCCTCGCCGCTGTGGTGAATCCGCGGTGCCATCGAGCTGGCGAGGGAGTGTGCCGCCATGGACGCTCGAGGCGGTGGGCTGGAGTGAGTTGCCGGGGACGGGCGAGCTCGCTGCCGGCCGCCCGTGATGTGGAGGGGCGGCTGCCGTCCGTGAGGGAGCGGAGGAGTCGGCGTCATTCGCCAGGGGGCCGGAGCCTGCTGCCTCCGTGAAGGAATCCGGAGGAGCAGGGAACGGGGGACTCCTGCCAGCTGCCCAAAACCGGAGGAGTGTTGTGCCACCGCCAGGCACTCGCCTCGTCTGTCCTACCCCCACGTTCCCACTGGTCCCCGTGAGCGGTCCCCCCTGGAGGGAGGGGGGGGGGGGGAGTTGAGCGCAGTCTCGGGAGTACCCCCCAGCCTGCGAGGGGTGATATCTGGGCTTTATTTTAGGTTTTGGTTTTTATTTGTGCGCATCAGTCGTCCGCGAGGGGCTGATGCGCTGTTTTGTGTTTATTTTGATTATTAAAGTTTCATTTTGATTGTCCGCCAGTTCCCGCCTCCTTCTTCCCGATGATTATGGAGTTTTGATTATTACAGAGAGATACACCCACGATCAGATGATAAGAGCAGGTAATTTGTAACTCTAAGGAGAGCAGTCTCAGTACTATGATACTGTAGCTGACGGCTGAATGGTTGCAATTTTATCTCTAATATTTGAATTTTTTCAGATATTTGAAATTTGAAAAGGGACATTAATGTAGTTGCAGTTGCTAAGGTACATATTACAACTGCTGATATTTAGAGTCAAGGGCTCTTCACTGATTTTGGGTAGTAAGAAACCACCTAACAACCCTCAGGAACACTGTATAGCCAGTGCATAGTAACATGCTGGAACACTATAATATAGATTGCATGAACAAGCACCAATCAAATACAAAAAAAATCTAGTTTCTGAATATCAGTTTTGATTTTATTTCTAACCCCAGTAGAAATGCTTGGTTGAAATGTTAAATGTCTAATTAGCTGTGATTTCTCTTTCAATGTGTTGGCAGAGAAACTCCCTTTGCGTTACCTGCAAGTTCACCAGAGCACGATACTGACACAATTTTGCCTACACACATACACAGTAATTGAAAAGACTGTTCAAGCAGTTCCAATTAAAAAATATAACCATGAGCAGTAATCATCAGGACCCATGCAGAATGGAAAAAGCCACAGTATTACCGAAACAGCCACTGTGAAACAGTAGATACTGTGGGTTTTGTGCTGTGGGGTTAAATGGAAATTTCCTTCAACACAGTTGTAAAGTTTTTTGGATTTAATATGTCCATGTGCATCCTCAGATTATTCTGCATTACTCTTTTTGACAGGAGTCAGACAAACCAGTCAAAATGAGTTAACCATAACAACTCCAGAAAATATAAAAAAGAATGAAAAAATAAAACCATGGAAAATACTGTTACGTATCTCTATATTTAGTTCTCTATATTTAGTAAATTCTCACAGGGGACTGTAAACCATCAAAGATTGTTCCAATATAACAATAAGAAAATGAGAAGGAAAGAAAAAGTGTGTGAGAGAAAAAAAAAATAGCTAGAGAGACATTACTGCTCTATTTGTTGTATGGGTTCACTTACCATGTAATACATGCTGTGTTTGCCAGAAAATGCTTCTTGTAAGTGGTTCTTGAACAGAGCGGAGAATTGCCTTGATATTCAATTGCATCATCAATACGGAAATCTCTCTCAGGCATTCAGCTGCATTCAGGATGGAAACGAGTACTATTAAATAGATACATTACATCAAATTTGCTCTCTAGCTTGCACAGATAGGTGAAAAAAAATTAATGTGGAAGAGATATTACAAAATGATGATGCAAACCTGTACATGCACACTTTGGAAGCAATTGGAAAATAGTCTGTGTAATTTACATGGTCATGCAGATGGGCACCTCAGGGATCTGATCATGCATGTCTGAAGCTTTTCAGCCTGCAGGAACTAATTCTGCAATCATATGTGTGATATCTGCAAGCATGGGCATGAGTTGATGTGTGTGTGTGTGTGTGTGTGTGTGTGTGTGTGTGTGTGTGTGTGTGTGTGTGTGTGTGTGTGTGTGTGTGAGCTCGTTCAAGCATCAGTGGATCCAAAATACTACAGCTGAATAACAACACTGCACTAAATAAAAATTGTAAAATATGTAGCTTTGGTGTTGAATGCAGATATAGGGTATGAAAATTAAACAAATGGAGCCGAATAAATGTGTTTTGAAACAAATAACATGAAAAGTAATCAATTGTTTTCATTAAATGGAAATACACCCTATCTATTGTTTATATACTTGTTATTGATGTTATTGTGAATTATTTACATTTACTTTTGTATTCATTCATTCAAAATTATTTTTCAATAATCTGTTTCACTCGAGTGTGACACAATATGGAGTGTGAGAGAGAGAGAGAGAGAGAGAGAGAGAGAGAGAGAGAGAGAGAGAAGATCTGTTATTGCTTTTCTAGGACAGAAAGTTTCCTAAAGTAATACACTACATTGCAGAAATTGACATGAAGCCCTGTGCATGCTGTATTATTACTTTCAATAAATGGATGTTCATTTTGCTGTCACAACTTTTGAATATTTGTGTTCTGAAATTTTGCAGCTGTTAAACATGCAGAATTGCAAAATAATAATTTATTTCAAGCAATATCCATAGCTTTTTGCCAACAGCAACAAGAGAACACAAAAGGCACTGTTCACTTGATTTACAGGAGACAATTATGAGATCCCCAGATTATTTAGCCGAAGAGAAAAATCTAACCACAATGTGTGATGTTGTTGAGATCTTTAATCTAAACTTTTGACGAGACAAATTTGAGTGATATTCCCTAGATGTTTATGTAAATGAGAAACAAGCAAATACTGCTTCATATCGCCAAATGTTACTTCAAAACTCTAAATGAATGTGGTATTTTGAATCATGTGATTTTAATGTTCATGCTGACTTAGTGTTCCTGAATGCACTGGATTGAAAGAGAGCAAGGGAAAGGGGATGTGTGATTGTATGAGTAAGCATGATGAAGAGTGTGTGTGCATCTCTTCGGAGGAGTGTGCTCTTCTCATGCTCCGTCTCCATGGAAACCAGACAATCCAACATGGCAGCCTGTCAAAGCACCCCTCCCTGCATCTCTCCATCTTTTTCTCATTAAACACACCATCCCTCTGTTTCTAAACTAGGTCACTACACCTCCGCTACTCCCTCCATCCCTCCTCTCTCACCCCAGCCTTCCTTCATCTCTCACTCCATGTGAGCATCTCTATTACCATAACCTCCTCTTCTCTCCATCTCTTTGCTTCTTTCTTTTCTCTTGTTCTTCCTCTGTCTCATTCATTATAGCAGTCAAAGTACTTTACAAGCTTGAAAAGTTGAACCACTGCTACAAATGCCTCAAAGCAGTTAAAAATATATGGCAGAGTGAGAGAGGAAGAGAGGGATGAAGTCAAGGGTCTCTTTTCCTTTTAGACATTAATTACATCTCTCTACTACTGATAGCTCGCTCTTGCCCCCCTGCTCCATTTTCAACTTTCAACCTTTTTTCCCCCATTTCTTGTGGTGCCTTTTTTATCCTCCTAAATCCTTCACACTATCCTTTTCACCTCATCTTTGCTATTTTTTCCTTCTCTCCCTCTGTTCCTCCACCTTCCTACCTACTTTCAAAATACTCTATTAAGGGACATCCACACACACAGGGATTTGTAGCGACAAAGCAATTGGAAGTCAGTGATTTTCCACGAGAGTTGGCAGTTTCCTGCAAACATGAGTGTCAGCGACCGCTATGTGGTCGCGTTCAGTGATGAGATGCTTGAGAATTTGTGACCACAACCAATGGGAGGGAAGACAGAGGAGCTCCCATGGGTCAAGTGCAGGGAAGAGTGATTGACTTCATTATGTGATTTATCTCTGTTCTCATAGGCTATGTTCACCCTGTCCTCGTTTGGGATTGACAACTGCATTTATTTACAGGTATGAGTTTCAAAATGTCACATTGCAGCTTACAACAGTGTCTTGAGTGACTGTCACCTGTAACTATAGCAACACTGACCAAGGAAATACCAAAGATGGCAATATAAATAAAACCATAAAGTCATATCTCATTTGAAATTACAAAATTCCATTTAATTTGTGTTAATTTATAAAATATGGTTTACACTTAAGTAAATAAATTGCTTGTGAACTCCACCATATTAAGGTCTCAAATACTGGACTGACATCTGTATTCTGCTGCTAAGTTGGGCAGCATTCAGGTTAATGTATGTTACATGAGAGAATACATTCCATAGGAAAGAAAAATCAAAAGTGAGATCTCTTTAACATCTCAAATATTTCTCCTAGACTGAAATGAGTTTACTTTAAGATCGAATGGGGATTTTTGCTTGAGTCTCCTGCTTCTCAAACTTGTCTCCTGAGACAAAAACTCTAACAATCTCACAATGGTATCCTTTAAAGCTTTAAAAGATATTTCAACAACATCACACCCTGTGCTCAGATATTTCAATTTAGCTAGATTCTGGATCTCTCACATTTGTCTCCTCAAAAGTTTAAAAGAGATCTCAACAACATCACACACTGTGCTCAGGTATTTCCCCTTAGCTTAAGACAATGGATCTCACACGTTTGTCTCTTTTATAGCTTTCAAATAGATCTCAACAAAATCACACACTGTGATCAGATATTTCTCTTTAGCTAGAGACTCTGGTCGTCTCACATTTGTTGCCTCAAAAGCTTTAAACAAGAACTCAAAAACATCACACACTGTGCTTAGATTTTTCTCTTAGGCTAAATAATCTGGGGGTCTCATATTTGTCTCCTGTAAAGCTTTAGAAGAGATCTCAACAACTTTATAAAGTTTGCATCAAGTCAAGTTCTTGAAAGGCACTAAAAATAAAAGGGGGAAAATCATGAATTCAGAGTTAAAGACTATACTGAGAGAGAAATCATAAGGATAATGTAACTTTTTATGAGACAATGTTTATGTATTTAGGCACAGATACAGAAAGTATAACCATGGAGCTTTAGCTAAGGTGAAATATCTGAGCACAGTGTGAAATATATTTAATATGTAATATTCACAGATGAAAGTTTGGTACTTATGAAGTTATGTGCATTTCTTAGAACAAATTCAAGCAGGATATATGTCAAGCCTGTGCCTGTGCTTATATTTTCTCTAAACTACATGGTATTAAACCATATTTTAGATCTGATACATTTAAAAGGTGTGCAGTATTATTTATATTATATGAATTATGTGTTATATTATTCAAAATAAACTGTGGTTTACTTTGCATCTGAGCATTACAAGTGGTAGCCTATTTTAGTGAGCTAGGCTACATGGATTAATATGCAAAATGTCAATATTTTCATATATTAGGCCTATATTTTTTAATTTATATTTTAAAATTCCTTTAATAAAACAACATGCATTTTTGTTATTCGTTACCTGTCCTTTATTTTGACAGATAACTTCTTGGGAAAAAGACATTTGTCTGTACACTGATTAAGAAATTGTTGCATGTTTAAACGTGAAGCACCATATAATTTTGTTCACATTATTTATGCGTAATTAGCCTTAAACAAGAAACTAATAAATTAAACCTGCACGATTTAGCAAAATCTTTGAAACTCTAAAGAATGGACGGATTAATAAACCGTCCTCACGATTAAACTCAAGTTATCTCATTATCAACAACAAAATGCACACCATGTAAAAAAGAGCTTCATTAACTTGACAACATAAGTGATTTTAAAGGGAGCATTCTATACTTACTTTTAGTGCTGCGCGATAGCATATGGCCTAAAGAAAAATCCGATTTATGATTTAAATCGATTTTAAAATCAATATTCAAATGACAAAGACATTTTTCAAAACAAGTTTTAATATAGTTATACATTTATAACTGAGACAAGATGATACAAAACTGTAATGTTATTGCCTTAATGCTGGAAAGACCTTTATTTATTTATTTTTGTTAATACTAGCCCATCATGCATCTAACCATCCACACGGTGGTAAGAGCTGTTCAGAATTAAACTGGCAGCTCCGCCGTGAGTCAGTGTCTTGGACGGAGGACAGAGCAAGTGGAAATATATTTTCTAGTCTATTTTTCCATCTCGTTATGCCGTTGGCTTATGATTTTTTTGTTCTTATATACCTTATTTGTAAATAGAGCAGTCACTGTGTGTGTTTACATCGGACGCGAGAGTTGTCATCCGTGCTCCACTGCACTAAAAGTCTGTCTAAACTTGATGACATCACACTACAGTGTCAAATCATCTGAACACAGTGTCAGAATATTTCGTCATAAACAGAGGGAGCATCAGTTCATTGATGGGGATCGTGTCCAGTGTAGACAGCATCACTGTGTTCTGTTGTCTTTTGTCAGATCACGCCACTTGTGTCTGGTGTAGACCTGGCGTGCATTTTTTAATATTGGCGGATGTGCTGTGATTTGTGCTCCCACGGTCGTCTTCATTTCGTTGGGTGAAACATCTCTCTAACTCGGCAGAGTCTGTGAGTGAAGTGAAGCAGCAACAACTTTTCTTCCGCGCTCAGAGCATTTAATATTCACTCCGATCCGAGCTCACTGATACCAGAAACAATGGTCGCCTTCAACTCCGTGCATTAAGAATTTCAGTATGTTTGAAATGTTTTGTTCATAACGTAGCCTATAAAATGAAATAATAATAAAAAATAAAAATAACAGGAGAGTTTCTTTCCTATCACATGCCAAACTAATAACATTGTAAGCATTAAATCTTTAATTGCTGCTTTCTGCTGTGCAAATTTTGTTTGTGAGGAAAATAACAGTACATTTTTGTCAGTTATTTTATCTATCATAACGTGTGAATGTGCTGTATCTGTTTAAATCATGCTTTAACCTGAAAATAATCAGTAAAAGAAACAGACAAACTCCTTAGCCTTTAACATCCCGCTCGACTCTTGCAGTCATTAACATTCAACAATCTGTGAATGTTGCATTTTCTCTGCAGCCAACAAGAAAACATGTGTTTATTAATAAATAATTAAAATGTTAAAAATAATTAAAATGTCTCATTTTTCACAATTATTAGGCTACTTCTGCATGTGCTTTGTGGCAAACTTAATGCATGTGCTTGAGCGCGGAATATATTAAGAATTGATTATGTAAATTTAATATAAACCTCTGATCAGTTGAATATAACAAATGAACGACTAGAACTAGAAAAATATTGCGTTGTCTATAACCAAGACAACAGTCCTATATAAACCAGTTCAGCAAGTGAAAACCTCATAAAAAACTGTCCATATGAAAGAGCAACAGATTCATACCTTTATCTCGACCAAGTCATACATACACTACCCCCAAAAAACTCAACCCCCCCCAGCTGAACAGAATTCGGTCTGTGTTTTGGCTCTGAGGAATGGTGTGTTACTGGGCTGAAACATGCCTGCACTCAGCAGCACTACTGTTTGTATTCATTATTTTCTTGCAGCCCATATTATTATTTTCACAAGACCATAATGATAATAACAAATTATCAATTAATAATTAATCATTATTTTACAAAAATCATTGTTATTTGTGATCGTGTGTGTTTGCGGAAGGCTTTAAGACCAAGTGGAATCCTCTGTTCCCAACTCACAGCGCACGGGACTCCGCTATCTGAGGCAGCTTCACTGTGCGGTTTGACTTTACTGAATCAGATTGAGGCGATTACAACTTATTGATCATAAGCTCAACATTTAGCAAGCAGGAAAACATTCATTCTAACTGAAGGAAGACGTATTTCATCGAGCTAATGCTGTTAAAGAGAGAGTTAAATAGAGAGAGTAGAGAGAGAGAGAGAGAGAGAGAGAGAGAGAGAGAGAAACTAGTCTAGGGCTATTCTTAAACTTGGAGCTCATTATATTGAAGTGGAGGCCCGCCAGGAGAGCATTACAATAGTCCAGTCTGGAGAGAACAAGAGCTTGGACAAGAAGTTGGGTTGCTTGCTCTGACAGGAAGGGTCTAATCTTCCTAATGTTGTATAAGGCAAACCTGCAGGACCTGGTAGTTGTAGCAATGTGGTCTGTGAAGCTTAACTGATGATCCATCACAACTCCTAGGTTTCTAGCTGTCCTCGAAGGAGTAATGGTTGATGAGCCCAGCTGTATAGAGAAGTTGTGATGAAGCAATGGATTAGCTGGAATCACCAGGAGTTCTGTCTTCGTAAGGTTTAGCTGAAGGTGATGGTCATTCATCCAGCTATAGATGTCACTCAGACAGGCTGAAATGCGAGCAGCTACCGTCGGGTCATCTGGTTGGAATGAGAAGTAGAGTTGGGTGTCATCAGCGTAGCAGTGATAAGAAAAGCCATGATTCTGGATGACAGATCCTAATGATGTCATGTAGATGGAGAAGAGAAGTGGTCCAAGTACTGAGAATTGAGGAACCCCAGTAGCAAGGTGGTGTGACTTTGAAACATCACCCCTCCAAGACACACTGAAGGATCTGTCAGAGAGGTAGGACTTAACCCACAGGAGTGCTGTTTTTAAACTTGAATTTAAATACTATTAAACTAACTTTAAAATCTCAAGGAGTTTCTGAGTTTAAAAGGATAAAATGTCACAGTGCATGTTAAATAGCCTTAATAAACTTGTGTTAACAATATAATTAGAACTAACAATATAATTAGATTTTTTATATGAACAAGTACTGTATAAAATGGGACAGCAACCTTTATATCAAACATTTTTAAATCGTCCACAACTGAGCATCGCGGGAGGCTGATCTGCGCCAGAGCGCGTGAAGTGAATATGCTGCACAAAGTCATTTTCAGATGCAATAAAAAAAAAGACACTGGATAGCCTAGATAAGGCCCATGCAGGCTACGCTCTGAAGTATATAATAATTATAATTACTGTTAACCCAGAGTAACAAATTTTAACGGATTAATCACCTATTTTCATTTACTGCATGTTTCCTTTATTTTATTTTTTTAAACACGCTAAAAAATAAATTAAGTTTGTGAGAGCAAAACATATATGATATACGTGTATACATATACATGTATAGGTTGCATTTTAAAGGATTAATCACCTATTTTCGTTTGCTGCATGTTTTTTTTTATATATTTTTGATATTATATAATTCATGTATAAGTTGCCTTTTATTACATTTAGAAATAATAATGGCTGGCCTAATAATGTTATAATGTACCAACAGGACATATTTAGTTCCCTTCACTTTACAACAAATCATTTAAATTTAACAAATATATCAGAACAAAACAAGAATTAAAATATATAATTCTAATGGATAAATATAATTGCAGTAATAATATAGGCTTACCTATAAACAAACAAAAAATAATAATAATTTAAAGCTCAGCATAAGGTAAGGTTGGGCTTTCTCATTCTCTCACTCATGAGAAATCTGTTTCCATATTCGTGATGTTGCCCATTTGAAGCTTAACTATTATTCATGAGGTAAAATAGGCTTTGTAGTTCACGCTTGTTTCAGTATCGATGGAAAAAAATCATAATTGACAATATGTGGAGTAAGTTGACCGCTGCTAACACTGAATGTCTGGTGAACAACTGCTGTTTCCAGTGAATATGTGCGCGAGGCACCAGCACGATCAAACAGCTGAAACAGAACATACTCAATTTTTGGTCGCACATAAGGCATAATTCAAAAATGCAAAGTGTTAGTAGTAAAAAAATCAAGAATAATAACAGAGTTAATAATAATTATTGCTAAATGCTGCAGCGTTCTCATTTCGCTCTGCATATGGAACCTGAAGATTTTTTTTAAACCAAGAATGAATGAAATGAAATTAAAACATTTAGCTTATATATATATATATATATATATATATATATATATATTTTTTTTTTTTTTTTTTTTTTTTTTTTATAAAAATAGCATGCATATGATCCTTTGTGTAAAGGTCTTCTTTTAATTTTTGATGAGTAGACTTTAGCCTAAGGCTATCCTACGTTTTGAATCTAACTCACTGTAAATGTTTTAATATTTTTTAAGATGTTACAATGTTATATCATAATGTTATTGTTGTTTTACTTCCTCCTTTTATCTCATTTTACAATTACATTCATTTTGCAATCCGTCCCTTTACGCCACCTGGAGGTAGTTTCACGAATGATTTTAACACGCGGATGATTTTAAAACGGCGGCGGTACGCAGGCTGGTAATGCCCATTTAGGCTGTCTACCTACTGTAGGCTAATGGCCAAAAACTTAAAAAAAAAAAAAACTATACAAACAAAATTCATGTCTTTCAGTATATGAAAAAAAGAAAAGAAAAGAAAACTAGGAGAAAAATAAATTAAATTAATAACTATATGTACAAAATTTTTAGAAAAAAATAACTTTCTATACATTTACCACATTTTGCAATTAGCTTATTTATTCTTTTTATTAACCGACAACCACAAACAAGCAAAAACTCTACTGAATCATTTTCGTTCTCCGAGCATTTTGGTGCGCAAAGTCTTTGACTGCAGCTCGTCAATATTGCGAGCGCGGGGAATCCTAATACTTAGAGCTAAACTAGGGATTCTTCTTTCTTGCAACGTTGTGCACCGGAGAAATATCTTGATCACTTTCAATTTTCGAGAACGAACAATTAATTGCATGACAAAATATCTGGTGACAAGTGAATCAGTGAATCAGTGAATCGCTAAAGTATTTGTCATTGAAATAGAGAAGAGCAGCAGTGGATCAGGGCACAAAAACGTATGAATATAAAACGTTTTTTTTTCATTATTTCTCTTTATTATTATTATCATTATTGCTATTTTGCCAAGGCCTTACAGTGACAAATGATGTCTTGCTTGTATGACCAACCAGCGTTGGTATCTGACTAAATTACATATAACAGCTGGGAAAACAATGCAGTGATTGCACTGGAGTGATCGCCTCATGTGCACACACAACATTTTTGCTCCCTTGACATAGTCAGGTTAAGTCACCTTTATTTATATAGCACTTTAAACAAAAAGGAATGTATCAAAGCAACTAAACATTATTAATTAGGTGTGTCAGTAATTTTTATAATTAATAATTTACAACCAATACAACCCAAACAAAACTACATTCCATCAGTTTGTATTATTATTATTATTATTATTATTATGGAGATCCAAGACAAATGTACACGAGCAAAGCTATCGCAACCACCAGGCAGCCAATACGTTTGCATGCATTTACTTTGATAACATGATGGGCCTGTTGCCCACATCTGGAGTGCATTTCTCTTGACATGACAATCCACTGTGATTCCAATCCCTAAACTTCGAACGTAGTTGTGTTTTTACGCACAAGTGCAGGTACGCCACTGTTTCGTCCAGGACTGTGCCGGAAGTTGGCATCTCCACTTTCTAGAAGTGCACCTATGGTCCCTATGGTAACATTTGCAGTGCCAGCGACAATCTGAATGAATCAGAAGGAGGGAGTCTTACAGCAGAAGGGGATCCCACCGCAGTTTTGAAGATCTACTGCATGTCAGAAAGGTAGGCCATCCAGCTCATTCGTCCGTTGGATTGGTTTGCAGCAATCGACCTGAAGGACGCGTACTTTCATGTCTCCTTTCTTCCCCAACACTTTAAGGGGCAGGCATTTCAGTACAAGGTTCTCCCATTAGGGTTGGCCCTGTCTCCCCGTGTCTTTAGGTCGTGGAGGGAGTCCCGAGATGGGCATGGTAACGGTGGCATGGCACAGCTCCGAGTGACTGTCAATCCGGCCTGCCTCCGAACCTTTACCCCGGGGGTTGGACCTCTCCTTTCTACAGGCTGGCGTTCCCCTAGAACCTGTACATCAACCGTCAGGGCGGTCTACGCTCCCACCACATGTCACAACTCATTCGACATCTCCTTTTGTGGAGTCAAAAGCATCGGGCAGGCTCAATCGTGCAGCCGACGAGCTGTCACAGCAGCAGTCTTGCGCCGGGGAATGGAGACTCCACCCCCAGTCGTTTCAGCTGATTTGGGAACTCATCGGAGACGCTCAGGTAGACCTGTTTGCCTCTCTAGAGAATTCCCACTGCCAGTTGTTTTACTCCCTGACAAAGGGCACCCTTGGCACGGACGCTCTGGCACACAGCTGGCCTCCTGGAAAGTCTGAGGTTGTTTTTCATGTCCGCAGGTCGAAGCGACCCCAATACAAATAAAGTGATATTTAGCCCCTAAAATGCGAATTTTTACCAAGGCAACCCTGCTAAAAAACTTATATTTTAACCCTGGGAAGCAATTTTTATCGGGGAACCACCTCGAAGCGCGATTGGGCTAGTTTTGGACTAGTTTTGAGAAGCAACTGGGCAGGATTTGGTGTAAAAAACTGGCAACCCTGATCCGAACGCACGTGCTGGAGATATACTTCTAATTACAGGAGCGTCTTTACTGGTGAGATGTGCATGAAAATCGCATTAGATTTTTTGCACAGCCCCTAGGATCAGGTCCTCGTGGTTGCGCCTTTTTGGCTCAGTCGGACCTGGTTCCCCCGAACTTGTACTCCTCGCGACAGCCCGTCCCTGGCCAATTCCTCTGAGGAAAGACCTTCTTTCTCAGAGACAGGGCACCCTCTGGCACCCACGTCCCGATCTTTGTAACCTACATGTGTGGGTTCTTGAAGGGTCACGGAAGATTTAGGTACCTTGCCACCTCAGGTGCTAGCTTCCATCACTTCAGCTAGAGCCTTGTCTACCAGACACGCCTATGCTTTGAAGTGGAACCTCTTCGTCACTTGGTGTTCTTCACGTCATGAGGACCCCTGGAGATGCCCGATCTGGTCAGTGCTTTCCTTTCTTCAGGAAGGGTTGGAATGAAGGCTGTCTCCTTCCACCATGAAGGTCTATGTGTCCGCCATTTCGGCTCACCATGACCCAGTTGATTGTAAGTCTCTCGGGAAGCATGATCTGATCATCAGGTTCCTGAGAGGGGCCAGGAGGCTCAATCCGCCTCGCCCTCAGCAAGTTCCCTATTGGGACCTCGCAGTGGTTCTATCGGCACTGCAGAGGGCTCCCTTCAAACCCTTGCTCTCAGTAGAACTAAAGTTTTTATCATTGAAAACTGTGCTCCTGACGGCTTTGGCTTCGGTTAAGAGGGTCGGGGATATGCAGGCATTTTCAGTTGACGAAGCGTGCCTGGAATTCGGGCCAGCCAACTCTCACATAATCTTGAGACCCCGGCCTGGATACGTGCCCAAAGTTCCCACCACTCCCTTTAGTGATCAGGTGGTGAACTTGCAAGCACTGCCCCTGGAGGAGGCAGACCCAGCCCTGGCACTGCTCTGTCCAGTACGTGCGCGCCACACTTACGTGGACAGAACTCAGTGCCTTAGGATCTCAGACCAGCTCTTTGTCTGTTACGGAGGCCAGCAGAAGGGAAGGGCTGTCTCCAAGCAGAGGTTATCCCACTGGATAGTGGATGCTATTGTCCTGGCTTATCAGCCTGAAGACCTGCCATGCCCCATTGGGTTGAGAGCTCACTCAACTAGAAGTGTGGCCTCCTCCCCAGACATCTGTATAGCTGCGGGCTGGGCGACACCTAACACATTTGCGAGATTTTATAGTCTCCATGTCCTCCTGGGTACTTGACCCTTCAGGCTAGTAAGGACCTGCTCTGTGTCAATCTGCTTGCTGCGCCTTTTTACTACACGGACTGGATGCGTGTGCTATTCCCCTCAGGTGAGTTTCTCAGTCCAGAACCCTGGGTTTCTCCAGCACTGTTGATGTCCAGCACTTGCATGCATGCCCTATTGGTCAGCCCTGTGTGGGACTAGGTGCCTACATGTGTTGTGATTCCCCTTTTTTTTGGCAATCCCACGTGTGTATTTCCATAGTAATTATCTTCGTAACATGTGTTTTTCCCTTGGCAAGCAACTTGCCAACTCTGTTGTTCCACCTTGTGGGCTGGTACCTCAGAGTTCATGTGTATCGCCACCTCTCGGTTGATACCTGCCTTTGTAAGTCCTCCTACTAGCAGGCAGCCTGCTAGCATACCTCCAGCTGGAAAATGTTACCCAGTGTTTTCTGAGTCAGCTCTAGGCCCTCACTCCTGCTGGCCTAATGACAGGGTGCTATCACTCACACGGGACACTGGAAGACAGCCATGTGGCGTTTTGTAAGGGACCCCATTCATCAGTCTCTTTCTGACATAACGTAGAATGTGACCGATGAATGTGACCGCTCGTTTTGTTACCACTCGAAGGTGATTGGGCTCTCGGGCGAGATCCCATTCGTCAGTCTCTTTCTGACATAACGTCTCCATTCCCTCCTTCAGGGGACGAGGGTAACATACATAATCTAAACGTTTTTTCGGTCCACAGTAGGCCCCCAATGACAACAGGTTCCTTCATGGGGACGGTAACCAGTAAGCCAAGGATGGGCCACAGCTGTTCAGTGGAATTCATATCATGTATTTAGTATAGTTTATTAAGAAGTATACAGAATTTAGTCCTCCATTGTCACAGTCTTAATGCGCTAAGCATTTAATAATGGTTTTCTATGGGAAAGCACTTAACTTTAAATTAAAAAGTGTTGCATTCACATTCTGGGCTTGTTTGCTCACCTACACATATTATGCGTTTATAAGTAATAATTGATATAATCTTTGTGTTCTAATGAGGAATGATACATCTTGATGCATGAGGCTGAGTAAACTGTCATTGATTATGACAATTGCATCTATCCTGGACTATATGATGCAGCTAAGCCAAAGTAAATAATATAAATTTACTTTCTATAAATGTAGCTAAAATCACATGGTGGACCAAAACATCACTGTTAACATTTCCAGGGGGTTATTTCATTAAATAAGTTAACAAAATAAGCCAGGTTTATTTCATTCGTTCAGATTTTTTGTCAGTTGATTTGGTTCAAAATAAGTCAGACTAACTGAAATAAATCTGGCCTATGTGGTAAACTATTTTTATGAATGTAATACAAAGTATTAAAAAAAATGTTTTTTTCAACCTGTCCTCCAACCAATACGCTCGTATAGGTCGTTTGTCCAAATCCCTGAAATACGACCCATCAGAGCGTATACTACAATTGTGCCCCTATCGGCAAAAGGTCGTTTTCATATTAATGTTTTTTACTCTTTTATTTGCCCTCTGATTTGCGTTTCGTGTAGCTCATTGATAGGTAATCATGCTATCATGGGTTCGATCCCAGGGAACAGACATGCATGAAAATGTATATGCTCAATAAATCATAATTTAGCATGATTTCTGTGAGGGTTAGGTTTAGGGGTGGGGTTAGGTGTGGTCATTTGAACGAATAAGCCACCTAGTAAAATATGTAGGAAATACTGTGAGATCGGTGTAAAAAGCCCACACATTGCATTTAAATAAACGTGCGTTTTGATTGGTAATGACGTTATACGTCATTTCATGACGACAGACGCAACGCAATCATGTCATTATTTTTACAATTTTTAGTAACTTATCAAAACATCGTCTTTTTAACAAAATCATCACTAATATGTGATCTTTAACGTATCTAGTGTCATATTAATGAATTTACAGCATTGCCTCTATGATGCTTTTAAGTGGATGCAATGGATTATCAAAGAGAGCACACCATCTTCTTCTTCTTCTTCTTGGTTTTTAACTGCGGCTGGCACCAATGTAAAATAGGTGCATTACCGCCACCTTTATGTTTGTTAAACTATAGAGGAATCTACCCTTTTCCCCATTGCTCCACTTTAATTGCCATTCTTAAATCACTTTACTCCGTATTAAAACCTTAATCTCAGATTTACTTAATGGAACTTGTATCTCTATCATTTCTCTCTGTAGAGCTTGCTTAGCTAATTTATCCACTTCTTCATTTCCCCTTATTCCTATGTGTGCTGGGACCCAAATAAAACTGATTGATGTACCTTTTTGAACAATTCTTGAATGTATTTGTAGGATACTAAAAAGAATATCTTGGTAACATGATGTAAAAGTTTTCAAACTCTTTAATACTGAAACTGAGTCATAACAAATTAAAACATTCTCAGGTTTACATTCCTCAACCCACTGCAATGCCAAGATTTCTTCAGTATAAACTGCCAAATGATTTGACGTTCACTTTACTCCACTTGATCCACTGGCCATCACTGTCATGAACTAAAAAAGCAGCCCCAGTTATTTGACGTTCTGGATCTTTTGATCCATCTGTATACACTTGTAAATGCCGAGGTTATTGGATTCTGGTGTATATTGTAAAAGCGGATGACAATTCAGCTTCTCTTTCAGTTTTTTTAACCTCCAACAAATGCAAATATACTTGAGGTGTTATATAAACACATGGTTCATATTCTTGAATAACAACTGTTGGACTCATCTTGATTGCATTTCTTCTGCAGATATTTTACTACTCCACCCAAAACTTGTTATACATCTTTCATTTTGTTTCCCAACAATTCTGTAAAACCATTTTTGTGGGATGCTCATCTTTATGCCCCTAGAGGTTAGCCCAGTAATTGACCATTAGTTGTTTCCTTCTAATTTCTAGTGGCATCTCTTCTACTAATACTTGTAAAGCTGGAATGGGTGTAGCCTTTACTGCTCCACAACACTGCCTCATCCCTTGAGCTTGAATTTTACAAAGTTTTTCCAACAGGTTTTTTTGAGGCAGAACCATATACCACACAACCATGATCAAACACAGACCGTATCAGTGCTATATAGATCGTTTTTAATGAAGAAAAACTTGCCCCCCATTCCACTCCACTTTCACATCTCATGATGTTTAACACCTTCTGAGATTTCTCTTCAATTTTATTTATATGTTCAGCCCAGGTTAGTTTTGCATCAAAATAAATACCTAAAAACTTAAATACCTTCATTCTGTGTAATGATTTCTCATACATCTTCAAACTTGCTTCTGGAAGAACCCTCTTCCTAGAGAAAATTACTGTTTTACTTTTCTCCACGGAGAATTTAAACTCCCATTCATACGCCCATTCTTCTACTTTCCTAATTGCCTCTTGTATCCTCCTATTAATGTATAAAATATTCCTTCCCTTTTTCCAGAGAGCCCGTCATCTGCAAACAGAGACCTACCTATATCTGGTTCTACTCTATTAAATACATAATTTATCATTATGGAAAACACTAGTGGACTTATTACACTCCTTGTGGAGTTCCATTTTCTATCTGGAATGTATTTGACACTTCATTCCCTATTCACAACTGGATGCTTCTGTTCCCCAAAAAATCTTTTATCCAATTGTAAATTCTTCCACCTATATTCATCATTTTTAATTTGATCAGAAGTCCCTCTCTCCACATCATATCATAAGCCTTCTCGACATCTAAAAATACTGCTATTACGGACTCTTTATTTATCCGCACTTTCCAAATTTCATTTTCTAAACATACGGTAGGATCCATTGTTCCTCTTCCTTTTCTAAAACCACGTTGATATTTTGATATTAATCCAATGATTAATATCAATGATATAATGATATTATACATTTTTTTTTCCAAATAATATGTCAACCTTTCCGTTATCATCCTTTCCATTATTTTACAGACATTCGATGTAAGAGATATCGGTCTATAATTAGAGGGTTTTGATGGATCTTTTCCTGGCTTTGTTATAGGTACTATAACTGCTTCTTTCAAAACTTTCGGAAGTTTTCCTTCCTCCCATACTCTATTATATAATTCTAAAATCTTTCCTACAGCCTTATCTTTAAGATGTCTTATCATTATATAACCGACCTGATCCTTTCCTGGAGAGGACCGTTTTTTATTAACATTACAAATAGCTCTCTTCAATTAATCTCCATTGTTTACTAGCATTTCTGCTTTATCCTTATCTGTTACAGCTATCTCTCCTTCCAACTCTAATGCTGGATATTCCCACTCTATCTTATTACCTTCTATTCTCTTGATCATATTCCACACATCACCTACTGGAGTTGTTCTTCCAATTCCATTACAGAAACCATGCCAGCTTTCTCTTTTAGCTTGCCTTATATTTCTCCTCACAACTGCTTGAACTTTCTTGATTAAAACTAGATGATTATAATTATGTGTTCTATTCAGAAGTTTAAAAACCTTGTTCCGATCTCTCACAGCATTACTACACTTATCTGTCCACCAAGTAACCACTTTCCTTGTCATTTTTCCCTTACTTTTTGGAATTGATTCTGATGCTGCTTCTAGTATTACTGCACATACTTTTCCATTAAGGATGTCACTATCTTAATTGGAATCAATTGCAGCCATTTTTTCCTCGCACAATTCCTCAAATTTAGCCCAATTAGCTTTTTCAAATACCAATTTTCCTCCTCTTTGAGTTATAGTTCTATCTGCCTCTATATCCAATGTTATTACTATTGGGTAGAGATCACTCCCAATACTAGATTCGCCTAAAACTTCCCAATTACACTTTCTAGCTAAATTATTAGAAACTAGTGTCAGATCCAAAACAGACTCCATTCCTGTATGAACATCTATCATTGTTCCTCTCCCATTATTTAAGCATACCAGCTCCCTCTCCTCTATTAATTCCTCTACTACTTTACCATTAGCATTTATGTAACTTCCTCCCCATAGTGTATTATGTGCATTTAAATCCCCACACCATACTACTCTAAATCTATCTTGACCATGAACGTCCTTTAACTTCTCTAATAACTATCTCCTGTCCTCTACTCCATATTCCCACAACAATATATTCTTGATTCCTTCCTTCTCCCAGTATTCTATATGAAATTTCTTTTTTAAAAAATGTTGCACACCCACCACCAATCCCTTCTTCCCTATCTTGCCGTACTATACTATACCCATGTATAAAAAAATCTAAACAACGTTTCATCCAAGTTTCTTGAATACATATTACATCTGGTTTTATAATTAAATCTTCAATAAAATGTTTGAACTCCTGTCCGTTTGCTATCAGAGATCTTGCATTCCACTGAATTATTGAAATCATCTATATGCATCTCTGACTTCTTCCCAGGTCAAGCCTGTCATTCCAAGATGCCATATTGCTGCTATTACAATTAACTGAGTCTTCTGTGTTTTTGATTCAATCCCAGCTGTACTATTTATAACTCATTATAACTCTATAAATGTCAGTCATTTTTTCTTTTCAATCATCATAAATTCTTCCGGAACTTTGTTTACTTCAATTGCAACCTCTGACTGACGTCTTTGATCTTTAGTTTGTCCTTTAACCTTTTTTTTATTGCCTCTGCATATGTTAGCTTCTTCTCCACCCTTCTTTTCTGAATCTCCATTTCCATTTTCAATACACATCCCCTGAATGCTGCACTATGTGTATATTCTCTTACAATGTAGCTCATCACACCCATCATTACTCTTTTTGGAATTTCATCCTCTGGAAATTCTATTACTACTGCTTCAGTGTCGCTTCTGTTTCCATATGCACCTGATTTAATTCTTTGCGCATTTATTATCTTGTGGGGAAGTCGTGGCCTAATGGTTAGAGAGTCGGACTCCCAATCGAAAGGTTGTGAGTTCGAGTCCCGGGCCGGCAGGAATTGTGGGTGGGGGGAGTGCATGTACAGTTCTCTCTTCACCCTCAATACCACGACTTAGGTGCCCTTGAGCAAGGCATCGAACCCCCAACTGCTTCCCAGGCGCCGCAGCATAAATGGCTGCCCACTGCTCCGGGTGTGTGCTCACAGTGTGTGTGTGTGTGTTCACTGCGCTGTGTGTGTGTGTGCATTTCGGATGGGTTAAATGCAGAGCACAAATTCTGAGTATGGGTCACCATACTTGGCTGAATGTCACGTCACAATGTCACGTCACTTTCCCTCCCTTTAAGTTACCTTTAAACTCGTCCATACTTATATTAAGAGGAACACCAAAAATGATCCCTTTTTGGCTACTACTTTTACTTTTATCTCCTACTCTGTTTGTGCTGACAACTTTAATCCCTCCTATCTCCTTAATTTTGAGAGTTTTATTTGCTTGCTCTTCTTTATTACATCCAATTAGCAGATTCCCGTCATAGAGGACTTTAGCGAAATTAATATTTCCTATATCTCTATTTATGATCTTTGTCAGTTTTAATGAATTAATTTTGCTTACCCCGATCTGATCTCCAAACCTTATGATGCACTTTATACTTTCCCCACTCTTTTCATCTGACTCTTCTACATCGCTTCTTTTCTTACGTTTTTTCCCCCCGATTACTCCTTACTTCTTTCCATCCATTACCTAAAGACTAATTAAAGCTGATATCTGAAACTTACATTTCTTTAAAGGGCAACACATTCTTTCTTTCTTTCTTTCTTTGTTTCTTTAAAAACCCATGGACCATTTAAAACCAAAATCAGTGTAAAACAGCTGCATGAAAAGATGTCTGTGAATTTTATTGTATGAGAGGAAGCACTTTTAAATAAATCTACATTATGTTTTGTAATAACAGTCATTGTCATTTTAAGCAGAACCCAAAGTTTATACCTGTAGTTAAACAGTAGTCATTCGTTTCATTAACTGGAACCATATGGATTACCTTTATGCTTTCTATGTTAAATTTTTGGATAATCAAAATGTTGGTATACTCACTCAGATGCATTTTATGCCTCAACAAATCTTAGACAACTTTCTAAAAAAATCCTCCAAAAGTGATCTCCAGAAGAAAGAAAAACATATTGGAAGGCTGAAGGGTGAGTAAAACATTAGATAATTTTCGCCTTTGGATAGGACTGGTTATCTGATACTTTTTAGGCACTGACCAAATTGCCTCGAAACCATTGAGTTAAAAAAAAAAGTCCTTTTGTTCTATACTATATTTAATATGTTTGATGTGCCCAAATCAAGTGCTGGTGATTGGCTGTGGCGAGGCATCAAGGGGTTTAAGAGTTTGAAAAATTCAGGAAACAGTATCCAAGTCAAGGTATCATTATTGATAATGAACATTTTTGAATGTTTACATACATTTTTGGATTAACTGGGACCATGAAAAAATAATTTCTCCTTTAAGTATGTTATTTATTTGCTTTCCATATGAAACAAACATTGTATCACTAAAACACTTTATCAGACAATTGTAATAATTTAACAAAAAGAGTCATGTTCAACCTCTGCTTTCTCACACAGAACAACCTTAGTAATAAGTAATTAGTCTGATTTTAAAAGCGGCCACTGAACTGAGACTGCCCAGCTCTGTGACTTGCAAGAGCAGCTTCTAAGTCATCTGTACTCATTTTGCTGGAGCTGTCTGTGGCTTTTGGCACAGTTATCCACCCGATTGTCCTGTCATCCCTCTTGACAAAGCGTGTCTCAGGAACTGCACTCCAGTGGTTCAAGTATTAACTCTCAGGTAGGTCCTTCAGGGTGAGGATTCATCGTGCAACATCTTGCTACTGGTGTGCCTCCCGAATGTGCACCAAGTGGTAGGCATTGCGCAGGTCTAACTTGGTGAAGACCCGAGCTCCCTGCAATAATTCAAAAGCAGAAGACATTAAAGGTAGGGGGTACCTGTTCTTAATAGTAATGTCATTCAAACCTCTGTAATCAATAAAGGGGCGCAGGGAGCCTTCCTTCTTCTGAACAAAGAAAAAACCTGCACCAGCGGGAGAGGAGGAATGGCGGATGAGCCCAGCCTGAAGTGACTCATGAATATACTTGTCCATAGCCTCTCTCTCAGGACCCAAAAGGGAATATAAACGACCCTTAGGCGGAGAAGAGCCCGGGAGAAGATCAATGGCATAGTCGTAGGGGCGATGCAGAGGTAGCGAGGTGGCCCGGGCCTTACTGAAGACCGTCCGAAGATCATGGTACTCTGCCGGAACACCAGTCAGGTCAGAGGGATCCTCCTGAGGAACACAAGACACAGAGACAGGAGGAAAAGCAGCACCCAAACACGACACGTGACAAGACTGACTCCAGGCTAAAACTGAATTACTGACCCAGTCAATGTGTGGATTGTGCTTATGTAACCACGGGTGTCCCAGAATTAAAGGAGCCTTAGGGGAATCAATAATAAACAGTTCAATCAGCTCACAATGGCTGCCAGCAATATGAAGGCTTATCTTGGGTGTGACATGGGTGATGGTGGTAAGGGGACGGCCAGCTAATGACCATGCTGATACGGGACTAACCAAAGGAATAAGCGGTATTCTCCAACGTTGAGCAAAGGCAGCATTGAGGAAGTTCCCCTCAGCCCCTGAGTCCACAAGGGCGAGTCCAGCATGAGAACGACTCTGGAAAGAGAGTTGGAACGGCAGCTGAGTGCGTGCTGCAGGAGAGCTTGAACTGAGAACTGTGCCCACCAGGACTCTCCGACTCACTGGTGGGCCCTGGCTTTTAACGGGCACTGAAGGGTGAAGTGGCCTCCCTTGCCGCAGTATAGACACGCCCCCGACGACAGACGCTCCTGCTTCTGTTGTGGTGTAAGCCGTAAATGACCCAACTGCATGGGCTCCTCCTCCGAGGGCTGTCGGCCGGCTGAACTGGCTGAACTGGCTGAATAGGACTCTATGTGGCGCCACGGGGCGGGTGTTTGCCGTTGTTTGCAGCGGCGGCTGAGACGACCCTCAATACGAAGTGCGAGATTAATGAAATTATCCAATTCCCGCGGGAGCTCTATGGCCGCGAGTTCATCAGCAATGGCGAAATCCAACCCCTCAAGAAAACGGGTGCGCAGCGCGCTCTCATTCCAGCCACATGCTGCAGCTAAAGTCTGGAACTGGACGGCATAATCAGTGACAGAGCTCCTCCCCTGTGACAGTCGCGATAACTGGGCCACCGCCTCGTCACCCTGAGCTGAGCGATCAAACAATTTGGCCATCTCTTGACTAAAATCCGCGAAGGTGGCACAACAGGGAGCCCGCGATCTCCATACGGCAATTCCCCATTTGCGGGCACGGCCCGAAAGAAGTGTAAGGACGTAAGCAACTTTGGCCTCTTCATTTGTGTAACGCCGGGGCTGCAGAGAAAACACCAGCGAGCACTGGAAAAGAAACGCTTGACAGGCGTTAGGGTCGCCTTCGTAGACCGGCGGATTGTTGGCATGGGGTTCGGAAATCATGGGACATACCGGTGTGAAGAACAGACCCCTGGCTTGTTGCCTCTCGCTGAAGGCCATCCACCCGTGTGAGGAGTTCGGAGACTCGGGCACTAAGAGCGTCCACATCCTGCGCGGTGGTGTTGAGCTGGGTGGCATGCTGCCCTAACAAAACTCCCTGTTGAACGAGAGCCGAGCGAAGAGGATCAGATCCCGCTGAATCTATAATCTGGTCAGACTGTTCTGTCAGGAGAAACAGGCTGGATTCAGATGCGGGTTAACTCAAAGCTTTATTTAAGCAGATGAGGCTGAGAAGATGAGTCACGTTCCACAGGTTTCACTCGTAGTGAGAGGATGAGAAGCAGATGAGTCAAAGCAGATGAGAAATGTTCCACAGTAGTTTGTATGACCGCCGAGACCGGAGGGATGACAGCTGGAGGCTTCTAGGAGCTCTGGGCTTGTAAGAACAAGGGGCAGAGAAGTCAGCTAAACACACTGGAGCCTGAGGACAAGACATGACAAGGTGAGTACAAAGAACAGCTAGGAGATCGGAGTTATTGGTACGAGTAACAACAGTCTGACAATAGACAGAGAAACACAGGGAATAATAAAGGGGAAAAAATTAGAAGAACATAGAGAACAGGTGGCGAGCAGTTAAGGTTAACAACGGGGAAACAATGGAGGCGGGGAAAACTCAAACAAGCAGACGCGGTGAGCTGTCAAACCATCCAAACACACACAAATACATACACACACCAAAAAGGCAGGTGATTAGCCCCGAGACCCGATTCATAATTTCTGTACATGTAGAGGTTTTCAGGTACTGGTATGAATAAATATATATTTAAATCCACAGAGACAAGATAGTCTATGCATGATGTTTATTCGTATCCAAAATGGTGTGAACATTAAACCGCTAAACTCTCGATCAGTGTGTGCTTCATTCATACTTGAAGCCGGAGGGCGCTCTCGTGCTGAAAGTCCAAACCGGATTCATCTTATAAGCTGAATAAAAAAAGCAGAAATGTAAACACAATAAACTCAATATTGTAGCAATATATGGTTTATGTGTGTTTTTCAAGTCATCTCCAGGTAATATGTAGGAGAATAAAATAATAAAATATCATGGAATATAAATTTGCTCTTGAGTGTGATTAACTGACGATTGAGATAATTATGTGCCGAATGTAAGTTGATAATTGTTTATAGTGTGAATTAATGTGTAAATAAAAATCTGTTTAACATATATATGACTTGTAGTAGACTTTTGTGTAACACTTAAGGTGACCAGTGTTGGTCATCCTACTTGAAAAAAGTAATAAGTTATAGTTACAAATTACTTCTCCCAAAATGTTATTGAGTTAGTAACTCAGTAACCACATTGTAAAAGTAATTATTTACTCAGCAAAGTAACTGTGACGTTATTTTTTATGTTCTATAACGCTATTATGTCCTATAACATCTTTAATATATAAGATGTTTTTAGCACTGTTGAGTGGATTCTTAAACACCTCTGATTGGTCATTGTGTTTACATGCTCAACAGCTATGTATGTGATTGGCTACAACTGCAGTGGTGGACGAAGTACACAAATCATGTACTTGAGTAAAAGTACAGATACGTATAGTAAAATATTACTCCAGTAAAGGTACTCCTTTTTCAATTTTACTCAAGTGAAAGTACAAAATTACTCTATTTTTATGTACTTAAGTAAAAAGTACTGAAAGATAGATGTTTGTGTAGCCAATGATAATCTCTTTCTGGGGCGTGCCTTATTTTACGTGGCCTATAAAGATAGCCTTAGGTATGGTAGTAAGGTGTGTCTCATCGTCACGGGTGACGTCATCTATTTCCGGTGTGTCGCGGGAGTGTTTGTTTGGTAAGGAGCTGCAGTCGCGGCTGTATTTCTGAACGCTTCAGTTGAACTGGGTTTTATGTACTTATTTGGCTCGTGTATCTTCCTAGTGTGGACTGAGGAAGCCTGCGGTACAACGCATGTGATACCCGATCGATCTTACGTACTGGAGTTTAAATGCCCTGTGCATTGCAAGCAGTTTAAACCGATAGGTTGTTATTTATTGTTTGTTGCACTAAGGGTCGGGATTGACCACTTTAAATTTGTATTTATCTTTCTAGTTTGCAGACTGAGGGCGAACATTGCATTGGGTTTCTCGTCTGGGCTTTTGTTATACCACTGAGTGTTGTTCAGTAGTGTGGCATATGGTCACGTTACCGACTCTCGTTTCGCGGTGCTTTGCTGGCTCGACTGCAGGAATGGATGCATAATCTAAGGCATGTTAACGGCATTCACGTGCTGCTGTGGTATTGTTTATTTCTGTTTAAAGAAACATCAGCTGTCTGGCGTGCAAACTTGTTGTCAACCAAGTTTCTGTGAACTGGTTGTTAATCGAACGTTTTCTTTGGTTTAATAAGAGTTGTGAATTTGTATTTTTTTTTCCTCTTGCATCCACCGTTTCAGTGTAGTGGTTTATTAGTTGATGGTAACCATATGTGTGTGTAATTGCTCTTAATTCATTGAGTACTCAAGTTTTATAAGAACATATGCGAGTGTGTGTGTATATTTGATTGTATGTTTAATGTGTAATTCTGCTTCCTCTCCAGTTGTTGGGGTGATCAGGATTCGTGTCTGTGTGGACGAGTCTCTCTCTCTGCTTGGTGGTGGTCTCTTCCGATTGCAGTGTTCCACATTTGTGGTCTGAAGTGTGAGTGCACGAGTGTTTGCTGTGTCATTTTCAGAGAATGAGCAAGTAGTCCCCAGCCCTGGAGTGGAGGCCGAATTGTGTGTGTTTGTGTATTTTGATTCGCATATTTAAATACATTTATTAATGGTGCCCAAATAAAAACTAATTTTGTATTTCGTCTGTCTCTGGTCTTATCTCAGCCGCAACCGAACCTGTGTGCTTTACAGTTAATCTTATCAGGCGATTCCCAGGTAAATTTGCTTCTGGGGTGGCGTAGTCGGGTATCTTAGAGGGCCAGAGTTTAGGTCTGCCTTCTGGGAGTGAGGCAACTCTCTCTCCCTGGTGTGAACTTTCATATTTATGCCCATTGCAAAAGAACGCGCCGCTACATTTGGCTTAGTCAGCAGGGTTGCGGCTGGGTACATTGAGTGTTTGTGTTTCTGGGTGTTTTTTTTTTCTCGTTTTTTTTTTCTCTTCAGATCATTGGTGACTGTTTTATCGGGCATTCCATTTGGGTAAGTGACATTTGTAGTATTTCATCATGGAGGATGAGTTGCGGGAAATGCGAGAGTTGGTGGCTCAATTACGGGCAGATAATGAGAGACTGCGGCAGGAGCGGACACCAATTGAGGTCCTTGCTCCTGGCGCTGCCTCTGCTAGTGCGGCACAGCCGGCTCCGCCTCAGTTGGCTGATAGGAGTGGCAGCGCATCTGAACGATTCGTATTTATCCCAAGAGAACGCCGTTGTCCGAGATTTAATGGTAGAACTGGTATTAGCATTGACGAGTTGGTCGAAGATGCCCGAGCATGTATGCGCACTCGTAATATGTCACTTACTGAACAGGCCTACTTTCTATATGATAACCTGGAAGGAGAGGCCCGCGACGAGATTAAATATCGTTCGAGCGCGGACAGGAGTGATCCGTTGGGAGCGAGAGGGAATGACAGGTGGCGCGAGGGGTAGGAGTCAATCGGTACCGTTGGTAAGTGGCATCCAATATGGTGTTCAGGGGGGGTCAAATTTGGATTGTGGGATTCAGTCGAGGGAATTTATTGCACTGCGTGAGCTGCTACGTCAGCAACAATGTCAAATTGATAAGCTCACACGGGCTGTGTCACGTAATCAAAATGTACATGTGCGCGATCACTCTCCTCGTTCAAATCCCATAATTTGTAGAAGGTGCCAACAACCTGGTCATATTGCTCGAAATTGTGATGGCGGACGTCATTCCCCGCGGCCACTGTCACAAACAATTGCTCCCGCTCCTGGTGGATTTAGACCAGTGGCTGGGCCTCAACCGTCGGAAAACTAGTTCCCGCCGGGCTGCGGAGCCACAGTCCAGTAGGGGAAATGCATGGCTCGTGTGTTTTTAACGGTAATCAGTTTGTGTCCCGTTTGGTTTCCTCATGTCCACATTTGGTTGTTAATATTGGAGGGATTGCTGTGTCCTGTTTGGTTGACACTGGGTCCATGGTGTCAACCATTACCGAGAGCTGGTTTCGCCTCAGATTTGAAACATGGGGCCAAGATCGGTTGCGGTCGTGTCATTGGCTGCAGCTCCGAGCAGCTAACGGCCTGGAGATTCCGTATATTGGTTATATGGAGGTAGACATTGAACTTTGCGGTAATCTTGTTCAGGGTTGCGGCGTGTTAGTAGTCCGAGACCCCCCTGGTGGCAGCTCTGAGATCCTAGGGATGAATGTGCTCAGTCGCTGTTACCAGGAGCTTTTCGGATATTATGGGTCTATGCTATGTACACTACCTTCTGTAATGCAGGATTCTAAAATTATTCAAGCCTTCCAAGCATGCCAACGGGTTATACGCACTACCGAGCATGGCGGCAATGTGAAAGTAAGAGGACGTAGTGCATGTCGTGTTTCAGCTGGCACTATTAAATTCGTAGCAGCTACGTGTTCTGCCCAGTATATGAGCAGTACAGTGCTTTTTGAGCCTCCAGAGACAGGGTTGCCCGGGGGTTTATTAGCCTCTCCTTCATTGGTGTGAGTAGCTGGGGGTACAGTTTATGTACCAGTAGTGAATGTTGGGACCATCGATGTAGTGCTTTACCCTACTACTGTAATAGGTACACTGCGTGAGGTGTATCTGGTGGACCTTCCTGACGGATTGACCGAAGTTCCTACCATGAGCTTTCAGGTCGGATCGTGTAGTGTTTCCGCCACAGCAATACCAGAACAGATTGAGTCAGTTGAGTTGGGGGCATTAACCGCAGAGGAACGGGAGCAGGTTAGAGCCCTACTCTGGGAGTTTCAAGGCGTATTTTCTACTCACGAAGGAGATGTAGGCTGCACCAATCTCATGTCGCATGAGATTCCCCTCAGCGATAGTGTTCCGGTCCGACAGCGGTACAAGTGCATCCCACCATCAGAATATGAGCTGGTAAAGACTCATATCAGTCAGTTGCTCCATGCACAGATCATTCGAGAGAGCTGCAGCCCTTACGCCTCCCCGATAGTATTAGTTAAGAAAAAGGACGGTAGCCTCCGTATGTGTGTTGACTACCGCCAACTTAACTGCGAACCTTTTTGGGTTTTGTCAGCTATTATAGACGCTTTGTGGAAGGGTTTGCCAAGTTGGCAGCCCCATTACATAAGGTAGTGTCCATGTTAACGGGTGGTAAGTCTAGCAAGCGGGGTCAGGAAATAACTGCGGTTTGGTCAGAGCAGTGTGAGGAAGCTTTTCAAGTTTTGAAACGGGTTCTCACTACAGCGCCAGTGTTGGCTTATGCGGATTTTACCCGGCCCTTCATCTTAGAGGTCGACGCCAGTCATGGTGGACTGGGAGCGGTGCTCTCACAGGAATTTGACGGTAAGATTAGGCCTGTTGCTTATGCAAGCAGAAGCCTCAGGCCATCCGAGCGTAATACCGCTACATATAGTTCTATGCGGCTGGAGCTTTTGGCTCTTAAGTGGGCCATGGGCGAAAAATTCAGAGAGTACTTGCTTGGCCACAAGTGCCTGGTACGTACTGATAACAACCCGCTCAGTCACCTGGCGACAGCTAAGCTCGGGGCTACCGAGCAAAGGTGGGCTGCAGAGTTAGCAGCATTCGATTTTGAGATCCAGTATAGGTCAGATAAGAACAATCAGAATGCTGATGCACTCTCCCGGCTGCATGCGGTAAGGCTTGAAGGAGAGGGTTTCAACTCTTTGGGATCAGTAGTTCCAGAGTTGTTAAGACGAGTTTCAGTCTTAGACTCGGGGGTAGTTACAACACAGAGTGCTATACAGGCGTGGCCCAGTCGTTCTATATCAGATCTTATTGCTTTGCAGGCGGCAGACCCGGTTGTAGGGGAAGTGAGGAAGTTCTGGCAGCTAGGGCAATGTCCAGAGCCCAGAGAGTGGCGTCAGTTGCCTAAACCAGTTATGATGCTGCTTCGTCAATGGGACCGATTGATTGAGCAGGAGGGCCTACTGCATCGTAAGGTCTTCCGTCCTGATGGAGGAGAGGCAATCTTCCAGCTGGTGTTGCCAGCGTCGTTGCAATTGGAAGTGCTGACTCAGTTGCACCAGCACCATGGTCACCAAGGGGCAGAGCGCACCCTCGAGTTGGTGCGACAGCGGTGCTATTGGCCCGGTATGTCGGCCGATGTAGCTCGTTGGGTGCGAGAGTGTGAGCGGTGCCAACTGGCCAAGGATGCAGCACCGATTGCACAAAGTTATATGGGACACCTGCTGGCTTCCCGGCCGAACGAGATCGTGGCTATCGATTTTACCCTCTTAGAGCCTTCTCGTTCGGGACAAGAGAATGTAATGTTGATGACTGACGTGTGCAGTAAATTCACTGTGGCGGTGCCCACTAAGGACCAGCAGGCTGAGACTGTTGCCCGTGTTCTAGTGAATGAGTGGTTTTTCAGGTTTGGGGTCCCAGTGTTGGGGAGTAACTAGTTACATGTAACGGCGTTATGTAATTTAATTACAAAATTATTGTAACTGTAATTAGTTACAGTTACTAAGAAAAAATGAGTAATTAAATTACAGTTACTTATGAAATTTTTAACGATTACAAAGGGGATTACATTTGAATATTTACACACATCCACATACAGATTTAACTGATTTCTTTCCCAAATTGCACTGACTATTCTGAGACATACGCCCTAATAATTTCCGGGATGCGGAAATACAGTCTGGTTCGTAGAATCCAGTCATAAAAACGAAATGCCTAACGCGGACGGAATATGCCACATTTGGATGACTAAATCAAAAGTAGGTCAGTACACTTGAATCAAAACATGACATCGACTAGTGTCTGTGAATATAAGCCCCAAAAATGCAATATATGACTTGCACATTCTGCGTGTCTGTGGAAATCAGGCGCGGACTGGACACCGGGAGAACCGGGACAATTCCCGGAGTCCTGGCAGCCGATTTTGCCCCACTATTTAATTTCATTATTGTATAATTGCCTGCCGAATGTACTAAAGCGATCATTTGCGAATCCGCCATTTTATAATTAAATCTCTAATAAGTCATGAAGTGTTAGTCATGACTCGCGCGCTCTCCGCGCCTCCGCCAAATAGAGTTGTGACGTTCGCGAACGAACCGATTCTTTTGAACGGCTCATAAACATGAACGATGGGAGCAGAGTCGCGGCTGGAGGGGAGCCGTTCTTTCTGTCGTTCTTTTTTCCTATGCGTATTTCACACAGATGCACACAAATGAGCTCCTCCGCGAGACAGAACAGTTATAGGGGGAGGGGCGCACCCAGCGCAGGCCAACCCTTTATAGCGTGATGATATTAGTTATTAGTTGTGCATGTTCATTGCAGCCCACTTTGTTATTGTTCATTGACTTGAAGGGGCTGATGTCCTATTTGCAAAGTTTACAGTAGTAATAGTATGTAGTATGTAGACATTTCCATTTTATTTATTCTAATTTTATCTACTTTAAATATTTTTTGTTTTCTATCAAAATGTTCTTGTGTGATAACAATGTTCTTGTGTGAAAGTGTTTGTAGTAAAAGCTGTTTTGCACAGAAATTCATTGCAGCCGGCTTTGTTTTTGATGTTTGAGTAGGTATTGTATGAATAACATAAGTCAACGTAGCTTTACACACACACACACACACACACACACACACACACAAACACACACACACACACACACTTTGTACTAAATGTAAATCCAAAATAGTGATGTCACTGTCTAAGCAGAGGGATTTGTGCAACCCTATGGAATATAGTCCACACATGACAAATGAGGTAATAATCAATATTTCAGAATAATTCAAACTCAGATATTGGTGTGTGATATCTGAGTTTTAATTATTTGGCTACAAATCTCACCTCATCATTCCTCCCAGTGATTATTTCCAGGATAAACTGAGATGCCCCCAAGCTGGCTTCTTAAAACTGACTAAATATTTAAAAAGAGCCAAAAGAGCCGTTCTTTTGAACGGCTCTTTGAAAGGAACGGATCGCGAAGATCCGGATCCCCTCAAAGAGCCATAAATCCCATCACTACCGCCAAACGGTTTGGATCAGATCAGAGTAATCAATGCGAGAGAGAGAGAGAGAGAGAGAGAGAGAGAGAGAGAGAGGACTGCTGGAGCAGAGAAGCAGAACTCCTGTTCAGGGTTTCAGGTCAGTTTCATCTGTAAAGATGCTTTTTTGTCTTTGTTTTTTTTATTTATTTAATCAAGCAGCAGCACGTTGCTCACCAGTCATCACTCAAAATACTATATAAAGGACATCATTATTATCTGTTGTAATGTTACAGTAATAATTTAGCTGAAAAAAAATCAGATTTTTTTAATAGGTTTAGGGGGAGCTACGACAGACAACAACACAACCCTTACGAAAATTAACATTTTAATATTTAACTATAAATCCAAAGAAAATGGTTACTATTGGTTAACTGTGGTAACCAAAAATGTAAAATTATTTTACAAATGTATTTATTTAAAAATCCATTTGCAAAAAAAACAAGGTTATTTTACTTTTATATAGGCTAATAAAAGCATGTTTAACTTTTGTAAGGGAAAAACATGAATCGTGTACAGTATTAGGATTTTTCTATAAAGATATTGTAGTATTGTAGAGTATTGTATTGTAAAGTATAGTTTTGTTCAATCTTGAGTATTAAAGTCATGAGAGAGATGGATAACAGGGCAAAATAAAGAGACTGAAGAGAAAAATGGAAGTGAAGGTGCAGTTCAGGAGACAACTTTTAATTATTTTGCATGTCCCCAAATTAAAGATTTAAACCTTTCTTTTATGTCAGGTCCATACAAAAAATAGTTTTGTCCATGAATTTGTTTGTATGAGTTTGAATTGTCCAGTCTGAATTTTTTTCCCAGTCCGTCCTTCCTGTAAATTAATGGCAAAGACATGGTTTCATTTACTACACATAGGCCTACTGAAGCTCGCAGTGTTTTCAACCTCTGCCGCCTCAATATAGGAGTACACGAGCACATAAACATAATTTCTAGAACTGCTCTGTGTCACTTCATGTGCATTTTACTTATTTTGAGAAAACTATCATCATACTGTATACAGAGACAGCAGTTTAAAAAAAACACCAATATTTCAGGAGTTTATTACACAGAATACGTCACATGCTTATTAGATAACTGTATTTAAGTTGATGTATATGCTTTTATTTATTATTCTTTAATTTTCACAAATTTATAAAAGTAATCAAAAAGTACTCAAAAGTAATTAGTTACATTACTTTAATAAAGTAATTGAAAAAGTTACACTACTATTACATTTTAAACAAGGTAACTTGTAATCTGTAACCTATTACATTTCCAAAGTAACCTTCCCAACACTGTGGGGTCCCCGGCCGGATTCATTCCGACCAGGGCTGCAACTTTGAATCTCAGTTAATACAGCAGTTGTGTAGCCTCTATCAGGTGAGTAAGTCTCGCAGCACTCCCTATCATCCGGCCGGTTACGGTCAATGTGAGAGGTTCAATCGAACCTTACACAACTTGCTGCGAACTTTGTCCCCTGAGAGAAAGAGGGATTGGGCATCCTGTTTACTGCAAGTTTTGTTTTGTTATAATACTACTCCGCATCAGGCCACGGGAGAGTCCCCATACTTTCTCATGTTTGGCCAGGAGCCCAGGTTGCCCATTGACTTTCTGCTCGGTAGAGTACAAGAGCCAGTTGCAGGTAGAGTACATCAGTGGATTGAGGAGCACCAGGCACGTTTAAGGGTTGCCTTTGAGGGTGCACGAGAGAGGCTGCAGGTTGCTGCCAAATGACGCAAGGTCAAACATGATCAACGGGTCAAGGAACTGCCGTTGCATGAGGGTCAGTTGGTTTACCTGCGTGATCACGGTGTCCGGGGTCGTCATAAGATACAGGACCTGTGGAGTTCAACTGTATACCAGGTTGTTAAGGCCCCACCAGTTGGTGGATCGGTGTATACAATTGCTCCAGAGCATGATCGGGAGAAAGTACGTCACGTCCACCGGTCGTCTTTGAAACCTAGAACCCAGGTAGAGTTGGCACTCCAGCGTCCCGAGGTTCAGGTTGAATCGCCAGTGAGGGTGACAATTGAGGAGGAGCCAATAGAAGGAGACTTGGTGTATGTGGTATCAGATATTCCGACCATAGATGCTTTGAGCACGTCCCTTCCGGGGCCATTAGATGTTTCCGTTTCTAGAGTGGTGGATCCAGCGGAGATTGAGGCAGGTGGTGGTGGTACAGGTTCTTTGCCGGTACCGAAACCTACAGTACAAGGTCCGCTTAGTCAACCTGAGGTAACTCTGCGTAGAACCGGACGAGTCGAGGCTGGACTTCACTCAAATGTGCATCGTTTGCCGCGAGCAGTAGGAAGGGAGGCGGGACATAGTAGTCCTCTTGCGTCAGCATCCAACTCCATTAGTGTCTTATTTAGGCCTTGGTGTTAGATTTGTATAAGATGGTAACCTTACAGGTTTGGATTCTTGTCGGGACAACGATGAAAAAAAGGGGGGGGGGTAGATTGTAGCCAATGATAATCTCTTTCTGGGGCATGCCTTATTTTACGTGGCCTATAAAGATAGCCTTAGGTATGGTAGTAAGGTGCGTCTCATCGTCACGGGTGACGTCATCTATTTCCGGTGTGTCGCGGGAGTGTTTGTTTGGTAGGGAGCTGCAGTCGCGGCTGTATTTCTGAACGCTTGAGTTGAACTGGGTTTTATGTACTTATTTGCCTCGTGTATCTTCCTAGTGTGGACTGAGGAAGCCTGCGGTACAATGCATGTGATACCCGATCGATCTTACGTACTGGAGTTTAAATGCCCTGTGCATTGCAAGCAGTTTAAACCGGTAGGTTGTTATTTATTGTTTGTTGCACTAAGGGTCGGGATTGACCACTTTAAATTTGTATTTATCTTTCTAGTTTGCAGACTGAGGGCGAACATTGCAGTGGGTTTCTCGTCGGGGCTTTTGTGACTGTTATACCACTGAGTGTTGTTCAGTAGTGTTGCATATGGTCACGTTACCGACTCTCGTTTTGCGGTGCTTTGCTGCCTCGACTGCAGGAATGGATGCATAATCAACCGCGAACGGCATTCACGTGCTGCTGTGGTATTGTTTATTTCTGTTTAAAGCTGGACACTTGTAACATCAGCTGTCTGGCGTGCCGCAGAATTGATACGACGTCACTTCCTGTGACGTCAAAAAAGGAAGTGACGTCAAAAAAAAAACTTCACTTTCTGTTTGTTGTTGGCGGCTGTACTGCGTTTGAGCTCCGTCACTATATTCTTTTCATTGACTATTTTTAACTCAAAAATCAATTTTATACATCATCGTTTCCGTTTATATAACGTGTGAATATATCCTCTATTGTATTCTACAACAAAAACAATCAGAGCGCCTCGCTATCACTAGTTTTATTTTGATCTCCCGGGTCCGCTATTAGCTTTTAGCCCGTTAGCATCAGCGGCGTGGTTGCAGCTAACTGCGCTTACATTGCTAATACTCTATTCACACACATTACCACTGCTGTACTCACTGTTACTTGCTTTAATGGCGGATGAATGTCTCCACTCTGTGCAGCTCGAGCTCGAGGCCGTGGGAAAGCAGATTCGCGACCTGGAGGTGTGGCAGGCCCAGCTGAGAGAGCGGAGAGCCGCGCTGGAATCATCCCGGGCTGACGCTCACAAGTCCGGGGTAAGTATACAGCGATCTGCTAACAGTCCCACCACGTCTACTCCGTGTGTTTCTCTGCACAGGCCCGGTGCACCCAGGACGCGATCTTCCCAGATGTCCTTCACTGCGACGCCGGGACACCACGGAACCTGGGTGCATCCACAGCGGAGGACACGAGCCGGGTCCCGGGCGACGACTTCTCCCCCTCCTGCCTTCGACATCTCCATCTGGAACCGCTTCGCTCCCCTCCGCGAGACAGGATGCTATTCTGTGATCATCGGAGACTCCATCGTCCGACACGTAAGTGCTACGTTAGCCGAAGGTAAAGTGCACACTCATTGTTTGCCTGGTGCTCATGTTTTCGATGTTTCTGCGCAGATACCCGCGATCCTGAAGGCCGACGAGAGCCCCAGAGCGGTCGTGCTTCACGCCGGGGTTAACGACACCACGCTGCGGCATACGGAGACGCTGAAGAGGGACTTCAGCAGCCTGATCGAGACGGTTCGCAGCACGACGCCCGCGGCGACGATCGTCGTGTCAGGACCACTGCCCACGTATCGACGAGGACACGAAAGGTTCAGTAGACTTTTTGCTTTAAATGAATGGTTGTTGTCATGGTGTAAAGAACAGAAACTGCTATTTGTTAATAACTGGAATCTTTTCTGGGAGCGTCCTAGGCTGTTTCGCGCTGATGGATTACACCCCAGCAGAATCGGAGCGGAGCTGCTCTCTGACAACATCTCCAGGACACTTCGCTCCATGTGACTAGTAAGACAATTCTCTAATAACTATTATGATGAGTTTTGTTCCACCCGCTTAAATGATAAAAGTACGTGCGCTGTAAAAACTATTAAGACTGTGTCTGTTCCCCGAATAGTGAGGTCAAAATATAATGTAGGATCTAGAAAAAATCTTATCGTAATTAAACCAGAAAAATGTAAAGTAAATGAACAAAAACAATTTTTAAAGTTTGGGCTCATAAATATTAGATCACTCACACCCAAAGCAGTTATTGTAAATGAAATGATCACAGAAAATAGTTTTGATGTACTCTGCTTGACTGAAACCTGGCTAAAACCAAATGATTATTTTGGTCTAAATGAGTCTACTCCACCAAACTACTGTTATAAGCATGAGCCCTGTCAGACTGGTCGTGGCGGAGGTGTTGCAACAATATATAGTGATATTCTTAATGTTACCCAGAAAACAGGATACAGGTTTAACTCTTTTGAAATACTTCTGCTAAATGTTACACTGTCAGACATGCAAAAGAAGTCTAATGTATCTCTTGCTCTGGCTACTGTGTATAGACCACCAGGGCCGTATACAGAATTCCTAAAAGAATTTGCAGATTTCCTCTCAGACCTTCTAGTTACAGTTGATAAGGCGCTAATCATGGGAGATTTTAATATTCACGTTGATAATGCAAATGATACATTAGGACTTGCGTTTACTGACCTAATAAACTTCTTTGGAGTCAAGCAAAATGTCACCGGGCCCACTCATCGTTTTAATCATACACTAGATCTAATTATATCGCATGGAATCGATCTTACTGCTATAGATATTGTACCCCAAAGTGATGATATTACAGACCATTTCCTTGTGTCGTGCATGCTGCGTATAACTGATATTAACTATATGTCTCAGCGTTACCGTCTGGGCAGAACTATTGTTCCAGCCACCAAAGACAGATTCGCAAATAACCTGCCTGATCTATCTCAACTGCTATTTGTACCCAAAAATACACATGAATTAGACGAAATTACTGACAACATGGGCACTATTTTCTCTAATACATTAGAAGCTGTTGCCCCCATCAAATTGAAAAAGGTTAGAGAAAAACGTACTGTGCCATGCTATAACAGTAATACTCACTCTCTCAAGAAAGTAACTCGTAGTCTTGAATGCAAATGGAGAAAAACTAACTTGGAAGTTTTTAAAATTGCATGGAAAAACAGTATGTCCAGCTATAGACAGGCTCTAAAAACTGCTAGGGCAGAGCATATCCACAAACTCATTGAAAATAACCAAAACAATCCAAGGTTTTTATTTAGCACAGTGGCTAAATTAACAAATTACCAGACGCCACCTGATTCAAATATTCCACCAACGTTAAATAGTAATGACTTTATGAATTTCTTCACTGATAAAATAGATAACATTAGAAATACAATAGCGAATGTAGATTCTACAGCGTCTAACACTTCAGTTTCATCCATCGCACCCAAAGATAAACTGCCGTGCTTTACAAACATAGGACAGGAAGAGCTAAATAAACTTATCACTGTATCTAAACCAACAACATGTTTATTAGATCCTGTACCCACTAAATTACTAAAAGAGCTGTTACCTGTAGCCGAAGAACCGCTTCTCAATATCATTAACTCGTCGTTATCTTTAGGTCACGTCCCAAAACCATTCAAGCTGGCGGTTATCAAGCCTCTTATTAAGAAACCAAAACTAGATCCTAGTGTACTGGCAAATTATAGGCCTATTTCAAATCTTCCATTTATGTCTAAAATATTAGAAAAAGTTGTGTCTGCTCAATTGAGCACCTTCCTGCATAAACATGATCTGTATGAAGAATTTCAGTCAGGTTTCAGGCCCCACCATAGCACAGAAACTGCACTTGTTAAAATTACAAATGACCTGCTTCTTGCGTCAGATCAAGGCTGCATCTCATTTCTAGTCTTACTTGATCTTAGTGCTGCGTTCGACACCATAGATCATGACATACTCATAGATCGATTACAAAACTATACAGGTATTCAAGGGCAGGCTCTAAGATGGTTTAGATCCTACCTGTCCGATCGCTACCATTTTGTTTACTTAAATGGGGTGTCATCTCACTTATCATCAGTAAAATATGGAGTGCCACAAGGATCCGTCCTAGGTCCCCTTCTATTTTCAATATACATGTTGCCCCTTGGTAATATTATTAGAAAATACAGAATTAGCTTCCACTGTTATGCTGATGATACTCAGCTATATATCTCAACGAGACCAGATGAAACTTCCCAATTATCTAAGCTAACAGAGTGTGTTAAAAATGTAAAAGATTGGATGACAAATAATTTTCTCCAATTAAATTCGGATAAGACAGAGATATTAATTATTGGACCAAAAAACACCACACAGAATCTTGTAGATTACAATCTGCAACTAGACGGATGTACTGTTACTTCCTCTACAGTCAGAAATCTGGGTGTTATATTAGACAGCAATTTGTCTTTTGAAAATCATATTTCCAATGTTACAAAAACTGCATTCTTCCATCTTAGAAACATTGCCAAGCTACGAAACATGTTATCTGTTTCTGATGCAGAAAAGCTAGTTCATGCATTCATGACCTCTAGACTGGACTATTGTAATGCACTTCTAGGTGGTTGTCCTGCTTCGTCAATAAACAAGCTACAGGTAGTCCAAAATGCAGCAGCTAGAATCATATTACCCCAATTTTACAGTCTCTGCACTGGCTACCTATTAAGTTCCGTATCAGTTACAAATTATCATTACTTACCTATAAGACCCTAAATGGTTTAGCTCCTGCGTACCTAACTAGCCTTCTACCACGCTACTGTCATATGTAGAGATTATGGTTTATTTTATTTGGCTGTGTTCTGTGTGCGTGTGTATTTTGCACTGTTGTTTTTTCTTTGATTTTCTTTGATTATTTTCTATGCACATATTATTGTTTAATTGTGATTTAGAATGTTGGGCAACACCCCCTGTACTCTCTTAGCTGTTCGTATGACGGCTGATTAGCAGATGAACAGCTGTTGGTAATTGACGTTAAATCAAAGACTGCTCAAAAGAGCG
The DNA here is from genome assembly GCF_963082965.1 of Carassius carassius. Taxonomy (NCBI): domain Eukaryota; kingdom Metazoa; phylum Chordata; class Actinopteri; order Cypriniformes; family Cyprinidae; genus Carassius; species Carassius carassius. The sequence continues at coordinate 35,932,931 of NC_081756.1, read as the reverse complement.
AAGGAACTGAAACGGTGTGTCTGCTACCCCGCAAACTCTGTTGTTGCAACTCTGTCCCCACGTTATTGCTGGATTGTTATATTTGTTGCCGCGATCATCGCGCAGATAATTGTCTGCTTGTATGGAAGCCTGAAGTTCTGCTGATGTGCCGGTTCTGCTGTCGACTCGGTGGCTGCCGTGTGTTTCGTCTCCTCTGTTGCGCTGGGATTGCTGTCGTCCTCTGCTGTGCTAATCTTGCTGTCATCCTCTGATTTGCTGGAATTTCTGCCGTCTTCTGTTGCGCTGGGATTGCTGCTGCCCTCCGCTGTGCTGTCCGAGCCCCGCCTCGTTCGTTCTGGTCCTGTGGTTGAGGAGCGCTGTTCAACGAGACTGGGAGTTAGATTTGTCTGCTCCCAGTTTGTGGGTGAGTGACGTTCTATTCCAAGTTATGCTGTCTTGCCTCGTCCGAAGTTAAGATCCACGCCACGTTCTCATCTAAATTAGAGAGCGTCAGTCTGATCCACTGTAGTCATACCATTATAACTTATATTCACGGATTGTAGTGTTGTAATTGGTTAGTGCACGATTGATAGCTTTCTAGTGGGGTGCTGTGCCTATGCTGTGTTTGTTTTCTGTGGAGATACTGGCGCTTTCCTTCCTGTTGTGTGAGTGTTGTGCTGGTGCGTGCGGTGATTGACAGGTGGACTGCTGCGTATACGTCACTGCCTGGCGTGAGACGGACTTGCGCGAGAGCCGAGGGACTGCTTATGGACTGTGCTCTTATGGACTTCCAGTGGACTTGAACGTGTTTGTCTGATGTCCAGCTTTTACCTTGATGAATAGTTTTAAAGCCCGAGTGCGAGTGTGTGTGTGCGCATGGGCACTTTTTCTATTGAATTAGAGATTATAATAAATATATCTTTTTTACTAAATTTGTTGTCTTGGTGAATCTGTTGTGTTGCTCCCACCAAACTAAAAGAACTTGCAGTTATTTAATTAATCGAGTCCCAGCTCTTCAATTGGGTGGCTTAGTCGAGCTACATTGCCTGCATGACATTTTTGGCGTAGTCGGCAGGGTTTGGTTTGGAGCTTCACATACAGGTTAGCCAAACTACATAACTTGTTATAACTTTTATATATATATATAGTTGTTGTTTATTATTTATTATTATTATTATTATTATTATATATATATATATTTTTTTTTTTGAACATGATGATGATGCCAATTTATGCGGGTGCACCCTGGATTCCTAAGTTTAAAGGGGTGGGGGGTGACTTAAAATTCAGTGAGTGGAAAGAACAAATTCAGAGTTTATTGCAGACAAGAGAGTTTAATGAGCAGCAAAAAGTCAGTATAATGCTGGGGGCATTAACAGATGAAGCTAAGCGGGAGGTTTGTGTTTTAGGGGATACAGACCGTGATACTGTGGTAAAAATTTTGAAACATCTAAACACCCTGTATGGAGATCAGGTTCCTGTGGCAAATTTGAGATTACAATTTTTTAGCTGCACACAAAATGCCAGTGAGAGTTTAAGAGCTTATGTTCTCAGGTTGCGGGAACTGTTCTGTAGGTTAAAGAAGCGAGACCCAGATGGCCCCCTTGATGAAAGTCACTTGCTGGACCACGTCGTAATCCGGACGCCACTTTTAACACCGTATTGGAAGAAACCTTTTTGCTGGAATGTGAACAGCGGCCTGGGGCTGGACATGAAATTGTGGCGCAAGCTGTAGGTGAGTCCTCTGCTTCTAAATCTGTAACAAGGAAGGAGGACTGGGCTGAGAATTTGGGGGAAGCAGGACAAAGGACCATATTTGTAGGTGACTGTCCCAAGGTTGAGGTTAAAGTAAACGGTGTGTCCCTTATTGGACTAATTGACACTGGCTCGCAAGTGACGCTAATGCAACAGAGTGTATTTGACCAGCATTATCCAGCAGATGCCCTATCACATGGTGTGGCCCCCAACAAATTGACACTTCGAGCGGCCAATGGGTTATCCATCCCTTATCAAGGCTATGCGGTGATGGATTTTGAAGTAGGAGGTGCTAATATTTCAGGGAGGGGGGTTGTTATTGTAGCCGATCATTGTCTAACTGCTCCTTTACTGATTGGTATGAATGTTATTACAACCTGCTGGCATGACTTACTTAATCGAGCAGATGGCCTAAAGACTGTGTTTCATGATCAAGGGACAAGGAAAGCCTGGACTGGTGCATTTGCTGTGTGCCAACAGACAGCTGTCGTCGGGGGGGGGGGAAGATGGATACATGGGGTTTGTACGTCCAGCAAGCCGCAGGGGCCTAACCGTTCCAGCCAGAAGCGAGGTGGTGGTCTGGGGGCGTGCACGGATGGGTCCGAGGGGGCAGGACTACTGTGGCCTGATTGAAGCGCTGCCTGAGCTAGGGGCATTTTCGGTGGCAAAGACTGTTGCATTCGTCAAACTTGGCCGACTTCCTATTTGTATCCAGAATGTGACTTCTTATCCTGTCTTTATAGGCCGCTATCAGAAGCTGGCGAAAGTGTTCCATGTTGACCGCGCTGATGTTCATGGCCAGACAGATCTAAGCCTGATTGTGCAAGATGATGGAACTGTCGCAGTGGATATTGTGGAGGCTGGAGATGGAGGATCAGTGGAATCACCTGTCGAGGTATTAGGAGATTTACAAGGTAGGGATGACTTGACTGAACAACAGAAGCAAGACTTTAAAGTGCTCCTACAAAGGTGGGTCAGGGTGTTTGCCCTCCATGAGGAGAAATTTGGGCATACCGATGTGGTGCAGCACCAAATCCACACTAGCGATGTGCCCCCAGTAAGAGAAAAATATCGCCCTCTACCACCTATGATGTACCAAGAAATGCGTGCCCTGTTAGCCGATATGTTGGAGAAGAACGTTATTCAGCCAAGCTCCAGCCCTTGGGCTGCACCCATCGTGATGGTCCGCAAGAAAGACGGCAGTTGACGCTTTTGCGTTGACTATCGTAAATTGAACGCCCTGACTCATAAAGATGCCTTCCCGCTCCCCCGTATAGAGTAGACCCTAACCTCCCTGACTCAAGCCTCCTGGTTCACCACACTTGACTTAGCCAGTGGTTATTGGCAGGTCGGAGTTGACCCCCAATACAGACCCAAGACTGCCTTCACCACCCCACTAGGTCTATACGAGTTTCAGAGGATGCATTTGGCCTTTGCAATGCCCCAGCGACGTTCCAGCGGCTTATGCAGCAATGCTTGAGTGGCCAAATCACTGACTCTGTACTCGTTTATTTGGATGATATCATTGTCTATTCTCCAGATTTTTCCTCCCATTTACGTCACCTGGAGGCTGTCTTTGAGCGACTGCAACACCATGGGCTCAAGCTGAAGGTAGAGAAGTGCCAGCTGCTACGGAGGGAAGTAAGGTTCCTGGGCCACGTGGTCACTGGAGAGGGAGTGAAACCAGACCCTACCAAGGTTACTGCTGTGACTGAATGGCCGGCTCCAACGACAATCAAAGAGGTACGTGCTTTCTTGGGCCTAGCAGGCTATTATCGCCGCTTTATTGTCAACTTTGCAAAGATAGCACGCCCCTTGAATGCCCTCTTAATTGGAGTCCCTGCAGATAAGAGAACAGGATCTCGTCAGATCGCTTGGTCCGGTGAGTGTCAACATGCTTTTGACAGTCTAAAAACTGCTTTAACCGAGGCCCCTATCTTAGCCTATGCGAACTATGCAGAACCCTTTGTGTTATACACTGATGCGAGCCATGCTGGTTTGAGCGAGTTGTGGCCTATGCCAGTAGGAGCCTGCATCCTAGTGAGAAGAATGATGCTAACTACAGCTCCTTCAAATTGGAATTGCTAGCTTTAAAGTGGGCCATAGTAGAAAAATTTAAAGATTACCTGATGGGGGCCAAAGTGATTGTTTACACCGATAATAATCCTGTAGCCCACTTGCAGACTGCCCGCCTGGGGGCCACGGAACAAAGGTGGGTAGCCCAACTCGCTGCCTTTGATTACCATGTGAAGTATCGTTCGGGTAGAGAAAATTCTAATGCAGATGCCCTTTCCAGAGTACCTGTCGAAGCCCCCCTAGGTGCTGATGTGACTAACGTGGCAGCAATGGCAGATGTACAATCAACAGAAGCGCTGTCGATGGATGACTGGCGAGCCAAACAGTCTGAGGACAAGGACTTGGACCAAGTGCGGAGGTATGTGGAAAGTGGGAAGTTTCCAATGGGGCAAGAGTGGCGAGCTGCTCCGCTTGGGGTGAAGCAGCTGCTGCAACAGAGGGTAAGGCTGGTGATGCGGGATGGAGTTTTGTGTCGTCGAGTTACTGACTATAACACTCATGAAGTTCGTCTCCAGATTGTCTGCCCTACTCAACAACGCAAAGAGGTGTGGGAGAAACATCATAATGCTGTTGGACACTTGGGCGTGGAGAGAACCATAGGCTGCCTACGTCGACATTTATTTTGGCCAGGTATGCAGACTCAGGTCCAACAATACCACTCCCTGTGTCCTCGTTGCCAGGTGAAAAAAAATGGATGCTGTGTCTAAAGCACCCCTAAAGCCCATTACTGTGTCCTTCCCCCTTGAGGTCATTGAGCTAGACTTCCTTTCTTTAGGCAGGCCCCATGACCAATATCAAAACATTTTAGTAATGGCAGATATGTTCAGCCGCTATGCCTGGGCTATCCCCACAAGAGATCAGACGGCGAGGACTACCGCTAGGGTCCTGTGGCAAGCGGTTATACAGACCTTTGGGTGTCCGATGAGATTCCATTCGGACCAAGGCCCAAATTTCGAATCCCAGCTGGTGGCCGAACTATGTAGCCTTTATGGCATCTCTAAGAGCAGGACCACCCCATACCACCCCCAGGGAAACGGCATGTGTGAGTGACTTAACCAGACCCTCCTGAGCATGCTGCGGACCTTGGAGGATGAAAAGCAAGGGCGCTGGCCTGAACATCTCCCTGCCCTTGTCCAAGCTTACAATGCCACCTTACACCTCAACAGGGTACGCCCTTTCATACCTGATGTTTGGACGGCATGTCCGATTGCCTGTGGATGTAGCCCTGGGCGTAGAGAACCAGCATGCCCGATATAGCTGGGACAGTTGGGTGGGGGAACATCACCAACACCTGTTGTATGCATACTCTTTAGCAGCTAAGTCTATGGGCCAGGCTGCAGAGCAGTATAAAAGACAATATGACCGTAAGGCCAAGTCACTCCCTTTAGCTCTTGGGGAACGGGTGTGGCGAAGCAATAGGCGAGATGGGGGAAGGGGGAAGCTTTGTGGCAAGTGGGACCCAGAGCCTTATGTAGTGGTAGAACAGTTGAATAAAGAGGGTTTAACCTATCGTGTTAAATCGGAGCACACAGGGAAAGAGAGGGTCCTGCATAGAAATTCTCTCAAACCTTGTATTAATCCACCCCAAGGTGCCCTTGCATTGCATCCTGAGCTGCCAGTATCTCCTGTTTGTGAACCCCAACCTCTATATGTACCATGGGTAGACCTGCCTGTTTTAGATGACCCAGGTACTGGTGTGGCCCCTAGGAGGTCTGTCCGTTCAAATATGGGACAGCCCCCAGTGAGATTTAGAGACACGTAGATACTTGATCTCTGTGGTTGTCAGGGACTGCCAACATTAAAAAGTGGGGGGGATGTCATATGTAGAGATTATGGTTTATTTCATTTGGCTGTGTTCTGTGTGCGTGTGTATTTTGCACTGTTGTTTTTTCTTTGATTTTCTTTGATTATTTTCTATGCACATATTATTGTTTAATTGTGATTTAGAATGTTGGGCAACACCCCCTGTACTCTCTTAGCTGTTCGTATGACGGCTGATTAGCAGATGAACAGCTGTTGGTAATTGACGTTAAATCAAAGACTGCTCAAAAGAACGAAGGAACTGAAACGGTGCGTCTGCTGCCCCGCAAACTCTGTTGTTGCAACTCTGTCCCCACGTTATTGCTGGATTGTTATAATGTTGCCGCGATCATCGCGCAGATAATTGTCTGCTTGTATGGAAGCCTGAAGTTCTGCTGATGTGCCGGTTCTGCTGTCGACTCGGTGGCTGCCGTGTGTTTCGTCTCCTCTGTTGCGCTGGGATTGCTGTCGTCCTCTGCTGTGCTAATCTTGCTGTCATCCTCTGATTTGCTGGAATTTCTGCCGTCTTCTGTTGCGCTGGGATTGCTGCTGCCCTCCGCTGTGCTGTCCGAGCCCCGCCTCGTTCGTTCTGGTCCTGTGGTTGAGGAGCGCTGTTCAACGAGACTGGGAGTTAGATTTGTCTGCTCCCAGTTTGTGGGTGAGTGACGTTCTATTCCAAGTTATGCTGTCTTGCCTCGTCCGAAGTTAAGATCCACGCCACGTTCTCATCTAAATTAGAGAGCGTCAGTCTGATCCACTGTAGTTATACCATTATAACTTATATTCACGGATTGTAGTGTTGTAATTGGTTAGTGCACGATTGATAGCTTTCTAGTGGGGTGCTGTGCCTATGCTGTGTTTGTTTTCTGTGGAGATACTGGCGCTTTCCTTCCTGTTGTGTGAGTGTTGTGCTGGTGCGTGCGGTGATTGACAGGTGGACTGCTGCGTATACGTCACTGCCTGGCGTGAGACGAACTTGCGCGAGAGCCGAGGGACTGCTTATGGACTGTGCTCTTATGGACTTCCAGTGGACTTGAACGTGTTTGTCTGATGTCCAGCTTTTACCTTGATGAATAGTTTTAAAGCCCGAGTGCGAGTGTGTGTGTGCGCATGGGCACTTTTTCTATTGAATTAGAGATTATAATAAATATATCTTTTTTACTAAATTTGTTGTCTTGGTGAATCTGTTGTGTTGCTCCCACCAAACTAAAAGAACTTGCAGTTATTTAATTAATCGAGTCCCAGCTCTTCAATTGGGTGGCGTAGTCGAGCTACATTGCCTGCATGACACTACAACCCATCACGCACCCTAAGGTCACAAAACGCTGGACTTTTGGTAGTTCCTAGGATAGCAAAGTCCACTAAAGGAGGTAGAGCTTTTTCACATTTGGCTCCCAAACTCTGGAATAGCCTTCCTGATAATGTTCGGGGTTCAGACACACTCTCTCTGTTTAAACTAGATTAAAAACGCATCTCTTTCGCCAAGCATTCGAATAATGTATCTCTTAAATTGTGAGTGTAGTTGCATCTGCATTTTTATTCTTTAGCTTGGGTTAAACTAATTTTACTTCAGTTTCAGCAGCTATGCTAATAATGTCTCTATTTTGTTTCTATGTTTTGCCACGGGATTAACATCCTAGGAGTTACACAAGCTCCAGTCTGGATCCAGAACACCTGAGAAGAGATGATGCTGACCCTCAGAGGACCCCAGATGACGCTAACCTTGAATCAACAAACAGAACTAACAATTATTGCTACATGTGTGACTGCATCATATAATTACTATTAATTAATAATATTGATAGTTCATCATCTAGCTGACTACGTCTTGTATTATTATTATTATTTTTATTTTTCTAAAATCCTGTCAAACGTGCACAAACTACTAGCTACTACTAAATATTGTAGAAACATAATTTTCTGTAAAGTTGCTTTGTAACGATTTGTATTGTAAAAAACGCTATACAAATAAACTTGAATTGAATTGAATTGAATACGACGGTCTACGTTACTCTCGCTTTGAGGAATCAAATGGTTTAACCATCCAGCAGTCATTATCTTGATCTGGTTCCTTTTAGGGTGTTGTAAATGCTATATAATTTTTTTTTTTTTTTTTTTTTTTTTTGCTTATTCTGTTTTGCTTTCTTGTTTATGTGAACCCATTGCTTTAAAACATTTAGTATTTTTGTGTAGATTTGTTTTTTTTTCTTTTCTGAATTTATTATTTTGTTGTCAACCAAGTTTCTGTGAACTGGTTGTTAATCGAACGTTTTCATTGGTTTAATAAGAGTTGTGAATTTGTATTTGTTTCAGTGTAGTGGTTTATTAGTTGATGGTAACCATATCTGTGTGTAATTGCTCTTAATTCATTGAGTACTCAAGTTTTATAAGAACATATGCGAGTGTGTGTGTATATTTGATTGTATGTTTAATGTGTAATTCTGCTTCCTCTCCAGTTGTTGGGGTGATCAGGATTCGTGTCTGTGTGGACGAGTCTCTCTCTCTGCTTGGTGGTGGTCTCTTCCAATTGCAGTGTTCCACATTTGTGGTCTGAAGTGTGAGTGCACGAGTGTTTGCTGTGTCATTTTCAGAGAATGAGCGAGTAGTCCCCAGCCCTGGAGTGGAGGCCGAATTGTGTGTCTTTGTGTATTTTGATTCGCATATTTAAATACATTTATTAATGCTGCCCAAATAAAAACTAATTTTGTATTTCGTCTGTCTCTGGTCTTATCTCAGCCGCAACCGAACCTGTGTGCTTTACAGTTAATCTTATCAGGCGATTCCCCGGTAAATTTGCCTCTGGGGTGGCGTAGTCGGGTATCTTAGAGGGCCAGAGTTTAGGTCTGCCTTCTGGGGGTGAGGCAACTCTCTCTCCCTGGTGTGAACTTTCATATTTATGCCCATTGCAAAACGAACTCGCCGCTACATTTGCAATTTGATATAGGCTACTTAATTTAATTTTATATTAGCACATATTTTTTTTTATAATCCTACTGCTCAAAATACATGGGATTTTTTCCAAAATAACCACTATATGGAGTCAAGATATATTTTTGTTGTTGATATGGACTACGTTGACGAGAGTAATGTTCACTGTGAAGCTTACACTGTGATGTACCTGAGAGAAAGCAGAGATGACCATCTGATTTTCACCAGTAAGAAAAAAGTATATTAAAGTTTGTTGTTTTACAGAACATCACAGTTATATATGACATGATAATAAGGCCTGAAGTTAGGAAGAACATTTTAAGAAAAATATAATTATATTTTCATAATGATTTTTTCCTTCTCAAACCTTGTCTGTGGTGTAAAAACACCCCTGGCCAAATGGGGTGCATCTCTTCCCACTTCGATAATTACTGTAGTTACCATGTTCTGAACATCACATACTTTCTTTTTCCCCAGATGTAATCTATTTATATATATATATGTAGGTGGTTGAATAAAAATATTTGGACATTATAAAAATTACCTCAAGTTAGCACCAGCAAGATTGTTAGCTAGACAGTTAGCATCAGCTAACAATATTTACTTATTTCAGTTATGAATAAACATTCATGTCTGTCTACTCGTCTAGTAAATCCGAACAATATAACGTTACTGTTGATAAACAATATAAAAACAGACGTCACATAGGACATGGTAGCATTTTAATAAAACTGTTAATATTACGGCAGCGGGGAATTTGAACATGCCTGAGTTATTTCATTTAATCTGTGTTAGTTTAATGGTTAATCTTTTTATTTATTTTTTACCTAAAACACAAAGACGCTGATTGATGTGTCTGCATCGTCTGCACTCGAGCATTTCAGTGGGCTTAAATAGATCACTCTTTACAGCGGATTTAGTTCCCAAACAACTGACAATTTTAACCTAAATATGATTTTCAGTTACAATAATTAATCCTAAATTTCGACATCAATAACTTTCTTTTAGCAACATCAGACGCACGCGGGCTCACAAGATCTCCCGGTTCTTACTTCTGTAGACTCGCACTAAACGGTTCATTTGAATCAGTGAGTGGTCGACTCCAAAACAGCTGCAATCGGATAATTCTAATTCGTAAAAGAATTGTTTGGTGCGATTTGCGATCCAATTTAAAAGTTTATTTTGAAAAGACTCCGTTCGTTTATGATGAATCAGACACCGCTTCTGCGTGTCGGAGCACGTGATATATTATAGGGAGTAACGATATGTTCTATGAAATGTAGTGAAGTTAAAAGTACAATTGTATGCTTTAAACTGTGTTCTGATTGACATGGTTCCTACACAGTGTTTATTGCTTCCTACTCCCTCAACACAGGAAATCCGGTCCACTTCTGAACATTCATTCATGGATGTGCACTATGCCACTGCCTGCCTTGTCTTCACACAAAGATGAAACTTACTATAGAAGTGTGAAATGTGACATAAATACAGTTTAAATTCATGACTCACACTCGTAAATGCCCTTTGAATGGAACATATTTGCTCCCTTCGAACTGTGAAGTCCATTTCACACAGCTTTTACGGTCAAACAGAACAAATGTCTGAAGTGTTAAAAGGAACATAGAAACATGAAAAAAGTGCAGAGAGGTGATACTTGAGGATTGAAATTGAGAACCAATTGGCTTGACCTTGCATTGCAAAGCCAAAGATCATTGGCATTACGCACCATGCCAATGATCTGGAATTCACTGGCTGTTAGTGCATAACTGAACTTCACATAATGCTTACTAGCAACTACAACTGCACCACTGACACTTTACTCTATAGGACAACATCAGTGCAAGTCACATAGCTTTCACTATTGTGATGTTATCTCATTCCTCTGTTATGCTTTTTCAGTTACAGTATACCACCCCTTTTCTTTCATCTCATTGTGTTTATCAGGATACTGTTGTGGATCTAAACTTCTTTCCTTACACAAAGCAATTGTTAGACTTCAAAAGATTGTGTTTATCAGGATACTGTTGTGGATCTAAACTTCTTTCCTTACACAAAGCAATTGTTAGACTTCAAAAGACTGGCAAAATAGAGCATGAGTTACACAGAAAGGAGCAGCCTAAGGTTGAGTAGATAATGCATTTTTTATTTTTATTTTTTTTATTGTGGGTAACTATCCCAATATTAGTATGTTACTGGATACCTATGTGGTTTCCCTTGTAGCTTTACTGGTGGAATCTCAGGAAATATATAAAATGACAGAATGTACCTTCTATGGACAGTAATTGGCTTAAATGTATCTTAACTTTCTGAGGTTACATTTTATGTTTTTGAATTGTATTTAAAATTAAAACTTTAAAATGCATTCCTGCTGTTTTTTTATTGACTGACCCAAAACTAGATATGTATGGATATGTTCTGCTTTTTAACCTTTTTAAAGCCTCATCTATATAGCTGGAAATAATATTTATATATATATATATATTTCCAGTTTCAGACTTCAAGAGCATGTACAACCTTAAAGTATGATGAAACATTAAAGTTGACTCAATAACTTTAAGTTTCTGTGCTGTTGCTCCAAGCTTTCTCTCTTTAATTCAGAAGGTTTTACTCTGGGCATTTGTCTTGTCTCTTCTCCTCACTTTGCAGTCTGTACTTGTTATTGTCTTTGCAACCACTTGTACAATATGTGACAATTATTTCAGAGATTTTTTTTTCATCATTCTTTACCCTCAAATTCTCATTGTTCACTCCTTACCATCTCTGACCATTCTTCTTTTACTTTCTTTCTAACTTGTTTTCCCCCTAACATAAGTTTTTGTCTCTGCATTGTTCAAACATAAACATGAACGATGAAGAGACATCAGAGAGAGAATGCAGTACTTGTCTATATGTCCTTCTCTCTTATGTCTACTCTCACTCAAGAGTACAATGAGACGTAAAGATTTTGCAGACTGATGCCATCAGAGAACATGTAGAGTCCCAAATGTGCATAATGTTTTTCTTTAGAAAATCATCTACTGGAGCTGTGGATAAATGCTCAATATAAGTTAAGCTCAGTAGACAGGATCTGTGACATAGAGTCAATTCACAAAGAAAATATTTTCCACTATTTTCACAGTTTGCAAAAAAAAAACATGACCTTGTAAAATCAAGTTTACAGTACAGGCAAACTATATCAATATAATTTATAGTACAAAATAAAACAACACAAATAGTACAGAATATGACAATGAAAAGTACATAAATCACTTTTTATTTTTATCCAAAAGCAACATCAGCAGCTAAAGTTAAAGTGGGAGAATGCATCTCTCTTGCCTCCCCTTAGCCCATTGAGTTTTAACAGACCCCTAAAGATTGCAGTGCATTTGGTACAGGGGTAATTGAGAATCAGTCATTGGTTATGATTGCATATGACTGGTTCAATTGTGTACGTTCCATGTTCACAAATCAGTATTTATTGCTGAGCAATCTTTGTCTGTGATCAATGTTTACTAAGCTTTGATGAGAGATGATCCAAAAATAAGGTTTTAGCTAGACAGACAAATAAACAGAGAGCCAGACAGACTGACTCACCGACTGAACAATCAATCCCATGTGGGAGATTGGGATGCATTAGCTGCCAGACAATAAAACTGTACAGTACACAACAACTAGAAGAAAATAAGGCAACCTAGGTTTATTCTAAATACATGCCTCTACCTAAACAATATACTACAATTTCCAGCTAAAATTAACAAAGGAATCAAGTTTTATTTGCATGCTTATTACCTATTTTTGCTTGATTCTTTGCATAGTAGTATGCTATGACCTCAAAGAGCTTGCATGTTTTGTATGACATTAGAAACAAACACTGTATCAATGGGGAACATAAATCCTCTCCGGAAACTGAGGTAGCCGTCAATCAGTAATCTTTGCTCGTAGACACTGAGCATGAACTGAAAGTAGCAGAAAACTAGTTACAGGGATATGGGATGCGTGGCAGCCACGCCAGGCGAAGTAAAAGGTCCCAATGGAGATTGCAGCAAGAAGCGAAGCCCGCAGAGAGAACACTGGATAGGCTGGATATCGCATCTGTTCAGGACCACAGCATCTGCATGGGCAGAGCAGAGTTAGGAGCGGGAAAAGATATGTAAGGCTTCCAGACGAAACACACAGGACAGGACAGGATTTGATTCGACTCGACAGGAGAGGTAAGAGATGTGTCTTCAGCATTGATAGCTTGGAATAAACTGACAAAGGGGCAGAAAAAGCGGAGGTAGAAAAGCAGGAAGAATCAGGGGAAACATTCATTAGTAAAATAGTGTGTCAATAATGCAAAATGACAGTTAAAGGCAGTTCATCATTGAATGCAGTGATGTCATCTCTGTTCAGTTTAAATAGTGTCTGTGCATTTATTTGAAATCAAGTCAACGATATCGCTGTAGATGAAGTGACCCCAACTAAGCAAGCCAGAGGTGATAGCGGCAAGGAACCGAAACTCCATCGGTGACAGAATGGAGAAAAAAAACCTTGGAAGAAACCAGGCTCAGTTGGGGGGCCAGTTCTCCTCTGACCAGTCGAAACCAGCAGTTCAATTCCAGGCTGCAGCAAAATCACATTGTCCAGAAGAATCATCTGTTTCTTGTGGTCTTGTCCTGGTGGTCATCTGAGACAAGGTCTTTACAGGGGATCTGTATCTGGGGCTCTAGTTGTCCTGGTCTCGGCTGTCTTTCAGGGATGTAGAGGTCCTTTCTAGGTGCCGATCCACCATCTGGTCTGGATACGTACTGGATCCAAATGACTGCAGTGACCCTCTGATCTGGATACAGACTGGATCTAGTGGCTGCGGTGACCTCAGAATAAGAGAGAAACAGACTAATATTAGCGTAGATTCCCTTCTTCTAATGATGTAGCAAGTACATCGGGTGTTATGGGAAGTGTTCCCGGTTCCGTTTTACCTAATTAATGCAGCCTAAAAATCCTTTAACGGATTTGGATATTAAAAGCATATTAGTATGTTATGTGTAAGCCAGGTTAAAGAGATGGGTCTTTAATCTAGATTTAAACTGCAAGAATGTGTCTGCCTCCAAAACAATGTTAGGTAGGTTATTCCAGTGTAGGCGCCAAATAGGAAAAGGATCTGCCACCCGCAGTTGATTTTGATATTCTAGGTATTATCAAATTGCCTGAGTTTTGAGAACGTAGCGGACGTGGAGGAATATAATGTAACAGGAGCTCATTCCTATACTGAGGTGCTAAAAATTCTATACAATGTTTTTTTTTTGACAGCGGTCCATTATTAATTTTCCATACTGACACTGGGCTGGCCCAATCATCTCTTAACAGGCTCCACCCCTCCCCATCTGTTTCTTCTGTCAGATGCAGTCCTTGGCTCAGAGACAGAAATCTGTGGATTTAGGATGGAGAAACAAAAGCGCAAAGGGGTTGCGGAGAAGTTGCGGGCCAAAAAAATAAAAATTCTAGAGGTTGATGCCTCAACGTGTGCAAAAATAACCAACATGTTCAAAGTCAAAGTCAAAGTCACCTTTATTTATATAGCGCTTTAAACAAAATACATTGCGTCAAAGCAACTGAACAACATTCATTAGGAAAACAGTGTCAATAATGAAAAAATGAAAGTTAAAGGCAGTTCATCATTAAATTCAGTTATGTCATCTCTGTTCAATTAAATAGTGTCTGTGCATTTATTTGCAATCAAGTCAACGATATCGCTGTAGATGAAGTGTCCCCAACTAAGCAAGCCAGAGGCGACAGCGGCAAGGAACCGAAACTCCATCGGTGATAGAATGGAAAAAAAAACCTTGGGAGAAACCAGGCTCAGTTGGGGGGCCAGTTCTCCTCTGACAAGACGAAACCAGTAGTTCAATTCCAGGCTGCAGCAAAGTCAGATTGTGCAGAAAAATCATCTGTTTCCTGTGTTCTTGTCCTGTTGCTCCTTTGAGACAAGGTCTTTACAGGGGATCTGTATCTGGGGCTCTAGTTGTCCTGGTCTCCGCTGTCTTTAAGGGATGTAGAGGTCCTTTCTAGGTGCTGATCCAGCATCTGGTCTGGATACGTACTGGATCCGGGTGACTGCAGTGACCCTCTGATCTGGATTATAATGTAAAAGGAGCTCATTCAAATACTGAGGTGCTAGACCATTCAGGGCTTTATAGGTAATAAGAAATATTTTAAAATCTATACGATGCTTGATAGGGAGCCAGTGCAGTGTTGACAGGACCGGGCTAATATGGTCATACTTCCTGGTTCTAGTAAGAACTCTTGCTGCTGCATTTTGGACTAGCTGTAGTTTGTTTACTAAGCGTGCAGAACAACCACCCAATAAAGCATTACAATAATCTAACCTTGAGGTCATAAAAGCATGGATTAACATTTCTGCATTTGACATTGAGAGCATAGACCGTAATTTAGATATATTTTTGAGATGGAAAAATGCAGTTTTACAAATGCTAGAAACGTGGCTTTCTAAGGAAAGATTGCGATCAAATAGCACACCTAGGTTCCTAACTGATGATGAAGAATTGACAGAGCAACCATCAAGTCTTAGACAGTGTTCTAGGTTATTACAAGCGGAGTATTTAGGTCCTATAATTAACACCTCTGTTTTTTCATAATTTAGCAGTAAGAAATTACTCGTCATCCAGTTTTTTATATCGACTATGCAATCCATTAGTTTTTCAAATTGGTGTGTTTCACCGGGCTGCGAAGAAATATAGAGTTGAGTATCATCAGCATAACAGTGAAAGCTAACACCATGTTTCCTGATGATATCTCCCAAGGGTAACATATAAAGCGTGAAGAGTAGCGGCCCTAGTACTGAGCCTTGAGGTACTCCATACTGCACTTGTGATCGATAGGATACATCTTCATTCACTGCTACGAACTGATGGCGGTCATATAAGTACGATTTAAACCATGCTAATGCACTTAAATTAATGCCAACAAAGTGTTCAAGTCTATGCAAAAGAATGTTGTGGTCAATTGTGTCAAACGCAGCACTAAGATCCAATAAAACTAATAGAGAGATACACCCACGATCAGATGATAAGAGCAGATCATTTGTAACTCTAAAGAGAGCAGTCTCAGAACTATGATACGGTCTAAATCCTGACTGGAAATCCTCACATATACCATTTTTCTCTAAGAAGGAATATAATTGTGAGGATACCACCTTTTCTAGTATCTTGGACAGAAAAGGGAGATTCGAGATTGGTCTATAATTAACTAGTTCTTTGGGGTCAAGCTGTGGTTTTTTGATGAGAGGCTTAATAACAGCCAGTTTGAAGGTTTTGTGGACATATCCTAATGACAATGATGAATTAATAATAGTCAGAAGAGGATCTATGACTTCTGGAAGCACCTCTTTTAGGAGCTTAGATGGTATAGGGTCTAACATACATGTTGTTGGTTTAGATGATTTAACAAGTTTATACAATTCTTCCTCGCCTATAGTAGAGAATGAGTGGAACTGTTCCTCAGGGGGTCTATAGTGCACTGTCTGATGTGATATTGTAGCTGACGGCTGAATGGTTGCAATTTTAAGGTATTTCATAAAGTCATTACTGCTGTGATGTTGGGAAATGTCAACACTTGTTGAGGCTTTATATTTCGTTAATTTAGCCACTGTATTGAATAAATACCTGGGGTTCAGTGCTGTAGCTTCAGTTTCCAAGCCTACAGTACCTGAAGACATTTTGCAAAAACAGGTGAACATAGCACATGGAGGTAACTAGCCATGGCAGCGCCGGCGGCACCCAGGCAGAGGAGCAGGTGTCTGATAGTGAAGTCAAGGAGGGACAGAGGGAGCAGGAGAGTGTAATAGAAACGGTAAGCATGGTAGTTACATGATTAACAGGAAGGGAGTGTTAATCAGGGCTGGTCCAGGAGGATAGTGTGATGATTTAACGTTACCTAAATTAATGAATATTATAATAAGACAATATAATCATTGTCGTTATTATAAAGTCTGTCAGATTGTTACCTACTGCACTAGCTGCTCAGTCAGCTAAAGTCAAATAACATAGCATAAGCTGTTTTGAATTTTTTTTGTAGCTAGGTTAGCAGAGTTAACTTATTCAATTGCAACTTCGGCTGACTATTCTAATTTTAACCCTTTAAAACCCATAATGGCTGTACGGGCCTTCTCTAGAAAAACGTAAATGATGCCATTTGATTATTTTAATTATTACTCAAAATGCCTGCGTCAAAGCGCCCATGACGAGTTACACGCTGGAAGAGAGGTAGCTAACGCATGATATTTGGGGATTAAAACCCGCCTTGCATTTTGAAAGCTGTATATTTTTGTTTAGCTGTATATTCAACGAAGTAGATATTTTCTCATGTTTCTAATGAATTTCCTAAATATCATTAATATGCAATATTTACGGTGAGTGAATAATATGAATATCATATAGATTATTAAGTCGTTTTGTGTGAGTAATTTGGTAGTATAGTTTGTTTTTCTTTTTTTATGGGAAGTATCTCAACAATGAGAGGTAAATGTTGTTTGGTGTCATATTAAAGAGGGTTTTGTGCTCTTTAAAACAAAGTAGCCTATACTTGCAATTGTAAACTAGTTTTTCTGCTGTCTGGTTCATTGAAAAAAAAAAACATTTCTTTTAAGAATTAGCAGTATTCTACATCCACATTCTATTGTGTTCTAAAGGATTAAGTAGCTTTTATAACATGGAGCACATTGTCCATCTAGAAATCCTGCTCTTCAAGAATACAGGACTATATAACCAAAATGGATCCTTACTAAGTGTACTTTTAATAACTCTTCCAAATAATTTTAATCATCTCTCTCTCCTTATGTCCTTATGTATAGTCAAACCAGGTTGAATTAGCAGTGGAGGAGAGCACCTTTGATCACCAGGGAGTCAGTCAAGAGAGAGTGAGTACATTGGTCCATGGCACTTAGTTCTCAGCTTTGTAGGGGTTTTTGGGAATGGAAAGGTAGATATACATATCTACAGGGACCACAAGGATGGTGTACTGGTTGGTTATGTCAGACTGATTGTGGTGGGCCAGTCGGAGCAAAAATGCCAGGGACCTTTTTTTGTCCCAGTCCAGCCCTGCTAAGAAGGAATATAATTGTGAGGATACCACCTTTTCTAGTATCTTGGACAGAAAAGGGAGATTCAAGATTGGTCTATAATTAACTAGTTCTTTGGGGTCAAGTTGTGGTTTTTTGATGAGAGGCTTAATAACAGCCAGTTTGAAGGTTTTGGGGACATATCCCAATGACAATGAGGAATTAATGATAGTCAGAAGAGGATCTATGACTTCTGGAAGCACCTCTTTTAAGAGCTTAGATGGTATAGGCTCTAACATACATGTTGTTGGTTTAGATGATTTAACAAGTTTATACAATTCTTCCTCTCCTAGGAATTGGTGGAACTGTTCCTCAGGGGGTCTATAGTGCACTGTCTGAAGTGATACTGTAGCTGACAGCTGAATGGTTACAATTTTATCTCTAATAGTATCGATTTTAGAAGTAAAGTAGTTCATAGTCATTACTGCTGTGATGTTGGGAAATGTCAACACTTGCCGAGGCTTTATTTTTCGTTAATCTAGCCACTGTATTGAATAAATACCTGGGGCTATGTTTGTTTTCTTCTAAAAGAGAAGAAAAGTAATCGGATCTAGCAGTTTTTAATGTTTTTCTGTAGGAATGTAAGTGGGAACAGCTGAGACTGATGAGGTTAAAGTGATGGTGTAGCGAATGAGTGTGTAGGATGACCACAAGAGGGAGACAGAGAAGGGAGGATCATGACAGCACCCCCTCCCTCAACGAGAGCATCCTGGCACTCCTGAGGAGGAGGACAGGCGAGAAAGAAGGAAATCATCAATGAGCGAAGGGTCCAAGATGTCTCGGGAGGGAACCCAGCTTCTCTCCTCCAGCCCATACCCCTCCCAATTGACTTAGTACTGGTTACCACGGCCCAGGTGACGCCTGTCAAGGATGTGACAAACTCTGTAGACAGGAGGATTATTAATTTGAACAAAAGGACAGACAGGACGAGAGGGCACACGAACAACGTGAGCGGGATAAAACGAGCAGATTTAGAAAATCGACAACCCTAAGGATTACCATATTGCCAGCTGATGAAGGGAGCCCAGTAATAAAATCAAGAGCAATATGAGACCAGGGTTGAGCTGCTACGGGGAGTGGTTGAAGTAAACCTGCAGGAGGAGAGTTACCGTTCTTAGTTTGAGTGCAGGCTACACAGGAGGCGATGAAGTGACGCGTATCGTGCTCCATAGTGGGCCACCAAAAACATTGACAAATAAATGCAAGAGAGTCCCACATGCCGGGATGGGCAGACAATTTGGATGAGTGTCCCCACTGGAGGACAGTGCGGCGAGCGGACGCGGGAATGAAAAGGAATCCCCGAGAACAGTTATGTGGTGCGGAAACCTGAGATAGTGCACGTTTGACCAATCTCTCGATTCCCCAAACAGCAGCGCCCATGACACGACCAGGAGGAATAATAACCTCTGGGGTCTCGGCTGCGGAGGGAGGGTCATAGAGGCGAGAGAGAGCATCAGCCTTGACATTCTTAGAACCCGGGCGATAGGAGATGGAAAAGCCAAAACACGTAAAAAATAGGGCCCAGCGGGCTTGGCGAGCGTTGAGTCTTTTAACTGATTGTATGTATTCAAGATTTCAATGGTCTGTCCATACGACGAAAGGAAGAGAGGAGCCCTCCAACTGATGTCTTCTCTTGCCTAGCACCAAACGGATGGCGAGTAGTTCATGGTTGCCTATATCGTAATTACGTTTGGCGGGCGCAAGACAGTGTGAATAAAAGGCACAGGGATGTACCTTCCCATCCGTGGAGGAGCGTTGGGAAAGAAAGGCCCCGACCTCCGAGGCGTTGACTTCGACAATAAATTGCTTTGAGACATTGGGAGAGAATAAAATAGGAGCTGAGGTGAAAAGAGTCTTTAGTTGGTCAAAAGCCACCTGGGCATCCTCTGATCACCTAAAACGTGACTTGACAGACGTCAGAGCAGTAAGGGGCGCGGCGACTTGGCTAAAGTTACGTATGAAATGACGATAAAAGTTTGAAAAACCGAGAAAGCATTGGAGCGCAACCTGAAAGTCAGGAACGGGCCACTCGTTGACCGCTTGAACCTTCTCCCGGATCCATATCGCCCAAAAATGTGACTGACAGAACATGAAATGAGCACAGCTTTGACAAAAAGTCAATTCTATAACAGACGTTGGAGGACTCGATGAACGTGTTGGACATGGAGTTGGAGTCAGGGAGAGAAAACGAGAATGTCATCGAGTTAGACAAAAACAAAAATATTTAACATATCTCATAGGACATCGTTGATAAGGGCTTGGAACACGGCGGGGCACTGACCAAACTGAAGGGGAGGACCCTAGATTCAAAGTGACCAAGGGGCGTGTTAAAGGCGGTCTTCCATTCATCACCTTCTTTGATACGAACTAAATGATAGGCGTTACAAAGATCAAGTTTGGTGAAGATCTTAGCTCCCTGTAGGATCTCGAAGGCTGACGACATCAAAGGCAAGGGAGAACAGTTCTTGACAGTGATCTCTTTCAGCCCTTGGTAATCGATACAGGGACGCAACGAACCGTCTTTCTTTTTGACAAATAGAAACCCTGCTCCGGCGGGTGACTAGGAGGGCACAATAGTACTGGCATTCAGGGAATCGGACAGGTAATTAACCAGCGTCTCCCATTCGGAAGCCGATAGGAAATATAACCTGCGTTATATCGTGATAAACCTCCGGGACTCCAGACAAATCACCGGGCTCGTCCTGAAAAACAGAAACAGCAGAGACAGGTGGAACAGCAGAGGTTAAACACTCAACATGACAGGACAATTTCCAAGGATGCCCAAGAACCACAAGAGTAAAGGGAGAATGAAAAATAATAAAACATAATTGTCTCTTTATGATTTACTGAGACGGTAAGCGTCAGGGACACAGTCCTTTGCTTTATCCTAGAAAGGGAGCTACCATCTACAGCAAAGAACTGGGTAGAGTCTTTTAAGTCTATGAAGGGAATACCTTGCTCATCAATGAAATTACCCTCTGCCCCCGAGTCTACCAGAGCCATACAGGAGACAGACGAGACAGGCCACCGAAGAAGTGCAGGAAGGGTAGTACAGGACTTGCATGGAGAGATCCTAGACATCGCGCTCGCCAGTAACCCTTCGCCTACTAACAAGCTCTGGGTTTTACCGGACAGTTTGTGACGAAATGAATAGCTGAAGCGCAGTACATACACAGGCGATTGATGATGCGTTGTTCTCGCTCCTTGGCAGAAATACGGAGACCACTGAGCTGCATGGGTTCGGGGTCCATGTCAGAGGCCATAGACAAAGTCGAGAATAGGGTGGCTTCGGTACGACAAGCCCTGTGGTGCAGGTCGAACCGCTTCTCAATCCAGATCGCCAGATTGATAAGGGCATCCAGTCGAGCAGGTACCTCATGCATAAAGATCCTGTCCTTGAGATCAGGGTTCAATGCCTCCAGGAAGCAAGCAACCAGAGCCGGTTCATTCCACCCGCAGGACGTGGACAGAGTGCGGAACTCTATGGAGAAGTCAGCAACAGACCCTGGCGAAGGGAAGAAAGGAGTCGTGAAGCTTCCTCCCGTGGGCCGACCGGTCAAAGACACGGATCATCTCTCACTTGAAGAGTTCAGAAACCTCATGGATCTCAGTGGTGGGTGGCTCATGACGAATCTGATGCAGCTGATGAGAGAGATCAGCCATCTGTTTGGCAAGGGAGTCGACAGCCTGGCGAGCAGTGGATATCTCCTGCTTGTGTCTGCCCAACTTGACACCTTGGAGCTTGACTGCCGTTTGAAAGGAATTGCTGCTCCCTTGGTCCATAACTGGTCAGTTTATTCTGTTAGGTGAGAGATAGAGGACCAAAAGCGGGATTCTCAATCACACTGTCTTTAATGGAAATGAGAAACAAACACTGAATCAATGGGGAACATATATCCTCTACGGAAACTGAGGTACCCGACAAACAGAAATATTCGCTCGTAGACAATGAGCATGAACTGAAAGAAGCAGAAAACTAGTAACTAGGATATGGGATGTGCGGCAGCCATGTCAGGCGAAGTAGAAGGTCCCAGTGGAGACTGCAGCGTGAAGCGAAGCTCGCAGAGAGAGAGGGTTCCGTAGGCTGGATATCGCCTCTGTTCAGGACCACAGCGTCTGAATTGGCAGAGCAGAGTAAGGAGCATAAAAGGGTACGGGTAAGGCTTCCAGACGAAACACACCAACAACAAATTAGAGAGAAAAAATTTAAATCTAATGCTGCACAAAAACTAAAAATGCATCAAAGCCTACTAATCTTTGACATGCCCAAGACTGTTATAAAAAGTTAAAAAAAATCCAGCCACAATTACTTTTATATTGAAAATAAGTCATTTTGTGTTTTTTTTCCCCCAAATCAGTGACATAATTTATGAACTTGGCAAATAAAGAGTTAAAATCTTGAAAAAAAAATCTAAAAAACAATGCACAAGGGTTAAAAAGGGTTTGTGCCCTTTTTAAAAGGTATAACAATTACAAAAATGTAATAAAGTAACCTAATTATACAAAGACAAGTAAATTAAAGAGAGGCATATAAGGAATGAGAGTATATATATATATACATATATGTGTGTGTATATATATATATATATATATATATATATATATATATATATATATATATATATATCCAGTAGTTAGATGTTGTGACTTTGACACCTCACCTCTCCAAGATACTTTGAAGGACCTTTCTGATAGGTAAGACTCAAACCATTGAAGTGTGGTTCCTGAGATGCCTTTTGCCAGTAGGGTTGATAGGAGGATCTGGTGGTTAACCGTGTCAAAGGCAGCGGACAGATCAAGCAGGATAAGTACTGAAGATTTGGTTTCTGCTCTTGCCAGTCTTAGAGCTTCAACAACTGAGAGCAAGGCAGTCTCAGTTGAATTTCCACTTCTGAAGCCAGATTGGTTGCTGTCAAGGAGGTTGTTGTATGTGAGAAATGTAGGGACTTGGTTGAACACAGCTCGTTCAAGTGTTTGCAATGAAAGGAAGAAGGGAAATTGGTCTGTAGTTCTCTAAAAGAGATGGGTTGAGGTTGGGTTTCTTAAGTAGTGGAGTTATACGAGCCTGTCTAAATGATGAGGGAAAAACACCAATGTGGAGGGATGTGAGTGAGTCCAGGTACAACTGCAGGAGAAATGGCTTGAAGGAGATGAGATGGAATAGGATCAAGCGGGCAAGTAGTAGGGTGATTAGAAAGGATGAGTTTTGAGACTTATGCCTCAGAGAGTGAAGAGAAGGATGTAAATGATTGTAAGTTTGCTGGTGATATGAGCCTGACTGATTGTGGTGTGGAAAATTGTGCACTAATGTGTTTAATTTTATTAATGAAAAACGTTGCAAAGTCGTCAGCAATTAGAGATGAAGCAGGAAGGGGAGGAGGAGGACAAAGAAGTGCGGAGAATGTTTTAAAAAGCATGCGAGAGTTAGACGAATAGTTAATTTTGTTATGGTAGTATGTCATTTTAGCAGTGGAGACATTAGCAGAGAAGGAAGATAGGAGTGACTGATACACATTAAGGTCAGTAGTATTTTTGGATTTTCGCCACACCCTTTCAGCAGCTCTAAGCTTAGAACGGTGTTCGCGTAGAACATCAGATAACCAAGGGGCAGAAGGGGTGTTACGAACTGGCCTGGAATATAAGGGGCAAACAGTGTCTAAAAATTTTGGAATGTAATTTATTCCTGTGATAACAAAGCTACATTTACAGCAGCCATTACTCCAGTCTTCAAAGTCACTTGCTTCAGAAATCATTCTAATATGCCGATTTTGCTGCTCAAAAAAAAAAAAAAAATTCACTGTGATTGGACGTCTTGGTAAAAAAAGTGACAGTGATGAATGCTGCATTTTACTCAAAGTTGCCATTTTTCAACTCTTGGTGGCCAGAAATAAAAGACCTGTGCACAGACATCAGTGTACAATAGATGCACAGCGCCTCCTTAAGCTTTTTATTTATTTATTTTTTCTAAGTGCTTCCATTGCAAACAATTTAAATAATAAGCTGGACTCAGAAAATATCTAAATAAAAACAATTTGGGGAACATACAGAGTAACTGATCTAAAACTGAACAAAATTAATATAATTTGTAATATTTCTAGTGTTATAACTTATCAATTAAAAATAACAGTGTTTTGGTGCTGTCATTGTTTAGCAATGTATTTGCTTAAAGCAGACAGAGATTAAGAGATCGGTACATGCACTTCAATAATTATTTTAACTGCTTGCACAATTGCATCATGCAACACATTTCTTCAGTGTTTCTCCATAACTTATACTTTTACAGAATGCAATCTATTTCAACTGCTGCTTTGCATGGAATTGGATGAGGAGTGTGAATGTTGAAATTAACGTTTTTTTTTTATTTGTCTTTGAGCAAGAAAAGAAAGTAAGTGTCTTGTTAGCATTTAATGTTCTTATTATTCTGGGAATTACATCAGTTTCTGTTATGCTAATGTTTCAAGGGCTACCATACATAAAAGCATACTGACTGCACAAATGCCAGCACCACACATGACATTAGTTACATTAGCATGTTGCTAATTATATTGCATTTTATGTTGTGTGAAAGCAACTTAAAATATTTGAGCTCATTGTTTACTGTAACCTTAGTCCACAATTGAAAAGTCCAGACAGTTAAGACATGTTCATACAATGTGCCACTCAGTGTATTTCTCCTTGTAAGTACACAAATAACTAATTTACTCCATAATTAAAAGAGAAAGAGAGAAAATGACCTTCAAAAACTGGATGAGAGAAAATTGAAAGAACACAGCCTGAACAAACACAAAGCTCCAATTCATACAGAAATAGACCTTTACAGGGTTATAGGTCATGTTATCATTGTTATGTGCTACTGTATGCTCCCACTTAAACACA
Organism: Carassius carassius; assembly: GCF_963082965.1. NCBI lineage: Eukaryota > Metazoa > Chordata > Actinopteri > Cypriniformes > Cyprinidae > Carassius > Carassius carassius. Next base: position 35,908,423 of record NC_081756.1, on the reverse strand, counting down.
TGTCCATCATCCATCGCTATGGAAACACCAATCTGACCTTTTATATAACACTTTAGACAAACTGTATCAGACAGCTCCATCTCTCTTTCTCTCTCTCTCTCTCTCTCTCTCTCTCTCTCTCTCTCTCTCTCTCTCTCTCTTATTGTTTTCCCAAAGAAATCGTTTTTTTTCAGTCTCAGTCATGATGCATTCAATTAATAGGCTTCACAAGACAAAAAATAAATAAATAAAAAAAACAGAACAGACAGAAAGACATCAGTTCTGGTCACCTATATCTAAATAAGCCATGTGAGTCAGGCCTCAGAGCTGCAATATTCAAAAATGTGCAGGTCAGCATGTGCTTTGAGTTATTTTTTCAGAGTTAAAAGAAAACTCTAACAAGACTGCATCCTTCAGCAGAGCATGTCAATGTTGCTGTTACATTAGGTTTTTAGGTAGGAAGTTTGGGATATTTGCACACTGCCATAACTGATGAGACTGATAAATGTCATATCACTGTGTTCACATACACCCTTTGGGATAACCAGTTGATGCAAACACAAATATATATGTTACTGCTCTCTGCAGATATCAATATGCTTACTCAAGAAGGCCGAAACCATAATGCAAATGCAAAGTTAGATATTCTGCTGCTGTTCCAAACAGTTTATCGACTGACTGCATACACTGCAAAAATCATTTTCATAATAATGTGTTTTCCCTGTAAAAACATCTTTAAAACAAGATCTATTAACTCATAAGACACAACAGCTCTTCAGATTTTTAGTCAATATCTTGTTCCATAGATTTTTTCCCCTTTTTATGTATAGATTTTAGTGTATAGGGATGTGTATAGATTATTATTATTATTATTATTATTATTATTGAGGTGCATGCTCAAAACAATACGGGGGGAAAAAATCTGATAATAGAACAAGACAGCATACTATGACAGCACGGCCAAAAAATTATGACCACTAATAAAAATTGATGGAAAGTGTAGTGAATAATTTCCTAATATTTTGGTTTGTAACACTTTTTTCTGTAAAGAACAGGTCATATGAGTTTTTGGAAAATATATATTTTGCAGTTTATAATGTAGCTATCCTTAAATTAAAAAAAAAAAAAAAAAATTGTTATGGGAGAGAAAGAGGACCAAAAGGCGAGACTCTCAATCACGGTCTTTTAATGTAAATGAGACAGTAAAAGAAACAAATGGGAAACAAATCCACTCCGGAGACAGAGGTATCAGTCAAACAGAAATCTTTGCTCGTAAACTCTGAGCTCTAACAAAAGTAAACAAGTTACTGGGATTCGGGATGAACGGCAGCCGAGCCAGGTGCAGTCGGAGATTCCGACAGAGAGTACGGCGAGAGGCGAAGCCTGCAGAGAGCGTGGGTACCGTAGGCTGGATACCGCGTCCGTACAAGACCACAGGGTCTGAGTTGGTAGAGCACAGTCAGGAGCGTGAAGGGGAATGCCTTCCAGACAAACCTGGAACAGGCTGTTTTCTTTTCTCCCCTCCTCTCTCTCGCTCCAGTTTTTCACAAGTTCATCAAACAACCGCAGAAAGAATATTTCATCAAGCACGGTGAGTAATGGCTTCTCCTGCTATTGTTATTTGCACCTCTTGCCACATGTACAGTTTATCTATCTCTGTCGCAGATGAGGGATTTACATGTGATAAATGCAGGGAAATAGTTAGGCTGACAGAGAAGATTTCAGAATTAGAGACACGCATCCAAACTTTAATTGAGGACAGTAAGAATGTTAGGGCTGTAGATACGGCTTTGGATGCGTCTAGCTCAGGGATTCCTATACATTGTTCGGTTCCGGAAACAGAGCCCCTGCAGCAGGGCAACTGGGTGACAGTGAGGCAGCGTGGTCGTGGGTCAAAACACCGCTCTTCTGTTCCGATCAAAACATTAAACAGGTTCTCCCCACTCAGTGATGCACCCACTGAGAAACCTGATGAAAGTGCTCTAGTTATTGGTGATTCTATGAATATAGAGAATATAGAATATAGAGAATGTAGAGACACCAGGCACCATAGTCAAATGTTTACCGGGAGCCAGAGCGCTTGACATCTTGGCAAATTTAAAAGTGCTAATGCTAAACGTAAATACAGTAAGATTTTTATTCATGTCGGCGCTAATGATGTTCGACTTCGCCAGTCGGAGATCACTAAAAATAACATTAAAGAGGCGTTTGAACTTGCAAATACGATGTCAGACACTGTAAAATGCTCTGGTCCCCTCCCTGCTTACCGTGGTGATGAGATGCATAGCAGATTGGCATCACTCAATGGCTGGATGTCTAAGTGGTGCCCACAGAATAACATAGGTTTCATAGACAATTGGATGAGCTTTTGGGGCAGACCTGACCTGTTGAAAAGAGATGGTCTTCATCCCTCCTGGGGTGGTGCCACTCTTCTCTCTAGAAATATGGCAAATAGTCTTAGTGTTTATACTTGACTAACTGGGGCCCAGGTCATGAAGCAGACAGACTGGCTAAACCGACCGTCTGCTAGCTGCCTCCCATCACAGAGGTCAGTTAATTCTCAGCACATAGACACTTTTTCACCTAGATATCACACTATAGAGACTGTGTCGGTTCCCGGAACTAGAAAATACAAAAAACGTCCAAACCAAGTTAAGATTAAAAATTTAATTGAGGTTCAACAAATAAAAAACAGAAGCAATATGGATAAACAAATGATAAAGCTTGGCTTATTGAATATCAGATCCCTTTCTACGAAAACACTTTTTGTAAATAATATGATCACTGATCATAATATAGATGTACTCTGTTTGACAGAAAACTGGCTAAAACCTGATGATTACATTATTTTAAATGAGTCCACCCCCCAAGATTACTGTTATAAACATGAGCCGCGTCTAAAAGGCAAAGGTGGAGGTGTTGCTTCAATTTATAACAACGTTTTCAGGATTTCTCAGAGGGCAGGCTTCAAGTATAACTCGTTTGAAGTAATGGTGCTTCATATAACATTATCCAGAGAAACAAATGTTAATGATAAATCCCCTGTTATGTTTGTACTGACTACTGTATACAGGCCACCAGGGCACCATACAGACTTTATTAAAGAGTTTGGTGATTTTATATCCGAGTTAGTTCTGGCTGCAGATAAAGTTTTAATAGTTGGTGATTTTAATATCCATGTTGATAATAAAAAAGATGCATTGGGATCAGCATTAGACAACACGATTCAGGACCTACTCATTGTCGAAATCATACTCTAGATTTAATACTGTCACATGGAATTGATGTTGAAAGTGTTGAAATTATTCAGCCAAGTGTTGATATCTCAGATCATTATTAAGTTCTGTGCAAAC